>NC_072481.1:40306694-40612035 GCF_027574615.1 Eptesicus fuscus | reverse complement strand
TCACTAGATATATACTAATAAGAACTGAATGTGAGACGAGAAATAATAGTTATGCTGACAGGCAAATGAATCAATCTGTAGCGAGCTTCCCCCTGGACCAACAGTTCTTTTAAGACCCAATTTCAATGTCCAGTAGTTCCTTATGTGTACATGTCAGCACTGACCCCTCAGCTCTGGATGGTGGACAAATGGTGGTAACGGAGGTCCGACTCCCTCTGGTTTGGTCTCGGCCGAACCCAGGGGCACGGCGTCACCTGGACTAATGGGCACGTGGCCTCACCCATACCCAAGGGGCGCGTAGTCTCACCCGGGCCTGGGACCCAGCCTCACCCGGATGGATCTAGGGGCGCACGGCCTCACCCGGACCCAGGATCTGGCTTCACCCGTACCCAGGGACGCTTGGCCTCTCCCAGACCCAGGGGCACGTGGCCTCACCCGGGCTTCGTTGCACAAGGCCTCACCTGGATCTAGGGACACATGGTCTCTCCCGGACCCAGGGACGCTTGGCCTCTCCCAGACCCAGGGCCACTTGGGCTCACCCGGGCCTAGGTGCACGAGGCCTCATCCGGATCCAGGGACACATGGTCTCACCCAGACCCAGGAACGTTTGGCCACTCCCAGACCCAGGGCCACTTGGGCTCACCCGGGCCTAGGTGCACGAGGCCTCATCCGGATCCAGGGACACATGGTCTCACCCGGACCCAGGGACGCTTAGCCTCTACCAGACCCAGGGGCACGTGGCCTCACCCGGGCCTAGGTGCATGAGGCCTCATCCGGATCCAGGGACACATGGTCTCACCCGGACCCAGGGACGCTTGGCCTCTCCCAGACCCAGGGCCACTTGGGCTCACCCGGGCCTAGGTGTACAAGGCCTCACTCGGATCCAGGGACACATGGTCTCACCCGGACCCAGGGACGCTTGGCCTCTCCCAGACCCAGGGCCACTTGGGCTCACCCGGGCCTAGGTGCACGAGGCCTCACCCAGATCCAGGGACACATGGTCTCACCCGGACCCAGGGACGCGTAGCCTCTCCCAGACCCAGGGGCACGTGGCCTCACCCGGGCCTAGGTGCACGAAGCCTCATCCGGATCCAGGGATGCATGGTCTCACACGGACCCAGGTATGCTTGGCCTCTCCCAGACCCAGGGGCACGTGGCCTCACCCGGGCCTAGGTGCACGAGGCCTCATCCGGATCCTGGGACACATGGTCTCACCCGGGCCCAGGGATGCTTGGCCTCTCCCAGACCCAGGGCCACTTGGGCTCACCCGGGCCTAGATGCACGAGGCCTCACCCGGATCCAGGGACACATGGTCTCACCCAGACCCAGGGACGCTTGGCCTCTCCCCGACCCAGGGCCACTTGGGCTCACCCGGGCCTAGGTGCACGAGGCCTCACCCGGATCCAGGGACACATGGTCTCACCCGGACCCAGGGATGCTTGGCCTCTCCCAGACCCAGGGCCACTTGGGCTCACCCGGGCCTAGGTGCACGAGGCCTCACCCAGATCCTGGGACACATGGTCTCACCCGGACCCAGGGACGCTTGGCCTCTCCCAGACCCAGGGCCACTTGGGCTCACCCGGGCCTAGGTGCACGAGGCCTCATCCGGATCCAGGGACGCATGGTCTCACCCGGACCCAGGGACGCTTGGCCTCTCCCAGACCCAGGGCCACTTGGGCTCACCCGGGCCTAGGTGCACGAGGCCTCATCCGGATCCAGGGACGCATGGTCTCACCCGGACCCAGGGACGCTTGGCCTCTCCCAGACCCAGGGCCACTTGGGCTCACCCGGGCCTAGGTGCACGAGGCCTCATCCGGATCCAGGGACACATGGTCTCACCCGGACCCAGGGACGCTTGGCCCCTCCCAGACCCAGGGCCACTTGGGCTCACCCGGGCCTAGGTGCACAAGGCCTCACCCGGATCCAGGGACACATGGTCTCACCCGGACCCAGGGACGCTTGGCCTCTCCCAGACCCAGGGCCACTTGGGCTCACCTGGGCCTAGGTGCACAAGGCCTCACCCGGATCCAGGGACACATGGTCTCACCCGGACCCAGGGACGCTTGGCCTCTCCCAGACCCAGGGCCACTTGGGCTCACCCGGGCCTAGGTGCATGAGGCCTCATCCGGATCCAGGGACGCATGGTCTCGCCCGGACCCAGGGACGCTTAGCCTCTCCCAGACCCAGGGGCACGTGGCCTCACCCGGGCCTAGGTGCATGAGGCCTCACCCGGATCCAGGGACACATGGTCTCACCCGGACCCAGGGACGCTTGGCCTCTCCCAGACCCAGGGCCACTTGGGCTCACCCGGGCCTAGGTGCATGAGGCCTCATCCGGATCCAGGGACGCATGGTCTCGCCCGGACCCAGGGACGCTTGGCCTCTCCCAGACCCAGGGGTACGTGGCCTCACCCGGGCCTAGGTGCACGAGGCCTCACCCGGATCCAGGGATACATGGTCTCACCCGGACCCAGGGACGCTTGGCCTCTCCCAGACCCAGGGCCACTTGGGCTCACCCGGGCCTAGGTGCACGCGGCCTCACCCGGATCCAGGGACACATGGTCTCGCCTGGACCCAGGGGTGTGTGGGCTCTCCCAGACCCAGGGGCGCTTGGCCTCGCCCGGACCCGGAGTCCGGCCTCACCTGGACCCAGGGGCATGTGGCCTCACCTAGACCCAGGGACTTGAGGCCTCACTTATACCCAGAGGCGTGTGACCACACCCGAGCCCAGAGGCGCGCAATCCCGCCCGCACCCGGGTCTCAGCGGGGCCCCGTCTTCCCGATCCCAATTCCTGCCGGTCAATCCCCCCTCAGCAATTCCCCTGGCCATCCTTCCAGAGCTCCAGTATGGCTGCTGCAGAACTCGTCGGGCGGCGGCTCGGCGAAGCTCCGGTGCACCCGGTGCATGGTGGTGGGCCAGTCTGGCGTCGCTGCGTCGGCCCTTGGGTCTGCATCGGTGGCCGGTCGCCGAGCATGCGCACCTGGCCGCTTCCGGGGCGTTGAGATTCTTGACGGACTCAGAGGTCAGCAAGCGCGGAGTCTCCCACCCCATGTCTCATAGGGGCTCGTCTGTCCGTGCTTGGCTGCCAGTGGAGCCGTTCCCTCAGCCGGAGACCGCCGGGGGAACTGCGCCGAGCACGTTCCAGGCCGCTGTTGTATCGCCTGAGCCATAGTTCTTTTGTGTCGCCTGAGCCGTAGTTCTTAAAGTGTGGTCTTTGTGTCACCGGCATCAGCATCATCCCACATACCCCTCTTTTATTCTAGTTGTAGAGCATCTACTCAGCCAGCCCTATGGTGGTCTTGGATGGTGTCTGCTCTGCTCTCTTGTCGTAGTCTCAAAGTTGTTGTGGTAGGCAACAATCAGGCTTCCGCCCTATGCCTCCATCTTGGTCCTCCTTTGTATAGTTAAGTCTTGATTGTTGTTGGTGTCACAGGGGGGGGCTCTCTTTGTCTATAAAGGAAGAGTTGCTGTGCAGGAGACACGTTTATGGGCCGGGTCTTGGTGCAGCAAAGCTTTGGCGCTCACTGAATATTCCCGTTGAATGTGTCCCTTATGCACGTGGTTGAAATCTGGTGTCATCTCCCACAGACCACTAGATGCCCTCGTTTCTGGGTCTCCAATGGGGTGTAGATCAGCTACTGCCTTAGGCACTCAGCAAGGATTACAGCAAAAACTGTAGTTTCTTCCTCCTTTCTGAGTGGCCCTGGAGCAGTCCGACTAGAACAGCAGATCATCTGGTCCGATGCCAGAGGGCAGGCCACCCACATGCGCATAAGCCGTTGCTTGGGGCGCAGGTGTGCCTGCAAGACTTGCGGGGCAGGTCTTCAAAACGAGCGGGGCAGGTCCCAGGGCGGGGCGGGGTCTCAGGGCGCCAACAGGCCATGGTGCGGCGGGCCGCGATGGCTGTGAGTCTGGTCCTTCTGCCTTCCACGTATCTAAGTCCCCTCGTTCCGCACTCCAGCGCAGCAAACACTGATTGCTGGGCGCACCTCCGCAAGAGTCCCGCCTCTCCCCGCAGGCATCTGGGTCTCCCGGGGTTCGCCAGAAGATGGGTTTCAGGGTGATGGAGAGCTAATCTCCCTAAGGTTTGGAACAAAAGCCCCTTTCCCCCGCCACCAGCCAGACCCACGCACCTCCACACCTCATCCCCTCCGATTTCGCTGGGTGCGAGGCAACAGAACAGCCTTTAACCTCCGCCGCCATCTTTTTCAAACTTCTCAATTTGTACTTCTTAATCCCTTCATTTCAGCCAACTCTACTGAAGTCTAGCGCCGCCGGGAGGTGCACGGAAAGGGCGCCCGGGCCTCCGTCCGGTGCGCGGTGCGCGCGTCCCGCGGAACCAGGCGCGCGAGGGCCGCGCGGCAGGGATGGGCGCTGGGCGGCCGCCGAGCTCCAGGCACCGCCATCGCCGCGTTCCGGACGTCGCCGCCGCGGCGTCCCCCCAATTTATACTTCTTCGCAAATATTTTTATTAGCCCCAATTTACAGAGATGAGGCTCTGAGGAGTTCCTAGTCCTGTAAAGAACTCACACCCCATAAATTGGGGCCCAAATCCAATCCACTCATTCCCAACCCCAAGATCTTCTAACTGCCCAGCCTCCTCCCACCCTCTCTAAGATTCAGCATCCTTATCCTAGGCAACCATCCCTACCCCAGCACTTATTAAGGTCAGATGTGGCAAGGCACTTAAAAATACTTTGAATGATAGCTGGGATGACTTCCTTCCTTCCTTCCTTCCTTCCTTCCTTCCTTCCTTCCTCCCTTCCTTCCTTCTTTCCATCTGTTCTTCCTCCCTCTCTCTCTCTTGCTTTCTTCTTTCCTTTCTTCCTTAAATGTTACTGAGCAGGTTTAATGTTCCAGACACAATGACAGTCAGCTGTGATGCCAAGATGCATAAGTCTTCACCTTCAAGGAGCTGCCAGTCTGGCTGGGGGATACAGAATGCTCAAGAATAAGTCAGAAAGTATGTCAGTAATGCAAAAATAAAAATATGTAGGAGTGAATAACTCAGGTAGTGGAGAGTAATGGTAAGAGAAGGTTATCCAGAGGTGGTGACATCGGTAGGTTTAGAACTTGCACTTCACCAGGCAGGTGATGCTGGGGAGATTTGGGTGGGGAGAAGGTATTATGGGGGGGGGGACATTTACTAAGGTGTGGATATTTGGAACAGTATGATGTATTTATGGTCTGGAAATAATGCAATAGAGGTGTGGAGTAAGGACCAGGAGTGGCAAGAGATAAGAATAGAGAGGTCAGAAGGGTCAATGGGAAGATTCAAAGACAGCTTACAGAGGTTTGATTTTTATCCTGAATGTAATGGGGAGTTTCTAAAGTGGTTCAGTCCAAAGAAAGACACTGCCAGGGTTTTAGAAATAGCACTTAGGTAACCGAGTGTAGAATAGGTAAGAGAGGAGAGACTGTTATTCTCTGTCCTCCTCTTCCATGTTCCCAAATCCATTCTCAGCCCCTTTGTGCCCCAGGAGACCAAACCCTGCTGACTGCATCTTCTGGACTCTCTTGAACCCAAGTTCTGGTTTCAAACAATGGGAAATACCAGTAAGGAGAAGGAAGGTGAGTGGAGAGAGCATTGTGTGATTTCTTCCCTCTCATCCCTGCCTATGCCCCCCCTACCCCCGACTTCTACATTCCTCTCTGGTATTTCCAGATGTGGCAGCCCTTCCTCCACAGTTCTAGTTGTCACTGGGTTTCAATATCTTTATTTTTTCCCCCTGTCCCTTCAGTCCTAGATGTAATAAGAGCTTCTAGCCATTGCTAGTCTCTGGTGCCTCAACATCTCTTGTTCATTCCATTAACCGTGCCCCTAAAACCCTATGGAGTCCCTTCATTAATGACTCTTCATTTGAGCCATGTGAGGTGAATTCTGCTTCTTGCCAGCCTTCACTGATATAGGGGTCAAGATTAAATAAAGGCCTGGAGAGAGACAGGACCATTACAGAAATCTGAGAGAGGGATGCAGAGGTAGTAGGAAGAAGAGGCAGCAATCTTTCCAGGGGGCAAGCCACAGGTCTTGATTTCAGCTTGTGCAGGGTCTCCAGGAGGGGGAAGGTCCTGGGGGACTGAGTGGGTGGTGGGACACTCCCCAAAATAAAGGAGAAGAAACAGGTTCCTGGGGACTAATGAGGTCAGTTTTGATCAGCTGAGTTTGAGATGCCTGTGGGATGTCAGAAGATGTTCAGGAGACCTATTGGATCAAAGCCTCTGACCTGGAGATTTAGCCAAGGTGCCAGCAGTACAGAGCTAGTAGTTAAGGTTCATGGACAACAGAAAAAGGTATTAAATTTGCCATAAGATCATCC
Organism: Eptesicus fuscus; assembly: GCF_027574615.1. Taxonomy (NCBI): domain Eukaryota; kingdom Metazoa; phylum Chordata; class Mammalia; order Chiroptera; family Vespertilionidae; genus Eptesicus; species Eptesicus fuscus. The sequence continues at coordinate 40,605,718 of NC_072481.1, read as the reverse complement.
CACTGATTCTGTCTTAATAATTATAATGACCCAAGTTCTCACAGAAGACTCTGTTCAAAAGCTGCCTGCCTTGTACCTTGGGTGATTGCCCCCCTCTTTAAGATCTAGGGGTTTGTTTTTCAAGTCCATAATCTTCCCTGGCGTTCCATTTAGTCATTCCTATTTTTCACTACCAGATTGTTTGCTGGGGAAAAGAACAAAAACAGCAACAGATGTCTTTGTTTTGGGGTTTTACAAAACTCTCTGGTTAAGATAACACTTTTAATTAAAGAAATTATATCATCCATATACCACATGCCCACAAGCCCTCATTTGCAAAAATCACCTGCTGTCAGAAATAGTTTGAGGAGTCTTCTCAAACCATCACCACTCAACAGCTCAGTTGGGCATCTAAATAGGTTCCTTCTCTTCTTTCTTCTGGATTCTGAAAGCTTCAGTTCAGAAAGCTAAAGTGCAGAGGCATCCTCTGTGATTGTTCCTCAGGGCTCTGCAAACATTCACCATCAATTCATCATTCTTCATGTACACACACACACACACACACACACACACACACACACCTACATGTGTGTAGCCTGTGCTAGTCATGACTGTGCTATTCATTATATATCTGGGACTGGGACATTTTAAGCACTGAGCAAATAATTGTGGAATAAATTATTCAGTTCTTTCCTTCCTTCCTCACGCTCTCTATCTTTGATTCTTCTATAGCCTCAGATTTTCTGAAAGACTTCTGTGCCACATATTTGCTAAGCATTGAGTACAAAGATAATTAAACAGATTCACTATCCTCAGGACACCCACAGTCTAGGGGAGAAAAGCCCAAGTAAAGGAGTTCTAATCCCAAGAAGAATATCAATTCTTAAGGGCAAGGTTGCAGGATACACAATTATGTACATAAAAGTCAATTGCTTTCCAATATGCCAACAATAAACAAATGGAATTTAAAATTAAAAACACAATGTCATTTACAAAAGTATCCCTCAAAATGAAATATTTTGGTATAAATCTAACAAAATATGTATAAGATCTATGTGAGAAAAATTACAAAACTTTGATGAATGAAATCAAAGAAGAACTAAATAAATGGAGAGGTATTTCATGTTTATGGATAGGAAGACTCAATATGTCAAGATATCAGTTCTTCCCAACTCGATCTATAGATTCAATACAATCTCAATCAAAATCCCAACAACATATTTTATGAATATCAACAAACTGACGCTAAAGATTATAAGGAGAGGCAAAATACCCAGAATAGCCAACATGATTTTGTAAAAGAAGAACAAAGTTGAAAGACTAAAAATACCCAATTTCAAGACATACTATAAAGCCACAGTAATCAAGACAGTGTGATATTGGCAAAAAAAAATGGCAAATAGATGAGTGGAACAGAATAGAGAGCCAAGAAATAAACTTTCATAAATATAGTCAACTGATCTTTGACAAAGGAGCAAAGGCAATACAATGAAGAAATGGTAATCTTTTCAACAAATGGTGCTGGACAATCCACATGCAAAGAAAAAGAATAATCTTGGCACAAACCTTAGACACAGCAAAAATTAACTCAAAGTGAATCATAGATCTAAATGCAAACTGCAAATCTATAAAACTCCTATAAGATAACATAGACGAAAAACTACATGACCTTGGGAATGGTGATGCCTTTTTAGATACTATATCAAAGAAACAATCCATGAAAGAAATAATTGATAAGCTCTACTTCATTAAAAGTAAAAAGTTCTGCTCTGCAAAAGACAATATCAAGAGAATGAGAAAAGCCAGAGACTGAGAGGAAAAAATTGCAAAAGACACAACCTGATAAAGGACTGTTATCCAAAATATACAAAAACTCAACAATGAAAAAACAAACGGCCCAATTTAAAAATGGGCCAAGACCTTAACAGAGACTTCACAAAGCAGATATACAAATGGCTAATAGTGATATGAAGAGATACGTCATATGTCATCAGGGAATTACAAATTAAAACAATGAGGTACCACTACATATGTCATCAGGGAATTACAAATTAAAACAATGAGGTACCACTACATATTTACTAACATGGCCAAAATCCAAAATATTGACACCACCAAATGCTGGTAGGATGTAGAACAGGAACCCTGCTCATTCATTGTTGGCAGGAATTGCAAAATGGGACAGCCACTTCAGAAGACAGTTTGTCAGTTTCTTACAAAACTAAACATACTCTTACCTTATGCCCCAGCCATCACATTCCTTGGTATTTACCCAAAGCAAGTGAAAACTTATGTCCACACAAAAGCCTGCACATGGTTGTTTATAGCAGCTTTATTCATAATTGCCAGAACTTGGAAGCAACCAGAAAGTCCTTCAGTTGGTGAATTAAACAAACAAACAAACAAAACACACACACACACACACACACACACACACACACAAAACTGTGATGCACACACACAGTGGATTATTATTCAGTGCTAAAATGAAATGAGTTGTCAAGCCATGTAAAGACACGGAAGAACCTTAAATGCATATTACTAAGTGAAAGAAGCCAATCCAAAAAGTGAAAGAACCTTAAATGCATATTACTAAGTGAAAGAAGCCAATCCAAAAAGGTTACATACTGTGTGATTTCAACTATAGGATATTCTGGAAAATGCACAACTATGTAGACAATAAGAAAAAATCAGTTGTTGCCAGGGGCAGGTAAGGGTTGGGGAGAAGAGATGAATAGGCAGAGCACAGAGGATTTTTAAAGCAGTGACATGTAATATCTGTATCCTATCTAATAAAAGAGTAATATGCAAATTGACCATCACTCCAATACACAAGATGGCTGCCCCCATGTGGTCAAAGATGGCTGCCCCCATGTGAACACAAGATAGCCGCCACAAGATGGCCAGCAGGGGAGGGAAGTGGGGAGGGATCAGGCCAGCAGGGTAGGGCAGTTGGGAGGGACTAGGCCTATAAGGGAGGGCAGTTGGGGGCAATCAAGCCTGCAGGGGAGGGCAGTTAGGGGCAATCAGGCTGGCAGGGGAGTAGTTAGGCATCAATCAGGCTGGTAGGGGAGTGGTTAGGGGGTGATCAGGCTGGCAGAGGAGGGAAGTTGGGGCGACCAGGCCTGCAGGGAAGGGCAGTTGGGGGGGACCCAAGCCTGCAGGGGAGAGCAGTTGGGGGGGACCAAGCCTGCAGGGGAAAGCAGTTGGGGGGACCAGGCCTGCAGGGGAGGGCAGTTAGGGTTGACCAGGCCTGCAGGGGAGAGCAGTTAGGGGCAATCAGGCTGGCAGGGGAGCAGTTAGGCATCAATCAGGCTGGCAGGAGAGTGGTTAGGGGGTAATCAGGCTGGCAGGCAGAAGTGGTTAGGGGCAATCAGGAAGGCAGGCAGGCGAGCAGTTGGGAGCCAGCAGTCCTGGATTGTGAGAGGGATGTCCGGCTGCCCAGTAGGATTGGGCCTAAACAGGCAGCCGGACATCCCTCCAGGGGTCCCAGATTGGAGAGGGTGCAGGCTGGGCTGAGGGACACACACCCCTGTGCATGAATTTCATGCACCAGGCCTCTAGTATAATATAATAATGGATATGTGTCATTATATATTTGTTCAAACCCAACGAATGTACAATACTAAGAGCGAACACTGAGGTAAACTATTAACGTTGGGTGATAATAATGTGTTGACATAAAAAAAATGAGTTGATATAGATACATCCTTTGTAAAGAAAAATAAAAGTACCATCTGGCGGGTGATGTTGATAATGAGACAAGTTATACATGTGTGGGGGCAGGGGTATATGATCTCTGTACTTCCTTCTCAATTTTGTTGTAAATATGAAACTCTTCTTAAAAATAGTCTTTTAAAAATACTAATTCACTACTGAGTAGGTCTTCTTTCCTAGGTGGACATCTGAATAACAATCCCTACAACATAATGTGATTATAAGGATTAAGCAAGATAAAATTCACAAAGTACCCAGGATATAACAGGTGCACAGGTACTTTATAAATGGTAGGATTATTTTACACATAGTATGTATATATGACTAGTGATCAGAGCAATGTTGAAAATCCACATGGACAGACAGCCTCAATCAAGTACTCTTCTCTTACAAACTACTTGCTTCAAACATACAAACAATTCCTCACTAGTTAAGTGAAGGTGCAGTGCTTGAAGTTTCTTGTTTCAGCCGTTTGTGCCTTTTACTCGGCCAACTCGAAATCTCCATGTTGAAGACTGCAAGGTGGAAGGGATTGTGATGAGAGGAAGGAAGGAAGGAAGAAGTATGTGGAAGCTACCATGTGCCAGTTACTTTGCTATCCCCTCTCTTGTTTCATCTTCACCAGAATCCACATAACCGAGGCAGAATTCCTACTGCCACTGATAGAGGTTTAGAAAGGTTAAATACCCTGCTCAAGTTCATGCAACTAGTTAAGGGTGAAACCGGGATGTGAGCCCAGGTCTTCCGACCCCCAGGTCCTACTGAGCCCTCCCAGTGCCTCGCAGTAGTCTCCACCACCGCAGCCAGACAGCCCATCTTCCACTTCACTGAGATACTTGTGTTTTCCTCTTTAGGCTCAAACTTCTTCCCCTGGCAGCAGCCAACCGTTCCAAGACACGTGATAGTTACTCACTTCAGAGTGAGCCACAGGTCTTTCCTGGCTGGCTTTGCCAACTGTTCTCTTCTAATTGTTTCTGGGGGAGGGGAAACCCCCACATTAATGGAATTCCAAAAAAGAATGTTATGGTAACAAAGCAGGGAGAAAGCTCAGACAATAGGAGGAAATGTTGAAAGATTCCCTTTCATCTTGCAACGGCAGTTTGGGGGCTGGACATGTCCACTCCTGGGAACAGAATCTGAGGGCAAAGGTTCCCCCCCTTCTCCCCCCTCCCCCGAGGAGGAGCCCACATTTTGTGAGTGCAGAGTTACTCTTCCTTCCGTTTTTTAAAAATATTTTTCTAACCAGGTCTCCGGAATTGAATATAAACACGGCAAGGGTTGTTTCATCTTTTCCAAAACAGCATTTCGGTCTCCAGCCTTTATCGAATGCCCCTGTGGAGAAGCTGAGTCTTGGTAAATGGACCCATGCTCTGAAATCTGGAGAGAAGGAGGTGCGACATAACAAAACACATAAGCTCTGTTCTGGTCCTGTTTCATCTGGAAGCGGCTCCGTGAGAGCAAGCCTGAGAAAAACAGGAGAGGCCCTTCGCTGGTCCAGGAGCCTCCGCTGTGCTAAGAGAACGTGGATTTGGACTGAAATGCCCGCTTTTGCATCCTGGCTCCTGCCTCTATTAGCAAGCAACTCGGCCCATCTGATTCTCAGTTGCTTTAGCAATGCAATGGGATGAGAGCCACTGCTCAGAGCTATTGTGAGCATTCAATAATAGCCTCCCCCCCTCCCCCCAGGGTTTGGCCTGGCCTCTCTCTGGTGGTACTGGAGCTGGGTAATAGGTGTGGCGACCCCACCTCCACTCCAGCAAGAAACAGAAGCCTTCAGTGTGAGTACCTGAAGCTGCTGATAATCCGAAATCAAACCTTTGAGATCCCCAGCTTACTTACTAGTATAAGCTGAGTGATAACTTTACAGACGACAAAAAGTTTCCCCAATTCAATGGGTGCACCATTCTCCTTTTCATTTTCAATTTTTCTTTTTCTCTAAGAAAAGAGAATTGCCACAAGCACCAGAACACAGATATCTGAGGAGCTGGGGGCTGAGAGGAATGAGGAGGAGGACAACCAGTGGGAGGCAGTTGCTGGGAGACCAGTCTGGCTGGAGCAGCTGGGTAAGCCAGTCGGAGCCCCCTAAAACCTGGCTCAGGCATCCCCTCCTCCAGGAAGGCCACCCTGACCACCTTCCCTCTGTCTGAGTTGGCTGTCCTCAGGAGTATAATACTAACACCCTGTGTTCAGAGCACGGTATGTTGTCATTTGGTCTCTCTGTGAGCTAGTGATGGGATCTTACTAATCTTATGAGCCCAATGGCACGGTGCTTAGCACCCAGTACTTTTGCCCCAAGCATTAAATGATGTGGAATGAATGGGTGTCTAACTGGTGGAGTAAGCCTGAGTTCACCTCCCCCAATGGTAGTGCCAAGGGGGTGCTATCCCTCACTGGGACACAGCCAGAAGCAATGTTCACAGTTGGGGTGGAGGTCACTACATGGGGCTGCAGAAACCATCAAGGTCACGGCATGAAGGACCCTTGGATGAGGAGGAAAAGCAAGACCCAGAACCTTCCCTCCCTCTGCCCCCACCAGAGAAAAGTAGACTTGGCAGCCTGCTTTCAATCCATAAGGCTTGAGTGCAAACCTGAGCACCACCCCAGGAAGAACCTGAGGTGTCAAGCAGGGAAACTGAGGCAGGTATGCAGAAATTTAAACAAGGCAGCTTGATATGAGGAAGAAAAGTTATAACAGATTATTAGGATGCCAGGACAGAGTAGAGTTGTTGGCAATAAAATTGGCCCTTGACCCAAAGGGCTGATGCTACTCAGTCAACTAAGAGAACACAGGATGGCAGGGGCAGAAGTGGGGAATGGCTTCACAGCAAAAATACCCAGGTTCTGTCCAGAGGTTATCAGCACAGACCTCTGGGGAGCTATGTTTTTATTAACTTCCTCTATGGGACTGTGTAATTAAAGGCAATCAGAAGAAGAAAACCATTTCATTCTGAAATTATATCTCTCCTCCCACTGCTAAAAAGGAAGATGACCCTGTAACTTAAGTAGAAAAGTCTCCATGCTAGGACTTGTGTCGAAATCAAAGATCCAAAGATGAGTCAGATGAGGGTCCTTGTTTGTCTGGGTTCCTTTAGTATGTGAGCAAGGTGAAAGCGGGGAGGAGAGGGGACAATGACTAGCCTGCTCAGGAGAGAATAGATGGTAAGCTGGCCAAAGGCTTCCCTTGAGGAGCCTTAGTCAAGGGAAGAGAAAAAGGGGTGAAGTCCAGATTATTTCCATGACATGCGTCACGACAGTTGAGATGCACAGATAGAGAGCTGACAGGTATAGATCAAGGTTTCTCAGCACTCGATCCTATTGACATTTGGAGCTGGATGATTCTTTGCTGTGGGGGCAGTAGTCCTATGCATTGTAGGACATGAAGCAGCATCTCTGGCCTCTGCCCTCTAGATGCCAGTGACAACTAAAAACACCTCTAGACATTGCCAATGTCCCCTGAGGGGTGAAATTACTGACCCACCCTCATCCTGGTTGAGAACTACTGACTGATATAGATGAAGTGTGAAGTTTACAGCACAAGTGCGGGACTAGGTGTAGCTTCCCAGTAGAGGTCTTGGAACAGAGGAGGTGGCTCCAGACAACACAAGGCTCTAGTGACATCATGAAAACAATTATTATAGAACTATTTCTTCTCTGTACCCCAAAGACACCTGTGAAAATGAGCCACATACAGAGAGAGGAAAAGAGCTGAAACCAAATAGTATATGAAAAAAACACACAACACTTTACTCTGAATCTAACCTAACTATAATATGAAATTGAGCACCAGATTTAATTCTGACTTTCTTGGAAGCTAAGTCAAATGGGAAATATGAGGAATTCTAAAGCTCTTGTTTTCTGATGAAAGGAAGCATACCTTTTTTAATATCTGAGGAAACACCCTTTCCTCCTGAACTTTTTGTGGCATTCATCAACAGGACTTTGTAGAAGGATTATCTAAAAACACAAGGACCAGACAAATAGCAGTGTAGTAGTCAGGAGGGCAGAGAGGAATCTTTTAGAAAAGTGAGAAAAACTCACATTTTTTCTTTTATGCAAGAAATATCTATTGAGCATTGTCTACATGCCAGGTATTGTACTAGATATAGGTGGTATGTAGTTCTACAGATATTGGAGGTATATTTTGAGTAAGAGAGAAAGAATCCAGTTTTCCTAGAGCTTACATTCTTGTTGGTTCTGAATAAACTACTTAGTTGTGTGCCCTATAACATGTCATTTCCCCTTGTAGTGCCCATGTCTTTATCTGTAAAATGAAAATAATACTCACCTACAGGGCTAGACTGACAATGTAGGCACACCCTGGGGGGTTAAAATGCTTTGGCTACTTGTTTATTCATTTAGAAGTGAGAGGGCTTATTGGATGAGGGAAGAGCTGAAAAGAAGGACCATGGCAGGTCAGCCCTGTAGAATTGTCGCCGTTACAGTGTATGTAACAGGGCTGGTGTGTGACATACAGATACGCTATACGTAATGTACACGGTATATGGAAGCAGTGTGCAACCTCACAGGCATGCATGGCGCCCAGGATGGCAGCATCCCATCAATCCTCTACTCAGCAGAAGTCCTCCAATCATCCCCCTCTCTCATGGAAGACAGGTTAGAACCCTCAGGGCTCACGCATCAGCCCAGGTAGCTCATGTAACTCTTCCTTCCAGCAATATGTTCCACCGCAGAAGAGCTCTGGGAAATATATGTCTTGTGCTTCCAGTGATGCTTAATACGTAATGCCTTTTGAAGACAGGTGGACTGGGTCCAACTAGCCAGCTCTGCTCACTTCCACCGTTTGAAGGATTAAATGAAAAAAGAATGTATAAAGCACCTGGAACATGGGACCAACTCAACAAGAGAGTCCTCACAATCTCCATCACCCTCATTAAAGGTTGCGTGAGAAGTAAATGAGGCAGAGGGACTGGTGCTACCTAGTGTTCATTGCCCAATAGATCGCAGGCAGTATCATTATCGTCAATGTTATCAGCATCGACAAAAAGCCAAACACTCGGCAATCTAGAGAGCTAAGGGTCTAAAGCTGCAGAACACACTAAGGAGAACTGAGGTTGGGGGGCAAGCAGAAACCGTCACAATCCCCAAAGTCCTGAGCACAGGCCGACCCTTACCCACAGCTTCTAAAGGAAGCAAACCCTCCCCTGCTCCCCCTGCCCAGCCAATGTTATTTTCTGGGCCCCTTTAATTTGGAGGCTCTTAGGGCCATATCCTGCCATCAATTTGGGGGCTGACTTCAATGAGCATTCTGTGCAGGGCGGGAGAGGGGCAGGATGCAGCTTTCTCCCTGCAGACCCTGATACAATAGGGTTTTCTACTGAGATCAATGGATTAATTGCAAAGGCTCAGTTTGGGGCCATAAGGAGATGCATTGTTTTCCCATAGTCGGTAGTCAGGGCCAGGCTGGCCAAACTTCATTTTTGAGAAGTCAGGGAAAATGATTTTGTAAAAAGGGGTGGGGGTGGAGGGGTGCGGGAGAGTAATTTTGATCATCTCACTAAAGGTCAGTAACAATTAGAGTGAAAATTCAGAAGGCACATTTGTTCTCTGACTGAGGCCCTGTCTGGAAAATTCCATCCAGAAACAATTTGCTGCCTTTCTTCCCGTCCTCCCCTCCTCCACAAGGCTCTCTCTCCACTAATGCCCCTGCCTGCCCTACTATCCCCACCCTATTGCTCCTCCCTCCACATGGGAAACTCTCTCCCCTGGAAACAGCCCGAATGTTGAGAAGGAAGAAGTGACTAGGGAATCCTCCTTTCCCTTGGGAAGTTGAAGGGGGTTCATTCCTTTCTTCATGGAGTTGTGGGAATGTTTACCTAGCTGGGAGTGGAAAAGTCTGGGCAGACGGGAATTAGAGCCCTAGTCCTGACATTTAACAGCTGATCAACTTGGGAATATTCAACTCTCTGAGCATCCATGGTGTCATCTGTAAAATGGAACAGCACTTTGGATCTCCAGGGATTCCTGGGACAATTTAATGAGATGTGATATGCAATCTGAACCAGAGTCCCTGCAGCTCCAGCACAAGGCTAACCACACCTGAGATAAGAGGCTCGGATCATGGCATTTCCGTGTGTGGAAACCTGCCATGGTACGCCTTTCCCACAGCACCAAGACCACATCTGTTTGCCTGGCATTCAAAACTCTCCCCTATTGGGCCCCCTCCTCCCTTTCCTGCCTTATTCCCCACTCCTCCTCACCCCTCCCTCACATCTCTATGCATCATCTGTCCTTGCCTCAATCTCAGCCATGGTTCTGACTCTGGACTCTCAATTCTGGAGTGCACACGTTGACACCCTACCCATTCTAAGGCTAAGATTCATTGTCAACTTCTCTGAAAAGTTTGATTCTGTCAGATGTAATGCATTGATTCTATTCTCCCTACACTGAGCACATCACTGCCACCATGCTTCAAGACTCCACACTCCGCTTAGCAATAGTTCTCCGAAGCATTCATGGATTCATTAACACTTAGAATCAAGGTCAATAGCTCCAGCTCTGGGGTGGAGACTCTGTGGGTTTGAAACTCTGTCCCACTTCTTACTAGCTGTGGCATCATGGCCTTTCTGTGCCTCAGTTTCCTCATTTGTAAAATGGGAATAATAATTGTATCTACTTCAGAGGCTTCCTGTAAGGCTGAGATAGTACCAGTAAAGTCCTTCCAAGAGTGCTTGGTATGTGATAAGTGCTCAGTAAATACTGGATGGTATTAGTACTAAATCCCTAGTCTGTTTTAGGGCCTAGGGATGCAATGATGAGTAAGACATGCTTTCCTCCAACAAATATTTCTTAAGTGCCTTCTATATGCCAGGAACTGTTACACTTCTAGAGGGAAGGGAAGAGAAGTAGAGATAAATAATAAAAATAAAAAAAACAAGAAAAATGTCATCCTGTAAAAAGTGCGACGTTGCAAATTAAAAGATGAGGGGGTGTCTCTAGAGGTTTCTTTACATGGACGACCTCTTTGAGGTTGTAGCTTATAGGCTTCAGTAGCATCATGCCCTGGAAGGGTGGTCAGTGCTGGGGGTACATCAGCCGCCCCGACTTGCTTTAGTTCCAGAGGAGAGGGGACTTGTGTGGTTCATGCCAGTCCCTCCATGCACCCAGCTCTGTAACCAACACACAGTAGATGCTCAGTGAATGGGGACACTGAATCCGAACCTTAGCTCTCACTACCTGTACAGGTGAGCAAGGGCTCTGAGAGGGAAGTGATTTGGGTGCAGAGGTTGGTTAGTGATATAGGGGTGGGAATGTAAGGAAACTGGGTAATGTGTTGATTGGGTGGCAAATACCCTTGAATTCCCTTGAAGAAGCTGAAAGGTATGAGCACCACAGCTTTGGGGTCAGGCAAAGCTCGATTTGCATTCCAGCCAGACCACTTCCTGGTCTCAAAGCCTCGCTCCCCTCTTCTATAAAATGGAGCCATGGCACCTCCTCCCAGGGGTGCTGTGCACACTACATAAGACGCTATATGTAAAGTATCTGCACAGGGTAGGAATTCCATAAATATTAACTCTCTTCCCCTCCACGCAAGAGCCCTAAGACTGAGAACTGCATCCCTGGACTCAACGCTATGTTAAACATCTACAGGAAAAGGTGGAATATTCTAGTAACCACTCATTCATCTGCCAGTGAAATGCCATAAAGCATTCTTCAAGAAAAATGGAAGTAGGAAAAGGATGCTTTTTTAAAAATTATTCTCCCTTCTCTACTGCTCCCCCCCACAAGACTTCCAGAACATCAAACGCCCTCAAAGAATCAACAATATTTTTGATGATGGAAGTATGAATAATCAAACATATGGATTACATTTCCTTAAATTATGCAGAGCCTACAAACCAGGAGGGAAGGGAGGGTGCTGGTAAAAATGTTTTCACATTTTATTAAAACCTCAAGGTCTGAGGACTACGTTATGCTATTACACACACACACACACACACACACACACACACACACACACACACTTCCCCTGTCCAATTGTCAAGAAAGAAAAAAAGGGCACATTGAGCAATTTTTTTTTTTTTCCTGCTCAAAGCTTTGGCTTTGCTTTGGTCAGACCCAGTTCCCCGCAAGAGCCTCGTTCATGGAAATAAGTGGACCACAAGTCGGTTTCAGCTCCCAAGCTCGGCCAGCTTACTAGTTGTGTGACCTTGGGTGATTCACTTAAATTCCTGGAGCTTGGGTTTCCTCTGTTGTGAATGGGAATAATGGTCCTCACTTGACAGTTGATGGTGAGGATCCAGTGCCATGAGACACACGGACATATCTTGGAAACCATAAAATGTCAGGCGGATGTAAGGGATGGAAGTGGCTTCAGGAAGCTGACCCAGCCTGGGCAGGCAGAATGGTCCGCTGGCAGTGGTTAAAGAGCCTCACTGCCCACCTGCAAACTCCAACTCTACTGATGAAAAGCTGTGTGTTCCTGGACAGAAAACTAAGCCCCTCTGTGCACCATTGGCTTATTTGCAAAACAGGATGCTGCTAATAATCAAGTGCCTACCTCATACAGTGGTAATGAGGGTTAGATCAGTAAATAGGTATAAAACACTTAGATTAGTGCCATTGTTTGTTTTGAAAGAGCGAAGAAAACATGAGAAGAGGAGGGGAGGAAGGCAGGAAAGAATTGCCCCACTGGAAGATGCCCTGGGCTGGATTTTCACCATTTAGTTGTCAATGTTGGGTATTATCTTTTCCAGGAACTCTTTGTGAAAATGCAAACGCTCTTAAAAGTCATGGCACAGCAATTCAGAGTCAGTGTGTATTTATTGAGTACCTACTGTATGCAAGGCAGTGTGTGGAGTTATTCAATCCTTTGGAAAATCTCTGACTCCTTGGAGAGTGGGAGCAGGTGACAAATGGAAAAGAAAAGAAAAAGGGAAACGGAGAGAGAGAAAGAGACAGAAGAGCCGCTTCCCCTACTGTGAGTCTGGCATTAGAGAGGCTTGGGTCCATATGTCAGCTCTGCCATGTACCGTGTGACCTTAGATAGGCAAGGACAGATTCAGACAGCACTCCGAGGGCCACAATTTTTAACCCTTGAAAAGTGGGGACAATGCCAAGGTCGTTGTGGGAATAAAGTGAGACGATATGTGTAAAGCATCTAGTTTTCCTTCTCCCCAGCCCGTTTTTGTCACATGCCTCCTGTGACTTCCGAGTACTGAGTGGATGGGACTGCTAACGGCAGCATCCAGGGGCTATGAGTTGGAACTCTCACAAGGGGAAATCAATCTGCCACTAACTTTCTCTGTGCAATAAAAAGGCTTTTCTTTTTTTTTTAAAGACCAACCTCTGCTAACTCATAGGAAGTGCATTTCCTCCCCGTGACATCTCCAATCCATTTCAGCCTGTGGTAGCCAGTGACTAAGTCTTCCTGCAGAGGCAGAGAGCCAGGCCTGTCAGCCCACTCTCCCAGCCTCGCCAGTGCAGGGATGATCCTTGCGGGATCCTGGTCCTTGGAGGAAAGGGGAGAGCAATCCAACTTTGGCTCCAGCAATGCACGCAATAGTAAAGGAGACAGGGGGAAAGCTGAGTGAGGAAGAGAGAATACAAAGCCTCTTCCTGGATGCTGGCAGATGCCAACGGAAGAATCAGCAAGTGAGTAATTCTGCAGCCTGGAGTCCAAAGCCTGCAGCCAGAGCCCTGTGCCAAGAAGACAGCGGCAGCGGGTGCTGGAGTGGTGGGCGGCTCCAGGGCCAGCCTCGGCCAGATGGGGACAGCTCAGAGTGAGTCAGGGGCTGGGTCTCTGCTCCAAGGGTCTCCTCCGGGACACATCCATTCAGACAGGCCTCCCACAAATACTCAGGTGGCCTTTATCAGGGTGGTGTGTCATCAGTGGGCATTGCTGGGAAATGATAGAAAAGCAATGTGGGCTGAGCACAAGCTGGCATCCAACAGGAGGCAGACAATCCAGGACACAGGTACCGGTGTGTGCCCAAGATTGTGGGCTGCTCAACTCCCACACTGAAATGACAGCGGTGATCATTTACTGATAGCGCACCAGGTCCCAGCACTGTGCTAAGCACCAGCTGCTCCAAAGCCCTTATGTGCAACTCCCAGACATTATGACCCAGAGAGCACAGTGGAGCTGAGAGAATGTTAGATAAGCCAGTCCCTCCCCCAATTCCCTCAGTTTTCCCACTGCAAAATGGGGATGATATTTGCCTATATCAGGGGTTATTTTGAGAACTTCAGCACAATGATTCAAAACCTAGACTTTTGAGTAAGAAAAATCTGAATTTGAGAACAGCTCTGCTTCCAATTTGCTGTGTGAACTTGTGCAAGTTTCTTAGCCTCTCTGAGCTTCAGTTTCCCATCTGTTATGTGTGTGAACCACAGAGAACCAACCTGAAAGGATTATGACAGAGATTAAGTGAGGTAATGTATGAACCACCTTCCTCATTTGTAAACCAAAGAAAATAATAAACATCTTCCATTGTTGTAAAAAGTAAATAACATTTAAACATGGCCTAATACAGTATCAATGTTCTAATGAATCATGGTTATTACTATTAGCATCAAATATTTATTATTATTATTATTATTATTATTATTGGCACCATGAGTCATTACATGGAAAGTTATTGGTAAGTTTTAAAATGTTCTTTTTTTAAAATATATTTTTATTGATTTCAGAGAGGAAGGGATAGGGAGAGAGAGATAGAAACAACAATGATGAGAGAGAATCATTGATTGGCTGCCTCCTGCACGCCCCACACTGGGGATCAAGCCTGCAACCTGAGCGTGTACCCTGACCGGGAATTGAACCGTGACCTCCTGGTTCATAATTTAACGCCCAACCACTGAGGCACACTAGCTGGACTTATTTTTTTTTCTTGTTTTTTTTTTTTTTTTTTGATAAAATGTATTGCTTACTATACTCAAGGTAAATGTGGTAATTAGTATTTTAATCATGTCTATTTCTCTATCTATCTATCTATCTATCTATCTCTATCTCTCTCCCCCTTTTCATGAGAAGTTAGGTTACATTGGGATTTCCAACCTCAAACCCCTGGACTTCAAAGGTCTGGGAAGGTATAAAGATATTGAGAAAGGGGTTCCTTGAAGTGTTTTTAACATTCCAAAAGGTATTGGAAATCCTACACTTGCTGATAATGTGACTTCCACAAACTTCCTAGAAGAACAAGTTTCTTTGCTTTAGGCTGAGATTATAGGGCTTGGTTTGGCACCACAGGTTAACTATTCACCCGAATCTCCAATTGGCTGAAGTGTGAGTGGTGCACCAGCTCCATTAGTCCCGTGGAGCTCTGGACCCAGAATCCCTGCCTCCCCACTTATCAACTGTGCAGCCATAGGCAAGACTAGTATCCTCTCTGTGCCTCAGTCTCCTCCTCTGAAAATTAGGAATAGTGATATAGATAACAATAGAATCTCCCCATAGGGCTACTGTAAAAAATATATATGTAAGCACCTAGGACAGCGCCTGGCCCATGGTAATCCCTCCACTGGTGTCACTGTTCTTGTTACCAGATTTCAGGAAACATCTTGCTGGCTCAGACATCGCTAGTCAACTAGTCAGTGTTAACAACTGGGAGCATGTTCAGAGTGAGTGTTTGTGACAGGGCAAATGAGAACTCACACTTCATGGATGTGTTTGAGGCACTGGACACTGGGCTACACACTGCAGGTGTCATCCTATTGAACCTGTTCCACCATTCTGTGAGGTGGATTCCTACCGAGAAGGAACCAAGACTCGGAGGGGTCCCCAAGTCACACAACCAGCAAGTGGAAGAACCAGAATGCCAGTCCAGTTTTTCTTTGAATTATGCCATGGGGATCCCAGGAGAAAATTAAGTTGAAGAAGGTACTTCTTAGACAACAGGCTGGAAGTCCTTCGTCTAGGACTGAAAACACTTGGTGAAATGGGGAAGTCCTCTCCTCTCCTCTCCTGACACTGACAACACTGAGAACCACTTCTGAGCCCTCTTGGGATAGAGAGGAGTCTCAAAATCTCTTTCCTTTGGCAGTTTCTGGCTTCCCTTGGTATCCTTGGAATCCACACCCATCTTTATTGTAGCAACAGATTCAGACAGCTCCAAGAGGCCTTGGTTAAAAATCAAACTCCCCCTCTTGGACAAGGTAGAAAAGCAATTTCTGTTTCCCAACACTCTTTGAATGGATGCTTGATTAATGTATTCAACCCAAGACCTGAGAAGGTAGCAGAGAATGAATGATGAATGACACTCATTAACTCCCCCAACACACACTAAGCCCTTCTGTCCCAGGTTCTCTGCTAAATGTCAGGGACAGGAGTCACTGGCATAGAGGTCTCCATCTATCAGGGACACAGACAAAAATGCAGATGGTAGCATCTGCCACTTCAATGGAGGTGGTCACAGAAGGCCACTGAGCACACAGGTGTCTGAGCCTCCCTAAGGAGCTGTAAAGAGGGTCCTGAGAGGACAGGCAAGGGTTTTCTATGCAGAGGAAAAGGGAGGAATGGCATAATTAACAGCACAGGGAAGAGAATGGGGTATGAGAGATCTAAATGGAGTTTTGTGTGGTTGGAGATTTACAGAGGGCTGAGCAGTGATACATTGCTCACCTGAATAAGAACCTTGAAAATTGCCCTGCTTCAAACACTAGGATTTTATCATCAGAGCCACTGAACCTTAAGCAGGAAAATGGCATGATCATATTCTGCGAATTTCATTTGTGTCATTTCTGATCTGACCCCTGACATGTTTTGTGATTAATATTCATGAAAGTCCCTGCCACCCAAGAGCTTTCATCTATCCCAGGAGATTTGATGACAATAATTAATAAAATCATCATCACCTCATATACTGAAATGTACCTAACTGTGAAGTCCTCAAAGACAGAGACAGGGTCTTGTTTGCCAATGTTTTCTCAGCACCAACTACAATGCCAAGCACACAATAGCTTTTTCATGACAAACATACGAATGAATTAATAAATGAATGAATGAATGTTTAAGTTTTCTTAGTTTGCTGAGCATTTTTATAATTTTTTAAATCTCTCAAAACCCCATGTGAGGGAGGTGTTTCTCCTTCCCCACCCTCCATTTTACAGAAAGAAAAACCTGGGCCAGAGAAGAAAGAGACTTCCCATGGTGACACAGGGACAATGCAAGACAACATGTGTGGCTAGTGCCATGAAAGGCCTATAAAATAACTTCAAATTCAGAGAAGAATGCACTCACTGCTAGCTGGAGTGGGTATGGGAAGCAACCTTGAAGCTAGTATATGGTCTTGATGGTGAATTTCACCTTAATAAGAATTGGTAGTGTTTTTGATCACTTACCATGTTGGGCACTGTGTTGAGTGTCTTACATGCATTATATTATTTAGTCTTCCTGTGGAAATTAGAGTGGTACTATGCCTTCTTAGTAGAAGAAGAAACTGATGTCTGAGATGTTAGGGATTTTGTCTAAGTTTCCAAAAGTAGCAAGCAAGAGAGCTGTGATTGAAACCTAAGTCTATCGGACTCCAAATTATTTTGCTTACAAATGCAGGGCCATTAGTGGTAACCTGTGTTTTAAAGGATCATCTGTGAGCAAAGAATGTAGAGAAAACAGGAGTGTGAAGACACTTTTCACTGCCATTCCATCCCCACTCCACAGGGTTGGCATTAAATGACCCCAAAAGCTGGAGGGAGGGGAAAGAGAGTCCTTGCATTCACTGCATGAACATAAAATAATGAACAGAGCACTGGGCATCTGTTCAGCCAAGGCATCTGAGCAACAATGTCAGTACATTCCTTTTAAACTGTGGGCCTCAAGAAGCCAGTGGACCTCTGGGCTTCAGTGTTCTTGCTCCATAAGGAAGGGACTGGGATTTAAACTCATTTTAAACTGGAGTCTCCATGACTCATCTAGACTTTTTTTTTTTTAAGTCCAGTTGAAGCTTTCCTAAAAGATCTTGCAGATATATTATTTCACAAGATTTGCCTAGCCCATGTTTTACCATCTCATATTTCCCTCTGAGGGAATCTTAAGAGGTTTCTAACTGATGACCAATGCTATATTAAAAATCAAAGAGGAGAGTGACTGTTTTTCCACCCTGGCCACAAAATGAAAAATGATAATAATAATCGAAATGCTGCTCTCTTGTTAAAGAGGTTTAGAAAACGTGACCTGAGCACAACCTTTCCAACCAGCTTCCTCCAAGTCCTCTGGCTGCAGGGACCTGCGGCTGTTTCTCTGCTCCGGGGGACCAGTCAATGAAAGGGGATCCTCCTTAGGCCCCAGTCTCCTCCTCTGTATTCACAGTGTTTGCTCTGCCTACTTCCCAATGTTGTTTTGTGAATTAAAAAGGATAACTGATAAAGAAGGTGCTAGACAGATACAAATAAGATAATGGTGATTATGATTAGTAGTTGTCAGGGCACTCTAGAGAAACAGAATGAGAGAGAGATTTTTAAAAAATGGTTCATGTGATTATGGAGGCTGACAAGACCCAAGATATACCGTCAGCAAACTGGAAACCAAGGAGAGATAATGGTTTAGTTCCGATCTGAGGCCAAACGCCTGAGAACCAGGAGAGCCAATGGGATGAGTTCCAACCTGAAAGCTGGAAGGCTCAGACCCAGGAAGAGCTGATGCCTCAGTCTGAGTCATAAAGCAGGAAAAAAAGCTGATGTCTCAGTTCAGAGACCATGAGTAGGAAGAATTCTCTTATTCAGGGAGAGTCAGTCTTTTTTTTTTTTTTTCTAGCCAAGCCTTCACCTGATTGAACAAGGCCCACCCACATTAGGAAGAGTAATCTGCTTTACTCAACCTACTGATTTAAATGTGAATTTCAATTTAAAAAAACTGTCACAAACTCAGAATAATGTTTAACCAAATATGTGGGCATCCTGTCGCTCAGTCAAGTTGACAAATAAAATTAACCATCACAATGATGAAAAATGCAAACTCAATGACAAAACCATATCCCTGCAGTATTCCCAGAACCTATTAAAACAAAAGTCTAGCACAGAATAGGGTCTCAAAACATACTGGATAGACGAATGAATAGGAAAATTTGAGGCCAGTGGAAGAAAAAATTCTATATGTAACTATTTGTCAAACATTTTCATAATCAACATTACATATTTAACTCTCAAATAAGTGAATCCTAACATCAACTGTGAAGATTCTCATAAAGAATGTGAGGTTCAGAAAAGCTAAGTATTCAATGGGCATGTTATCTGCATTCCACAACTTTCCAGGTTTCTCGTCTCCTCTCACCACTCATCATAATATGCTATTATGCTATTTTTTATTTAATTTTATTACTGTCCTCTGCAGTGGGTTGCACACCCGCCCTCTTCCCTCAATGATATGTCCACATGGAACCTGGTAAATATGACTTTATTTGGAAAAGTGTTTTTGTAGACATAGACGAGGACCTTGAAGTGAGATATCCTTGATCAGAATAGGCCTTAAGTCCAGTAGTAAATGTCCTTACAAGAAGAGAGAAGGAGACAAGACACACAGAGGAGAGGGTGATGGGAAGACAGAGGTAGAGACTGGAGTGATGCAGCGACAAGCCAAGGAACACTGAGGATTGCCAGTAGCTACCAGAGCTGGGAGAGAGGCATGGAACCAATTCTCCCTCAGAGCTTACAAAAGGAACCAACTCCATCTACACCTTGATATCAGACTTTTGGCCTCCAGAACTGTGAAGGAATACATTTCTGTTATTTCACAATGCCCAATTTTTGGTTATTTGTTATGGAAACTAATATGCCCCCAATCTCCACTCCACCCTCCAATTAGACTGTTAGTGCCACAAGGGACGAAATAAATTCTCTTTTGCTCACTATTTTATATCTAGTGTCTAGAAATGCCAGGATTGAAGCAGGAGCTTGGCAAATATTTGTTGCATTAATTAAAGCATGACTAGCGAAATTTCAGGTGCTTGAGCCAGAAAAGCCTCTTGAGTGGGAGCAAGGAATCCTGGGTGCTCTGCTCCCTTGCTCTCACCGGGACAGTTCCCTGGGCCTAGCTTCACATCGTTCTGTAAAGCCCATGTGTTTCTGGAGGTTCTGACTAGTGGGAGGAAAGCCTGGGGGAGAGGGAGAGGGAAGGCATGTGGGTGTCCATCTCTCAGTTTAGAAAATGGGCAGGGGCTTCCTCCCAGGAATCTCTGCAGACTGGCCCCAGGCTTATCCACCATCACAGGTACCTGAAGCAGGAGTGGTGGGTGCCCTGCCCATAGGGAAACGACTCCTCCTAGAATTCCAGGCCCCAGTCCAGTTGGGCCCAATCTCTGCATCCTGTTTTCTTCTCCTCCTTTCCTACTTCCGGTCTTTCTGCCACTTCTTTCTGTTCTCCAGGAGCCAAACCAAGGTGCCTTTTACCATCCTGATCATTGAATCCCCTGTGCAAGCAAAAGGGGGCAGGGCTGGCCCAGACATGCTCATGTGGTGGGCTGTCGGATGCTAGGCAGACTCTGCAGCCCAAAGGCCAGGGGACTCAGAGCCCTGCCCCACTCCAAGCAGATTACTAAGACCCTCCTCATCCATTTACCCAGTGTTTACTCAGGATTTCCTCAGCCTGAGCCCTTCCTGATTGTCAGCAACACATAGGAAGGGGGTTCAAAATCCAGCAGGAAATCAGATCCATATATACTTTCCAAGATGCACAAGTGGGTTGAAGTCCTTGGCTATCCTACGTATATGACAAGTTACTTAACCTCTTTAAAGCATCTACAAATTGTTGTAATAATATCCAATCGGAAAAGAGGACGAACCTAGGTGTTAAGGTATCTAGGGTAGTGTCTATTACCTAATAGGTGCTCAACACATCACTTTACCTCCCTTTTTTTCACAGTGATTGCATTTATTGGGGTGACCCTGGTTAACAAAATTATACAGGTTTTAGGTGCACAATTCTACAACACATCATCTGTACACTGTATTGTGTGCTCACCGCTCCAAGTCAAGTCTCCGTCCATCACCACTGATCTCCCCATACCCTCCTCCACCTCCCACCCTCTTAGCAACCACCACCCTTTTTACTCTCTCTTTCAAAAGAGATAATAGATCTTTGTATCCATTCATTCAGTTCACTCACTGATATACTAAAGTATGGACCATGACAGCTTAATTAATGGCAGTTGCTATTTTTCATTCCTTGAGCAATCATAGCATCTGTGATCACTTGTGATTAGAAAATCAAAGTGCTGCAAGGGAGCTTCAAGAGCATACTAATATAGTCAGGCCCTCATCTTTCAGATGAGGAAAGGAAGCTCAGAGAAGGCAAGGAATTCTCCTGAGGTCACACAGGAGCAAACTCAGAATTAGGACTCCAGCTCAGCTGGCTGCTCATTCACCAGGTGACTCGTCAAACCTCAGGCAGTGGAGTGGTGACAACACTCATTCAACCAACATCCTCTGGTACCTACAGCACCCATGCTAGCTGGCCACTCTGAAGGCACTAAAGAGGCCTCGGGGGGCCGCCAAAAATACGGACAGATGGAAGAAATTATAAGGCGGGCATTTAGGAAGCAGTTCCTCTCCAAATCAAATGCATTCTTGCTGCTGCACTCTCACACTCATATCCTAAAAATTGTTATTTAACGTGCTCTCCACATCCGAACTTGACTCACTCTTTGAAGTGGAAATCTGGGCGGTTTGGGTGGTGGTTTCTAGTCAACCAGCACCAGGACAGTGCTTGTTGACAGAATCCCAGGCAGCCTGAACCTTGGGCCAGAGGCTCAGTCTCCAAGGCTGCCAGGAAGGCTGCAGAGGCTCCAGAGCTGGGGCCCCAGCCTGGGGAACCTTGACCTTGCCGGAGGCTGGATCTGTTTCTGATACGGTGTGGCAAATTTCTAAATCTTAGCTGAGGGATGGCATTTGCTCCTTGCAGAAAAAGAGCAAAGGGCCCAGGAGGTTCCAATTGATTCCAAAGTAGAACCAGCTGTTGGAATCCTGCTGCGCTGATTAGGGAAGTTCACTTCCAGGTTGTGGTTCCCAGTTGCTTTGCTGGGTTGCCCCTCACCCCCACCCAGTGCTGTCAGAGAAGCCTCTGAAATTCAAAATTGCTTCAGCCATTGATTCGGAGCTGGAAACCAGGCAGAGGCAGGAAGAGGGTCTAGAAACAAAAGCTTCCACCTCCTGAGGACCTACTTACTATGTGCCTGCCACAGGGGTAGGTGCTTTGCAAATACTTTCAATTTTTACAACCATGTATTCCCAACAAATGAGGAAAAGGAGATTAAGGGAATAATAACTATTACTAACATCATTTTTCAACTTAACAGTTACTGAGTGCTTACCATACACCATACGTTCCTGAAGCACTTTACATGTCATCTGCCAATTTATCATCACATCAACCCTATGACCCAGGTATTACTATGGTCTTGGTACTACAGATGAGGAAACTGAGGCAGGGAAGGTAAGCAACTGCTCCTGTCCCTCGGCTTGAGATGCCCAGCACAGAGCTCTTAGGGACTGAGGTGGGA
Source organism: Eptesicus fuscus (assembly GCF_027574615.1). NCBI lineage: Eukaryota > Metazoa > Chordata > Mammalia > Chiroptera > Vespertilionidae > Eptesicus > Eptesicus fuscus. Next base: position 40,583,573 of record NC_072481.1, on the reverse strand, counting down.
TACAAATCTAGGTCTTTCTGACTATAATTCAGTAATAGTAATAGCTACCATTTAAGGGCTTATTATGTGCCACATGCTGTGCTAAGATATGTGTTTTTAAGCACATGTTACCTCATTTAATTCTCACGATTATCCTATGCTGTATGTCATTTTCCTCCTTTTACAAAGGAAGAAACCAGGCTCAGTAACTAAGAGAAGCAGAATTCAAAGGCAGGCTCACTTGCCCCAGAGGGCTAGTTTTTAACCAGTGACCCTTACCTCCGCACGTGTCCTCAGGGCTCATATCCCCCGGTTTGAGTTCGCAAGTTTTCCCACTCCTCCGTATAATTTAATCACTTTATGGAAAACGGGGAGCTAGCCTCAAACTCAGCTCCAGGTTTCATAGTAACTGTTCTGTCATTCTTTCCAAAATCAACCTTCAAAAGCCACTGTAAAAATGCATTTGCAATTTGAAACTTGCCATGAACACTATAAACACACCATTAGTTTAAACTAGTGTTGATTTTGTAGACTATTAAGGACAAAATGAGTTTGATATTTACTAAGTTAGAGGAACATGAAATTTATGGTTTTTAAATTGCTTTGAGGAGGCTTACCAGAATTTTCCCTTCTATAAAGTCAGAATGAATAATATCTTTGACAATGTATGTTGTACGTCCTCAAGTAGAGGTCCCCTTGGCCTCACAGATGTCCTGTAAAGCAAGACGACATTGACACATATGAAAGGGAACGGAATGACTAAATGCCTATCTCATCCCTCAATAAAGATAGTGAACACCTACTGAAGTGTCTGTGACCACGGGATACTTTCCAGGAGCTTCCAACATGGTTAGACTTGTTGATTAAATTTGCGTGAATATGTGATATGGGCAATCATGTGTTCATGCAATCACCCATTCACCTGTAAATGCTTATTAAATGCCTCTTGCCAGGCACTCGGGCAGGTGCTAAGCACACAAGGGTCTTTCAAAATTTCCAAGTCTTGAGGAAAATCTAGACAAGAAATGCCACTTGGAGGTCACCACTGATGCCATGGGAGCAAGTGGAGGCCCCGGATCCAGACTGGTACAGAAAGTTTTCTTGGAGGAAATGTCCTCCAAACTGATAAACAAGGGATGAGGTAGAGTTCATCTAAAGAGAGAAGCAGGAATTCCAAGTGGTGGGAAGAGCTTTGCAAAAGTCTTGATGGAAGGGAAACAGTATTTGCTAAGTGCTGAGAGAATGGGACACATGATGCTGTCAGAGTTTAGGGAGGGCGCTCCATCTGAATTGGGGTGGTCAGGAGAGATGTGTTGGAGAAGCTGGAGCTGGATGCAGAGTATGTAGAAAGGGGTGGAGGAGGGGGGCGGTGTGAGGAACTGTGTAACTGGCAGCACCAAGGGCAGAAGTCATGTTCAAGGGTCAAGGAGAAGGCCCACGACACCAAAGCTAAGTGTACACACCACCACCACCCTCAGCATGACTAATGCTTACACATCACTTAACCACACATGGCCCTTGTTGGGCAACAATTCACCATGGTATCTGGCATTTCTGCACGTTTTGTGAGCAGAGGCACTGATTGTCCTGGTTCCAGACCATCTTTTCAAGGAGGTTTGTATAGGAAAGATTTGGAAGAAAGAGATAGTAACCCCTTCTATCAGAGGGCAGGCTTGCTTAGAGACCATTAAAAACAAAACACACACACACACACACACACACACACACACACACAATAAATAAATAAATAAATAAATAAATAAATAAATAAATAAATAAATAAAATTCGGGTTCCTTGAGCTCAGGGCTTCCCTTCTTAACGCAACCCACAGATGCCAGGCTGTCACCTGGCCTTCCTCATGTCACCCTGTGGGAGCTGGAGCCCAGGAAACAGTCATAAGGAAACACTGATACTCTGGCTACTGCTCTTGCAGTGAGTGACAAAATCCTTGTCTCTGCCTAGCAGCCATGAAGCTGTGCCAGGATAACCTATTAATTTGCAAGTGGCATAAGATCACAGACCCCTCACAATTCTTGCAAAACCTGTTCTGAGCACTTTTGTAGTATGAGCTCATTTAATCCTCACAAAAGTCCTATGATACAGACATGATTATCATCCTTATTTGGGCAGGAAAAAAAGAATAAAACAGTCCAAAAAGTAGATTGGTGCTAGATCATGAAGTTGTGTGTGCTGAGCTAAAGAGTTTGAACTCTATCCATTCAGCAGTAATAAAAGGGTTTGGAACAAGAGAAGGAATATGAGGAAGACAGCATTTTCAAAAAGCTTGTCTAGCTGCAGGCAGGGAGGAAATCCTGCTAGGACACGGGCTAGCAAATGTTAGGAAGCAGAACCAAGATTCCAGACAGGTTTGATGGATGGACTAAATGTACCCACAGAATTTCACAAGCCTAAATGTCAGGCCCTGGACAAGACTCTTTAACACCAACGCCTCCAGCAAATGGTTGGGGAGACGTGACTTAGCCGCCATGAGCCTGAGGCCCAAGGCTTCCAGGGACAAGGCAACCTGGGGTGAGTCAGCAGGGGACGCACCTGCCAAAAGGCCAGTGTCGGGCCAGAAGGCAACAGCCCAGCTCTGGCTGTCAAAATGGAACAAGTTCAGGGAAAATGCTCAAAGATAAGAAGGGAGTGGGAACCACGACTAGTCAGGGAGGACACGACTAGTCAGGGAGGACAGAGATGCTCACCAAGAAGGAACCAATCTACACTCAACACAGTAAGTGAGCTGTTTCCACATCCACAGGCTGTCCCTGTGCACATCTGTGTGTTTCCTCATGGCAGAAGGGCCGATAAATGCATAAAAACCCTCTTCATTGAATGCCTTCCCTCTATCTCTCAGCCTGGAAAATCTCCTTGCATCCTTTAAAACTGAACCCATGCACCACTCCCCACAAAGCCTCCCCGGCATGCTCAGGGGCCCCTCCTCCTTGAACCTGCAACCTTCTGGACTTCTTTCCACCCACCCTTTCCACCCTGGGTGGAGAGTTCAAGGGCCCCAGCCTGAGAATGCTGCCAGGGCAGAGGCAGCGTTTAACCCCACACTCTGAGAGACCTGCGGGTGCCTGGCCTGGAAGACGGGTATAGAATGAAGACAACCAGAGATTCCCAGGTAAATGAGAAGAAAGCCATGACTTCGAATAGACACGGAGGTCATGACATGGATCCAAGAATGCTGATCTGCCAGGAGGCTGGGAAAATGGGGGCCCGAGGGAAAGGCCTGGACAGTGCGGCCCTGGCTCTGGCCAAGGAAATGGCTATTCTGGTTGGCAGAGCTATTCCCAATTGTTGGGCAGCTGCCCCAACCACATTCAGGCCCAGGGAGGAGGGGAATAGGAAGGAACCATCCACTTTGGGCAGTCATGTTGTGACATCCTAACATCCTGCTCCTCTCTGGACACATTCCAAGTGGCAAAAAAGAACAGGTGCCCAGTCAGGGACTGGTGTTTCTTTAGTGGCCTCGTGGCCAGTACCCCAGAGACAAAACTTCCTCCCCTCACCTCTGAGAACAAGAAATGAGGTAGAAAGAGAACACAAATAAATAAATCAGACTCCCAACCTTTACTAAGCCCTACTATCTGCCTGGAACTGAGAGATAAATACCAAGGTAAATACCAAGTCGCATGGTGCAGCCAAGAGTGACGAGGCTGGGGGTTAAGCCCACACTCACAGAAACCCCAGCTCTGTTCCCTATGAGCTGTGGGACACTGGCCAGTGACCTTGCCTCTTAGAGCTTCAGTTTCCTCATCTATAAAAGGTCATATGATGCCACCCTCAATGGACTGGTGGGAAGATTGAATGGGACCACACAGGTGAGGTGTTTAGCAGGTAAACAGCAGGTGTGTCCTAGATCTTAATGCTTCCCTGCTTGTCCATCTGCAGCCGGAATGCCACAGAGAGAGCACAGGACTGAGAGGCAGGCAGGTGGGTGCAATGAGCTGGTTCCCTAAAACTCAGGAGTTGTCTCTTAGTAACATGGGATGGGAATGGGGCCGAGACAGGGAGAGAGTGCAATGAGGTGATGGCTGTGAATGTGCTTTGTAAACTGCTAATCAAAAGTAAGGAATTGTAGCTGTTGTCATTCATTCTCTCAGTCAGGACATAACACTTCATGCCTAAAGAGAGAGCCAAGCACACAAGGCCATTGGAAGTGCTGAGGGATTGGAAGATCAGCATTCTTGGATACAAACTCAGAGCTGTAGGGTTCTTTTGAGAAGAGGTGGTGAGTGTGGGCTGGTGTGGTCTGGATGCTTCTTTTGCAGAGAACTGGGCTCAATGGGATGAGCTTGGATGGGCTGGCTGAGCCCCTCCAGAGAGCATTCCCCATCTCCCTAACCCGGGTGGATGCCCTTCCTCTGGGCTCCCACAGTTCCCTGCATTTCTCTCAATGTGCATTATGCTGACTGGGAATTATCTGTTTGTGCTTCCATTTTCTCAGCAGACCATGACATTGGGGGTCATGTTTCTCCATCGCTGCATCCCTATGCACAGGACCTATGACACAGTGAAGGCTGAATAAATGCAGTGGGGTGGGGGGTGGAAAGGTAAGCACATAGAACCAAACTTAAAAGCCATATTTGAGCCAAGCAAAGCCCTGGGAAGGATGCCTGAGCCACCGAAGATCTAGCAGGTCCTGAGAGCATTTCAGCACAGGGAGAGAGAGGGCCTGAATGACATCAGGGTTTGGGCCTCCCTATCTAGCAGCACCAGGCCCAAGAGAGCCGAGCAGTTTGGCCTGACTTGGCCTTCTTTAAGCCAGACAAGTGCCACTGGTGGGAAGGTTTGCTCTCCCCACCCCAGTCTTCCCAGCACAGTTGCCTAAACCCTGGTGTTCCATATACATAAAGGGGAATCTGAAGTCTGGAAAAGCAATGCTCAGCAGCCCTTTCCCTCATGAAAGCAAACCTCACACCTTCTAATTAAATCTCTCAGCACACCTGTGAGGCCACACTCCCCTCCCTGCCCCTGTCCGCCTTTCCTTTTTACAGTCAAAAGGGGTTTTTTGGTGCCCTATTCCCTTTTCTGCTCCAGGCCATGGAGAAGGAGTCTGATTTTCAGGACTTTATGGCTCCTCACCCTGTATTCAGACCCCTATTTACCTTTTTCATAGGGGAGCGGAGAGGAGTAATTATTGCTCCAGGAGCTTTGAAGGTTGGTATGCTCTGTGGCAATAGAGGTGTCAAAGACGATGATTAGCGTTAATAATAAGTATTATTAGCAGCAGGTTTTAGCTCTTTTGAAAACGAAAAATGGCCCTGCAACTATTTTCTGACTGCTGAGGCTCCATCCATCACACACTTTGCTTTGAGAGGGATCCAGGACAGGACAGGGTGGGCTTAGGAGTTGGCTCCTGTCATGATCACAGGCCAACGCTAGCTCAAGATGCAGGGAGAGTACTGGCAAGTGATCACTCTGGGTACTTAGTACTTAGTACCTCTCTGAGTATCTTGAGTCATCCTCCCCCTGGTTCTCTAGTATATCAAGTCCCACTGGCCCTCTTCTTTTTCTCCAGTTGCTCTTTCCAACCCAAGGACTGTTGCACATGCCTGACAGAGGCCTTCTTCCCATGTGACCCTTCACTGAGCTGATGTCAGTTCATCCCTTGGTCTCTGCGCGGCTGGGTGCTCTGTGATTCTCTTCTGTAGCATAGATTTCTGCCTTCCCTGCTACATTGGGATGTGTGTGAGCACAGGTCAAAGTTCACCCACGAGCCACTCCATTGCCTATCCTAAGTTCAACAAAATAAGGAGGTGCTTATTCTATACATTACACTTAGCCAAACTTATCTTAAGCAGGAAGTGGCAAGATATCCCTAGTACAATCAGTGCACCCCTTACACCTCTAGGGCAGACCTGCACCCCCAGAGCTGGAGCATCCTGGAGGAACCAGAAGCCTGCAGCAATATGCCCTGTCCATATCGTTTTTATTTGCATTTCATTTTTATGAATACAAATGGGCATGGACATGCCTATGCTTTCTCCACCCCTTGGCCACAGGTCTTAGGTCCTGAGGAGGGCCAATGGTAACATCCACCCTAGGCCACAGTGATTGTCCAAGGCATGCACATGACCACGCCAGGCCAATCACAGGGCTTTCAGGGGATTTTCCTACCTCACATTATAGGAGGAAAATGTCCTTCCCCCTCTGATAGCAAGCTGAGAAAAATGGAAGCCTAAGGTGTACACATATCGTTATGTACATTTCTGTATATGTTCTATTTCACAAATTTAAAAAGTTGGAAGGCAAGCCTGGAGCTTCAGCAACCATGGTGTCATCACATGTAGGAAGCGCACAAGAGCAGGAGACTGAGGCAAATATGCAGTGAGTCAGAGAGGAAGACAGACAGGGCTCTGGCAGTACTGTAGATGGGCAGTGGGAAACCGCCACTATAAAGCCAGACAGACTCCAGTTCAAATCTAGCTTGCACCAAGTACTAGTTAACATCTATGCAAGTTGCTGAATCTCTTAAGCCTCTGTCTCTTCATTTGTAAAATGGGGATAACAATACCTTCTTTCAAAATGCATGCATATGGCTCATGCATATAAAAGTACCCCAGTAGTCGCTCAATAAATGTTGCTCTTTCCCTCACATTAGTAATGTGCACACTTTGTCTTCCATAACAAGAATCCAGTAGGAAACACCTGTGTGACCCAAGGCAGAGTAGGACACAGGGCACTGTGATTCAGCAACTGGACCTTCCACTCTGTGGCCCCAAGTGCCTCCCCAGGCCTTAATGCCCCTTCACTCCTCCCTCCTCCCATGTTACTAAAACTATCTAGATTGTTTGTCCTTCTTTGGCCAAATCTCATCCTTCCTGCCTAACCTACACCTCGATGCATTCCCAAACAGGAGGCTTCCCTGGATGGTTTAGTTGCCTGTGAGTTAGCCTTGCCCTGAAAGACATTCTAACAGAGTCTTTTCTATAAGAGTGTTATCTCTTCCAACAGAGAAAAGGGAAGGAAACAGAAAGGAAAGGTGGGGGAGGATCTACAGATGAAGAAAAAAAAAAGAATAGAGGAAATACAACAGACTTATTTTGTCAAGGGCTTTCCCCAAGAACTATATTAATAGCCATAGGAAAAGACTAGACTCCATTAGACATCATATTTACCAATTACTATGCCCCAGTTCTCTATTTTTGGAATCATATACCACACACCCCTTTCTCTTATGTTCAAAATTCTACATAGCTTTCAAGGCTCAGCTCGAATGCTTTTAACTTGTATTAATTAATTTATGTATTTGACTAATATCAACTGAATTCCAGCTATGTGCCAAGCACTGTGCTGGGTGCCGGGAATATAGTGGTGACCAACACAGACATCATTCTGTTCTAATAAATCTTTGAGCCTTACCTGTTTCCCCCCTAAAGGTGAAATGTACCTCCTCTTTCTGCTCCCATAACTGTTGTTGCTGCTGTTACTGACATTGCTTTTATGTCTTCCTTCCTTAAAAAAAAAAAAAAAAAAAACCTGTAAAATTGCGTGACCAACTCATCTCAGTGTGCTTGGAACTTTCCTGGGTTTAGCACTGAATGTATCATGTCCTAAGAAACTTATCAGGCCTCAGCAAATTGGAGCAGTTTCTCACTCCACTATAAAATCAATGCTATTACAACAACAAAGATTACTGGAAGAAAATCACTCAATCGTTCATTCTTCAAATATTTATTGAGAACCTAATTGTTACAATATTCTAGCTGGTTGCCTCTACTTAATGTTATATCTCTCCCACTATACTGTGAGCCCCTGGGGGTTGGAGCCCATGTCTTCTATTTCAGCCTTGCATTGCTAGGCCCCAGGACAGTGTCTGGCTTGTGAAAATAACATAATTTTATGTAAACCACTGTGTTTTTATTGAGAAACAGTATAAATTTATGCAAAACAATTCAAAGTATGTGTTTCTATAATTTTTAAACACAAATCTCTATCTAGTATCTAGTTGGGAAGGTTTAGCAAGTAATAAGATCCATTAACAACCCTCCTCCTCTCCTAGTCTCCCTCTAGCCCCTCTAGCAGATGAGCATCTGTCAGCAGCTATGGCAAATTAAGGCCTGATAATCACACATATGCAGGTATCAGCACCATCCAACCCCAGTTGTTTTCAGCCAATCCTAGATTTAACTGTAAACTGATGTGAAATAAAAATCTCTGGAGCTTCTACCTACTGGTTGGGGACCTTCTAGCCAGAGACACAAAACACAAACTCAGACTCCTATAGCTGGCAGCTTCCTTCAAGTATTAGAAGAGGATTTTCATGATTCTTACTTCTTATCCCACTCCCCACCCCCATATATACACCTGAGATTTTCTTATCCATTTAATAGTTCCTTCAACTGTGGTTGGATTAGTAAAATTTCAGTGGTTTTACCACTCATTCGTTATGTGACCCTAACAAAGTAACCTCACTTCAATCCTCACTTGGATCACTAGCAATATAGGGATGCAAATACATAACCCACAGAATTAGTTTGGGGATCAAGAGTGTTAAGGAATGAGAAAGTGTTTTAAAAACTCTAGAAACTTCTCAGATGTCAGGTATTTCATTTTCTTTTTCTTAAGTAGATTTCTTAAACATTTGTCTATTTTATTTTTCCCTCAAAGGACCATCTTTTGAATATATTTATAAATTTTACTATTTTGTTGATTTTCTAATTCACTTTTTATTCTTGTACTTTTTATTGTCTTTCTTTTCTTGGTTTTGTTTTGGTACCCACTTTCTAAATCTTAGGTTAGATCGTTAGTTGCTTTCTTTTAATTTATTCTTATTTTTAAGTGAAAGCATGAAGGCTATAAATTTACCTCTGACTATGGATTTGGCTGCATTATATACATTTTCAGATCTGGTGTTCTCATTTTCTTTTTCTTTTTTTTCTTTCTTAGTATTTCACAACTGTGTATTATCAAAATTTTCTTCTTTGAGTTTATGTTACTATCATCCTATTCTCAGCAGTCTAAGTTGCCCTTACTAAGGAGCACCTGTTGTTATGCTGAAGCTAGAGTATTACAATTTTCTGTAAACAGCTTTCTATCTGACATCTTTCAATACAAGTATATCATGGCTGTAAAAAAAAAGTAGGGAGTTTTTATTTTCTCATCATAAAAGCATCAGCAGCTTTTTGAATTCAGACATTTGTCAGTGAGCACATTTTTTGAATGATCTCAAATCCTCCTCCAGCTCCACCAATAACAAAAGAAATCAACAATCTGCTGAAAGAGGAAGTGTTAACAGCACTAGTCTATGTCTCTGGCCTTGGCTTATAAATTATGTTCCCAGAATTGCAGTCTAAACATTAGTCTTCCTTTAAGCTTAAGATAAGACCCACTTTCTCCCTGCAACCTTCTCAACCCACCAATCCAGGGGGGTGAGGGGGACCTCTCCCCTTTCTCAAATCATATTCTGTGCCCACAAGTCTAGGATTCAACCCTGACTCACAAACTAGACTGTAAGCTCCTTGAGAGTAAGACCATGTCTTTATACTTTTCATTCTTCTTTATTATATAGTTCCAGTAAATACTATGATTGTTTGATTATGATTCTCAAAGAATATTTCCTGAGAGAAAGTGTAACTGTGAAATTTAGGGTCATAGATTTTTTAAAGCAGCAAGTGGCAAAATCAAGAACCTTTTAAAACCCTTTAAGAAGATTGCGACTAATACCTTGGATGCATGCTTTGAGGAGAAGAAATAGTGGTATCCCAAATATGAAGGAAAGTCTTTTTTTGACACTATGAAAAACAAAAATTATACTTTGATAGTTGTCTAAGTAGAGCTACCTGTGGGCTCATGTTCTCTCAGGTATAGTGGACCAAAATGATTCTAACAATAAAGATTCACAAGAGTAAAATACTTTATAATTCATCAAGCTCTCTCATACGTGGGCTCATATGATACACAAGGCAAACCTCTAAATGAGGCAAGATAGGGGCTATTATCCCCATTTTGGAAAATAAGTATTTGGGTTTCAGAAAGGTTGGCTAACTTACCCAAGGTCACAATGTGAGGAGGTAGTCAGAAGAGAATTGAGCCCAGATCTTCTGATTCCCTGCCCTACATCCTTGAGGCTGCAGCTACCCTAAATTGATTTAGAAACTACTGAAATAAACCTCTGTACTCAGTCATCCACTTCAATGGCTAGATGTTCACTCACCAACATTTCCTTTGGATACCCACATGTTTGAAGATCCCAGAGGAAGAAGACAGGCCCTGCCCTCAAGGACCTCACAGACCAGAAACTCAATCACTGTAATGAGCATGACAAATTGTATTTGCTGCAAGTGCTATGAGAGAATTAAGATAAATAATAAGGACGATAAGAAATTTTTTTTAGCACTGACTATGTGCCAGTTTCTGTCCTAAGCACTTTGCATATGGGATGGATAGCATTATGTACCACACTGCCTGGCACATTACAACAGTTTAATAGTCAGCAGCCATTATTATTATTACTAGAGGCCCGATGCATGAAGATTCGTGCAAGAATGGGCTTTCCTTCCCCTGGCTGCCAGCACCGCCTTCACTCCGGCCGAGCCGCCTTTTCACTCCGGCCCGGAGCTGCCTTTCTGCCTTCCCACTCTGCCCAGAGGCCCAGAGCAGCTGGGGCAGTACAGAACACCTGTGCTGTCGCCATGGCAACAACGCAAGCGTCCCGCCCCCGGCCGCTTGGTGCCTGTGTATGCAAATTAACCTGCCATCTTTGTTGGGTTAATTTTGCATACTCACTCCTGATTGGCTGGTGGGCATCACAAAGGTACGGTCAATTTGCATCTTACTCTTTTATTAGTGTAGATTATTATTATTATTATTGTCTTAAAAAATGAAATTAGGAATTGTTATCTGAAAAGAAAAGGGAAGAATATTTAAATTTTAAAGTGTCCAAAACAACACAGTAGAGGAGCAACTAACCACACAGGGAACTTAAAGAGTTGGCCCCTGAGCGGCAGGGAAGGGAGAGGCTATAAAAGGAGGCACTGCCTTTGGGCAGCCAGAGACAACATACAGAAGAGGAAAAAGGAAGGGCCTCCAGCTAGAAAGCAGTGGAGGGTGGGGCTCTCCCTGTGCCTGACCCAGGCACTGAGGGTGAGGCACAGATTTTCCAAGGCTATTTGTTTGTAGGTTACATTTTTCCTGAACAGAATCCAAATTCCTTTGTTTTCACAGAGAGCACCATAGTTTCCAAAGAAAAGAAAAAACAGACTTCTTGGTCCAAGGGCTTTCCCTGAGAAATATCCTAATGGCTATGGGCCAAGGCAGGGTTCCACCAGGCTCTGTTCTCAGAGAACAATAGAGCAGCAGGCTGGAATCTTCTCCAGAGACTGCAAGAAAATAGCCATTCCAAGTTACTCCCTGGGAGATTTTCAATACAAGTAAGATGTCCTGTTGGTTCTGCCCCAACCAAACCCTCCTGCTTGAGGTTCCCAGAATATCGCACTCATGCAGTGTGCAAACCCTGTGCCTTGCCTGACAGCCCTTCCTCCTCCTCCCTGTGTTGGCATGGTCCCACTCCTCCTGAAAGACCAGCCCAAAGACTCTTCCTCCATGAGCCTTCCCTGGTGGTGCCCCCAAACCCCGGCTCCACCACCCCGGTAGGTGTATGGCTTTGACCTCAGTGCTCCTACATAGACCCACCTCTGTTTGCATTCATCGCACTGCCTTGTAATTACAGCACCCCTAACCACCCCCATCTCTCTCAATGTTGTAAGCCAGCAGTGAACCAAAGATGAGGAGGGAGGGGAAGTCCACCCTGGGTGCAGGTAAGAAAGGAGTGCATTATCTGTAGTGAAAATTTAATGTGTCCATGTGCAAGTCGTTTTGAACAATGTCAGGGATAAAATACTTTTCCTCTGCAGGGCAAACGGCATATGGGCAAGTGGCAAACCCACTCCTGTGAACATTTTCCAATTACTTCTGTCAGGAAAAGACCGTTCTATCAATGATAGAATCTATCTTTGGGCAGAGCCTTCAGTCAGTCAACAGTTACTTATTAGGGCTTATATGTGCCTGGTACCATGCTAGCCATTTTGCATGCATTTTATCCAACCTTCTCAACAACCCCTAAATATATGCATCTCTATTCAGCTATTTATCAAATGAAGAAACTGCATCTAAAAATAGTTAAATGATTTATCCAGGACTCTACCACAAGGAAGTGGTAGAGGACAATTTGAACCCAGACCTCTGAGCCCAGTGCTCTTTCCCCTGTGCCTACAACAGCATGCCCATCCCATACCAGGGGCGAGAACTGCAAGACACACTTCCTCTCCTCAAGGAGTTCAATCTAATGGAGAAAGGAACTCATACAACTCACCATGATTCAGCTTGGCATGTGACAAGTAGCTTTAGAAATAAGCTAGACCTGTGGTCGGCAAACTGTGGCTCGCGAGCCACATGAGGCTCTTTGGCCCCTTGAGTGTGGCTCTTCCACAAAATACCATGGCCTGGGCGAGTCTGTTTAGAAGAAGTGGCGTTAGAAAAAGTTTAAGTTTAAAAAATTTGGCTCTCAAAAGAAATTTCAATCGTTGTACTGTTGATATTTGGTTCTGTTGACTAATGAGTTTGCCAACCACTGAGCTAGACCAACCCCCAACTAGGGCCATCTCATTGAAGATCCAGGTGGGGGAGGAGGTTGGCAAGAGAAGCGTTCAGCCCTGATTGAACTTATACCAGATTCAATTCAGGACAGATGCACATGCTCTCCTGCTTGAGTCTTACCACAAACACCTCTGAGGTGAATCTCACTCACCTGAGTCCTTAGAAAGCTTACAGCCTGGGTGAAGACTTAAAACTATTAAAATAAAATAACCGGATGGTGACATTCAATGTGTATGTGTGTGTGTGCATATATTTATTTCATGCACATTTGCTGAGTGCTTGCTATATGCCAGGCACTTGTATATGCCAGACACTTGCTACATGCCAGGCACTCCACTGAAAGAACAGAGAGATATGGTCCAACCCAACCACTACAATTTTAGTAGTGGGACACCAGGATGGTCACAGTGAGAGAGAGAGGGACTTATAAACAACATTCGTGTTAACTGCCAGGAGATACTTCTACACAGGCAGGCCGGAAAGAGGACTCAGCCCCCTTCATTGGGATACAGGTGGGAGTCTAGAAAACTTCCCTGAGGGAGCTGCATTTCAGCTGACCTTGGGTGAACGGGCAAAAGGGGCAGAGGGGCAGTGAGGGCATTCAAACAGAGGAAGAGTCTGAGCAAAGGCCTGGAAGGAGGACACCTTCTGCAACTACAGGGGATAAAGTCAAGCTGAAGTTTTCACAGAGAGCAACCCTAAGTCAGGTTGTGGTGAGAGGCCAAGTGAGAGGTAAGCAGGGGGGTTAGACAAAAGACTGCATTTGCCGTCACACAGACCTGAGTTCAAGTTCTGACTGTGTCGCTAGCAAGACACCCTCTCTGCACTCAACTTCTGGGATGTAAATGGCGCAGGGTAGTGCCCCAGATCAGCAGCTCTCCGCTGCAGTGGTGGAGGTGCGGTGCTGGAACCAGAAGCTCTGGGGAGGCTCATTTTTGAAAAAACAAAACGCTAAAAACTTTGTGCCTTTGCTTTGATTTGCTTTTGAGTCATATTTAAATTAGTTTGAATTTAAAACTCATTCAAAGAGAGTGTGAGGTTCTGTGTTTATCTAGTGGAACCTGGATTATAGAAGAGGCAGAGAAACCTGGCTGAGACGATTCTTAAAGTCCTCTCTCATTCCAGCCTCCAGTTCTAAGGTGACTGACAGTTGGACAAACAGGAAAAAGCAGTGCAGTGCAGTGGTTCAGACACTGAAATTGAAGTCAGACCCAAATTCCAAAGCAGAATCTGCCCCTTATTCTCCAGTGAGACAAGCAAGAGAATTAACTTCTTGGAATGTCAACTTCTTCTTCTGTAACATGTGTTCCTCACAGGCTTATTGTGAGGTTTGAAATAATAAACTTGCAACAATTGGCACATAGTTGGTGCTCAATTAATGTCAGGTGAGTATATAGTTTTCAACTGCATCCCAATCCCTAATCATAATAGCTTCCCCTACCATGTGCTGAATGCTTTCCACAGGCTACCTCCTTTAGAGAAAGAAACTCACAATTTAATACTATGTCATCTACTAAGTTCACTGAGTTGTCTAAAGGTGGTTTTGACCCTTAGAATACAGCCACGATGAATGATGGGAACTTAGGGTATGCTGCCTGGAACCAGATCAGGCTTAAAATCTTTTAAAATTAAAGCTGTTGTTTTTTTTTATTACTCTGGAAACCTACCTAGTGCCCATTTTCATTTCCAACTGTTATGCTTTTTTTCTCTTACTTCTTCCACATTTAACTCAAGGCTTTAAATGCAAAAGCCAAGCTTGAAATAATCATAACATTTAAGCAATGAATATAATGACAACTTACATTTGCATCACAGGAAGATCTATATTCTAAATTTAATAGCTTTAACCGTTTACAGCAAGAGTTATGACAGGGACCCCGAAGAAGGAGAGTAAGAGAGGGAGAATCCGGCACCTTTGACTAAAGATGTCGTAGTCATAACCTGTTTTGGAAAGGATTAAGCGATAAATACAGTAAACTTGCCCTCAGTTGTGGGAACCCCACAGCACACACAGTTATTCTCAAAGGCAGAAGCAATTATTATATTATTAAAAGATGTAAACCTTAAGTGTGTGCTGTTTCTGTGTATTTAACTGGAAGATCACTAAGTACAGGGAAAGAAGAACTCGGGTTAATAGAGCACCTACTAGACACCACTGCTCTATCACCCAGAACACGCAATATCCACACTCCATGTAGGTACTTGCAACTGGACCCCTAAAAAATACAGGGAGAGGGAAACTAATAATGTTGAATACCACCTGTATACAAGGTACACGCATTGTGCATATGAAATATAAGAAAGTACATGCATTGCTTAAGCATATGTGAAGGAAGGCCAATAAACTGAGAAAGGAGACCCTGCCCTTTGTGAAGGAGGTGACTGTGCTGTTCCTCTGGCTGCATCCCCATGGCCTAAGCATAGTGTCTGGTGCATTGCCCAGGGGTTAGGAACATGGAGCATGAAGCCAAGTGTCATGGATGCAAATCCTACTTAGTGGCTGCGGGGCTACAGATAAATCAGTTAACCTCTCTGTGCCTAGGTTTCCTACTTGTGACATGGGATAACAGTAATATCTTCTTCACACTATAATTGTAGAATTAAATGAGCAAATGAGTGCAAAGTGCTTAAGACAATGCTGGCAAATAAAGAGAGCTGCAACGTAACCACTTGTAGACTTGCCAGATGCTGGAGATCCTGTGTCCTCTCCTCCACCCTGACACCTAAAGTGTAAGGAAGCTCCCTTTTCCAGGTGGGGGGACTGAAGAAAGTACACCTGCCCAGGCCGTCCAGTTCTTAATTGGCCTGAGATTCCTACCCTCTAACAATAATAGCAAAACAGCATTTAATGGGTTGGCCTTTACAGATACGCACACATTTACTTCTCACAGCAATTATATGAGGTAAGTGTTGCTAACCCCCATTTTACAGATGCAGAAACCGAGAGTGGGAGAGGTTAAGTATTTTTCTCAAGGCCTTATAGTCAGCAAGTATCAGGGTAGGATTTCACCTTAGGCCTGACCACCTGACTGTCCCCACAAGCAAGGTCCCAGGTGCCTGAGGCTGAGAGGGCGGGCCAGCAGTCCAATGAGTCCCCTGAGGGGCTGAGGGTTGGGACCCAGGTTACTCAGGCTCGGAAGGTTCTAGCGGGGTGGGCCGAGAGCGGGGGCGTGGTCCGCTGCGCTGGAAGGCTGCGGGTGGAAGATTGAGAGAGAGTTGCCGGGCGGGTTGCATCCGGTGCTCGCACCGGGAACCCGGCGGTGGCCCCGCCTGCTCGGGGCCTGGGCTCTCCACCGGTCGCCCTCCCCAGCCGACGCCCGCGCGTCCCTTTCGCTTTCCCCAGCCGTGCTGCTAGCCTGCGATTACTCAGAATCTCCCCCACTCGGTTGGCTGAGTGACAAAGATCTGCAGTAGATGTCCGAGGAAAGCATTTGCAAACAGTGCCCCTGCCCCCAGCAGACAGCTGTGCAGGCGGAAGTCTGGAAATCTCGGTTCTCCTCCTGCTCTGCCTCTGGCTCAGGTTGGGACTCAGTTTGCCCAGCTGTGTAAAGGGCGTTAACAACCCAGCGAAGGTGAACGGTGTGGAAAAGCCTGAAATTTCTTTGAAGTCTCCTATTTTCAGCTAAAATAGTTCTGGGAGTTTTATACTCTTCTCTGTCATCATGTGTTTTACTAAGAATCCATACTTTTTCATTTACAAAGGAGTAAAATTGCAGGGAAAGTAATCTGTGGCTTATCCTGTGGCTTAATCGCCCTCTCCTCCACCCCACCCCTGTTTGAGAACCCAAGGAAGCTCTGGAAGAAGGTCCTTTCTTTTCCCACTGGTCTGTTAATCTGATTTGTTGTGGGGTTTGTTTGTTTGTTTTTTGTATTCTTCCCCGTTAAGACTTTTACAATCTCACTGATGGCAGGTGGGGTGGGAAAAAAACCTGGGTTTTCCAACCAGTTTCTATTGGAATTTCTCGTTCTGCCCCCACCCCACCCTTTTTTTTTTTTTTTTTTTTTTTAAGCCGCAGGACCTTCTTGGTCAAGCGATTTAAACTCAGGGAGCCTCAGTCCCCCGTCTATAAAATGGGGAGAATACTCCTTGCAGGGTTGCTGGGAGGATTTGGAATGATGGGCCTGCCTGGTGCTGGGTGATCCATGGATGAGGGTGCTAATGGGTGGGAACACTGCCGGTCTAAGCCTGGATTTCCTCCCTCTACTCCTACTTTTGGCCCCAAATCCCCGCACCTGCGGGAGAGCTGGCCTGCGGGAGAGCTGGGCGTGGCCGGTTCCCAGACTCTTGAGGCCTGCGTCTCAGCGGGGGCACCGGTTCCTGCCTCCCCCTAGGGCCGCCTGGGCAGGCGGGACCCGCGGCGACTTGCAGGCGGAAGGCCGTGGGCTTTATTTAAACAAAAAGCAGGCGGTGGAGCTTGCCTTGTATGGATGAAACGCTGGCGGGCCGGAACGTGGCTGGGGGAGGCAGTAAAAGGCAGCCAGCACCTGATAGGAATCTGAATAAATAAAATACCTGAATGAAAGAATGCATTGAACTGCTTTCCTAGGATCACAAAACTCGAACCAAAGGCGGCCTTCGGAATCCTCCCAAACGCCCTGTCTCCTCTCACTGATAGTCTGGCAAACAGAGGCTCAAACGGTGGCCTCCTGTCACCCAGATAGAGTCGCCTGAGGAGCATGACTTCAGGACCTGGAGTGAGATCTGGGTCCTAAACCAAGAAGGGAAAGGGAGCCCCTTTTTATGAGCACCTACTATGTGCTAGGCACTGATCTATTTCATTGACTTTCCACACCATGCTTTTAGGTAGCTATTGCCATATTCATCTGGGGAAACTTTGGCTCAGATAGGCGAAGTCACTTGCCCAAGAACCCAAAAGCCTGTAAGCAGAACAGCTGGGACTCAAAACGACAGTCTTTCCCAGGCTCTTTCCATCCCAAGGCCCTGCCCTGGGAAGGTAAGGCACAACACTCAGGTTGTGACGTTGGAGAGCAGGTCTATTACCCAGCTGTTTCTGGGCACCGCCCCTTACCACATTGTCCTCCACCTGCTCACTGGAAGTCCAAAGTCTCTCTGGGTTCAACCTGTCAGCTGATCCGCTGCTGCCAAGCCCTCTTGCCTGCTTCAGCAGCCGGAAGTCACACACCCAGTGACTGCTGACCTAGAGCCCCTAGTCCTATCATTGCCAAAGCCAGTGTAGCCCTGGAGGGCACAGGGGTGCGCCCAGGGCACCCATTTCTCCTGCCTCTGCCCCAGTCACAAGTTAGGAGGCTGCATCCGGTCTGGGAGCAATGGAAACTGGTTCAGCTGCCCCCTTCCCGGCAGGGCCTCACCCACGCCCACCCCACAAGGCCCTGAACAGGTTTCTTCACTTTCCCTGGCCCGGCTCCTGCCAGGGGGCAAGGAAGGGAAGCTGGTTGCTCAATGTGCCTGAGGATTGTTCTGGTTCTCATGTGATTTGTTGACCAGCCATTAGCCAAGTGAGGCCAACTCAAGCTACCTGGCACATGCAGTGGGTCACATACCTAGGGTTTGTGACCCACTCAGCAAACCCTTAGGGTTCCTCATGTGACATGTGGGCCCTGTGCTCAGACTACCAGCATCAGGTCCCATGGAGATTGTGGGCAGAGTGGGATGGACCATGCCAGTCCCCCAGGTCCATCCAGCAGTGCGGGGTACGGGGGGAGAGTGTCCGGCTTGGCCCAGGGCTTGCCCACTGACCTCTCACTGGCTCACCATCAGCATGTGCCCAACAACCTTCAGAGGCCTGTCACAGAAGTCCCAGCTCCTTTGCTTTAGATCTCTTGGCCAAGAGGAAAGTGTGAGCAGAAAATGCAGGCAAGCAACAGAAGAGATTTATTCACAAATATTTATTGAGTGCCAGGCACTGAAATAGGCCCTGGGGACAAACCCATAACCCAGACACAGTCCCTGCCCTCACCAGTGCCAGCCTAATGAGGAGTCAGATAGGTAACAGGTCATTTTAATATGGGGCAAGGGATCATTTCCAGGAGTGCACTGGGAAAAGACCCTATGCTGGTTGAGGGGTGGGGTCAGGCAGCACTAGGATAGACTTTCTGACTTCAGATACTTCCCCTTTTCCTTTTTCTTCCACCTTTCCGCACAAATTTCTGGAACACCTGCATCGTGCTAAGAACTCAGGGGCAGCGTTGGTGGTTTTCAAGGGAAAGCAGGTCATAGTGTAGTCATGTCATAGTGCAGTGGTTAAAGGCCAGGGCTCTAGCTACGCCCAATTACTCTGTGCCCCCTGTTTATTCACATCATTTCTCTGAACTTGGGTTTCTTTATCTATAAAAGAGGGATGATGATAATACCTGCTTCACCGAACAAGGCCTGGCACAAGGTGGGCATTAATGAATGGAATCTATTGTATTCTTTTGTTGTGGTTCACACTCTTCTGATCCTCATGACATCCCCTATGTGGTTGGCAGCACAGGTAACTTCATCCCCATGTTACAGGTGAGAAAGCTGACTCCGACAAATTAACAGGATTGCCCATGTCTTGGAAGTTTTCAAGACCAGGACCCTGGGGAGGAGTGACCTCTTGAAATAGGGGAGATATTATGACCTTCACCTGCCCTCCCTGAAGCCCTAGATGACTGGTTGGGACTGAACTGTCTGGGGAACTTCCTTTGACCTAAATCCTGTCGGCTATACCTGAACAGCAGCCAGAAAATACAAACAGCCACACCCTCAACTATTTTGCCCCGACTTGCACTTCATGCTAGAGGATTTTTCTTTCAAGGACTACATTTAAAAGGGGAATGGATGTATGCTAACTTGACACCTACTATGTGCTAGACACTACACCAGGCATGCTCATGTGGATTATTCCATCTTATGTGAGCCATCATATGTGGGCAGGAGAAGGAAGAGAAAGAGGAGCAGGAAGAGAAAAGAACCATCTTATCCCAATAGTTCTCCAATATAACTTGACACATGCACTTATAACCCCGAGCATTCTTCCTAAAATGCAAATGTGATGATGTTATTCAACTTCCTTGCTTAAAATCTCTCCTTGGTCTCCTGCTGCCTTTATACCAAGTTCACACTGAGGAAAGGCATATTCAGCTGGGCACATGATCACATCTACTGTGCCCACTTACCTCCTGGCCTTTGCATGTGCAATTCCTTCTTCTTGCAATGTCCTTCCCAGCTCCTTCCTTGCTTCCTTGCCTACTTTCACTTGGTTAAGTAGTCTTCATCCTTCAGCTCTCAGCTTTACATGTCTCCTCCTCCAGGAAGCCTTCCTTCTCTATTCAGACAGAGCTAGGCCTGTGTACACTCCCTAAGTTTCTGTGTAAAGATGTACCCCTATAGATGGTGAGCTTCTTAGGGACAGGGACTGTGTTCTGTTCCTGTGTTCTCAGCACCAAGAATAGTGTGGCTCATAATAGACATTAATAACTGTTAAATAACTCAGTCTTGTTTCACTATTTCACTTACATTGAAGATAATATAATCTCCTTGTTAAGTTTTATCATCAGTTATTCCTAGCTCTTTCAATACAGAAACAGGATCTGGGTCCTGATAATGTAATACTTATCAATGCCAATCATCAAGTCTATAGTTAGTCCCAGGTACTTATTTTAGGTGCTTGAAACCGCATGACATCTTAGAGAGGCCAATGCTGTGATGTCTATTTAACAGAAGAGAAAGCTGGTTCAGGGAGGGTAAGTGATTTGCCCCAGATTCCAACAGCCTTCGAACCCAAGTCAGTCTCTTAACTTCTAAGCCCAGGTTCTTTCCACCTCCCAGGCACCCTTCCCACCATGGCTATGGGGCCAAATGTTAGGTAGCCTTACACCCCAACTGGGCCCCACGTCTCCCTCGAAGGGGTACAGATGGAGACTCCACAGCTTCTCAGGATCCTCTGGGCTTGGCCCAAGTGTCATGCTAACGCTGACATTTTTCTCTGGCCTCTCTTCTCTTCTCCCCTTGGGTTCCAGCATCGGCACTGACTCCGCCTCCAGGGAAAAGATAGGGCATGGGAAGCTGTCGTGGTTCCTAGTAAAAGCCCACCTTGAGAACCGGGCAGGTAGGGGCAGGTCCTCCCATTCTCAGGTGTCTCAACAAACAAACTATTTAGCAATTACACACACCCTTGGCCAGAGCTCCCACAACCTTTCCCTTCTCCTAGAAACTGCTCTCCAACCCTAGGGTCACCCAAAGAGCTTCCTTAAGGTGCTGGCACTGACTGATTTGTTCAACCAAGTCTGCCCATCCATTACATCTACTGTACAGCTACATCCTCTTTTAGCTGGCAGCGTTCCCCTTGGAGCCCTGGCATTCTTCAACTATCTGAGATGAGACAGTTCCCCAAACCGTTTAGACTAGACTAGAAGTTCCATGAGGGCAGAGGTACATCTGTTTTGCTTGTCACTCTATACCCATCACCTAGTGCTGTGCCTGACATATGAAAGGCCCTTATTAAATATTTGTTGAGTGGCTAAATATTAAAAGATCCATTCATCTCTTAAAAGTTGCTTTCAGCCCTCCACTTAGAGACAAGAATTATGGCATATTAGGGTCACAAGGGACCATAGAGGAAAAAGTCCTACTCTAATTCCCTCATTTTACAGAAAGGGAGACCCAGAGAAAGGAGAGAGAGCAGTTCAGGGAAGAGTCTAAAGTACAATCCAGGCCTCTTGACTTTTGCCTAAGCGTTAGATGTCTCCTCCTCCATGAAGCCTTCCTTCTCTACTCAGACAGAACTAGGCCTGTGTACACTCCTTAAGTTTCTGTGTAAAAATGTGCCCCTATAGATGGTGAGCTTCTTAGGGACAGGGACTGTGTTGTTCCTGTGTCCTCAGCACCAAGAATATAGTGTGGCTCATGATCGACATTAATAACCTTCTCTGTGTTGCGACCCTGCAATAAAAGCATAAAGATATTCTCATTTAATTCTCACTGCAACTATCTGGGACCTGGAGCAGGGAAGGGAAACCTGGGGCTCAGAGAGGTGAAGCTGAGTGCACCAAGGTCACACAGCCAGAATCTCAGGCTTTCTCCACTACACCCCATGCTAAGAACTCATTCTCCCCAGGCTCTCTCCCCACTGCTTCCTGATTTTGTGACCCTTAACGAAAATTTGAAAAGATTGGCCCTAAGGTTGCAAAGACCTTCATTTTTATTAATCATTCCACTTCTGGAAGGTTTGGTTCATCTGTCTGCCCAGTGCAAAAAATGAAGGCCATTCGGGTATTCAAAATTGTTATCTCTTAAAGGGGACTGGTGGCCCAAAAACTTGTCTCAGAGGCCAAAGGTTCTCAACTGACACGGAGGACATCTACTTTTGGTTGTGGTATTGGGTGAGTGGGGACCAGGGGTCTTTAGGAGACCATGAGAGCCCATCTCCAATCTCAGAGGTCTCTCTGGACTTCATGGACACCCGGTCTCTCTGACCACAGGCTTGTCCAGGCCACAGATCCTGCCTTCCTGTCATGGCTGGGACTGTCTCAGCAGCCACACACGATGGTGATGGTGGGGGAAGGTCTTACAAGGAGGCCAGGTGCCTCAGGAAAAAAACAAAAAGAAAAAAGGCCAATGGGCAAGGGCAGCTATGTGTACTCCCCCGCCTGGAGTGAAGATTTTTATCTCTGAGACCAAGCAGCTCAGCTACTCAATAACAAAAAGAAAAAGCATTTCATTCACTAAAAGAGCAGGGGCAAAGCTGGTATGCAGGCATCCTGCTTCATGCATTAGAGATAATTTACAACTTTATCAAAAAATAAAATGTTCTACCAATAACTTTAAAATGCCAGCGTGGCCTGTGATTTGCCTGGCACCAGGCGGGAGCCCAGACCTGCTCCACACCCGCTGAGTGACTTGAGCAAATGTCCACCTTCCTGAATGTGTCTCCTGGGCTGAACAGTGACACGAATGCTGCCCCTTTGGCAGGGCTTGTCGGAATTAAATGATGTGGTAGATGTAAAGCACCGAGTACCATGCCCGGCACATAGTGGGTGCTGAACAAATCTTAGTTCCTTAAAAAAATAAAAAGAATGGAGAATAAATTGTGCTTTGGAAATAGTCATGGAAAACCCCAAGGCCTCCCCTAGAGAAGTTGGGCGAAACAGGGATATTTCCCAATAATTTGTTCAAGACCAGCCCTCACACCTCCCACACAGTGGGCTTGTATGCTTCCTGTCCTGTTCTCCTTGAGTCAGGCCCTGCCAGCAAAAATGCACTCAGCCGCTCAAAACTCAATTGTTACAACTCACCCAGCAGGCATGTCAACAGGCACGTTGACATGCGCACACAAATACTAAAAATGCATGCAATGCGATGCAGCCCGATAAACACATGGCTCCCTTCCACGTACATTCAATAAAACGGTAGAGCAGGAGCTTTGGAGCTGGATAAAGGTGGGTTCAAAGCTTTTTTTCCTTCTTTTAATAATGGTATGACCAGGAGCAAGTCACTGGAAATTTCAGTTTCCTCGTCTGAAAAGTGGTAATTACAATCCATACTTAGCTTTCGATCTTGTTGCAAGGATCACATAAGACAGTGGTCGGCAAACAGCGGCTCGCGAGCCACATGCCGCTCGCAAGCCGCGGTTTGCTGCTCTGTTGACTAATGAGTTTACCAACCACTGACATAAGAGAATGTACATAATAGAATGGTCTGGTAAGCTATAGATGATAAAGATAATCATTGCAGAAATCCCAAGAAGCTGAAATAGGAGAAGGGAGGAAGAGTCTTGTGCTGAGCTCACCTTCTTTACGGGGTTTTACCCAATTAAGTGAGTGGTCTCTTCTATTTCTCAACTCCTTTGGGGCTTTTTGCCTCTGAACAGTAAGACCTTAACCTTAGCTGGCTTTGCCCTGTCATGGCCCTGCTTTCATTTTGCCTCAACAAATGAGCCAGCAGACTGAGTGTTAATGCCATGTTCCCTCTGTGTCTCTCCCCACCTCCCACCCACAACCCAGTGCAGAGCTGAGGGACAGCAGTTCCCAAGTGAAGGCTGGGAAGGAAAAATCAGATTTATTTCCACCCTCAAACCTCTTTCCATGGCCCAAATTCCCTGCCCTCCACCCTCTGCCTCTGTGAGCCTGCATGTGTGAGACGGCTAGTGGTGAACAGGAAGGGCAGGGACAAAGAAGGGTATAGGTGTGACATTCCAGAGCTGGTATAGATATTTTGGAATAAGGAACAAACAAAAAATGTGCTGTGAAAAGAGAAATTGTCCCTTCCTCCTCTCTTCGTTTATCTGAAACACTGTCAGGTGGAGAAGGAAGAAGGTGAAGTGAAGAAATACAGATCTGAGACAGATTAGAATTTGAGAATCATATTACCAACTGTTTTTGCATAGCACAGAGAGCTTCCTCCAGCTTTATCCTATTTCGCCTTCATACCATCTCGGTGAGGCAGATACTGTTAGCCCATTCCATAGATGGTAAAACTGAGGATAAGAAATGTGCAGTTATTTGCCTGTGATCACACAGTAGGAAAATACCAGATATGGAGCTCAAAACTGAGTCTTTCTACTCCAAATCCCAGGTTCTTCCTATTATGGGAGTCATTTCTCCACAGAACAAAGAAGAGGAATTCTGAATCATTGACCCACCTCAAACTCTCTTCTGCCTCCACTCTAACAATCCATACACCAAAACAATCTAAGTGGTGTACACACAGGACTGGTCTCTTATCAAGTTGCCCTCTTATGATTTGTACATATGCTATACTTCTTTAAAAACAAACAAACCAAAAAAAAAAACAAAAACACACCATAGTACATGCAGTTTAAAATCTACTGGAAAATCATTTTTCACTAGAGACTTTCTCTAATTTTTATTTTTAATAAACAGACCTGGTCATGTCATGTCACTCCTCTCCCTAAAATAGTTTTATGGCGCTCCTCTGCTCTCTGGATAGCTTCTGGCAACCTATACAATCCTACCCTTGCCTGTCTCTCCAGCCCACTGCCCTCTACTTTGTGCAGGACCCACAGAGGCCAGGCTTTCTTTCCTCTGTTCTTTCTTTCTAGAACTCTGCTCCTTTGGGGCATGACTGCCTCCTACTCCCTCATCCTTCAGGCAGCAGGTAAGACCACCACTCCTCCAGGGTTATAACCAGACCTGCTAAACCCCCACAGTATCAGGGCCCATTTCCACACAGCCTTACTCTACTGGGCTGAAGTGCCTGTTTCTCTGTCCCCTTCTACCAGTCTGTCAACTCCTTACAGGCAGGGACTGTGCCATGCCATTTCTGCTTCCCAGCACCCAGCTCAGCAGAGGCTCAGGAATGTTTCTGGATCAGAGAATGAATGACTGACCCCCTACCCACCTTCCAGAAGGTTTGTTTTATACTCTTTACTTGAAACTTTGCTCAGTTGTGTGTGATATGTCCCTTTGCCTAATCTGAAATTCCTGGAGGGCACGGTAGTGGACTGAATTGTGTGCCCCAAAAGATATGCCCCATCTTCAGTACTCTGTGACCCTATTTGGAAATAGGATCTTCCCAGATATAATTAGGTCAAGGATCTAAAGATGGGATCATTTTGGCTCTAGGGTTGGGCCCAAAATCCAATGACAGAAAGGAGAGGGAGATTTAGGAAAGAGATACCCAGGAAGGAAGGCCCTGTGAGGAGGGAGGACGAGATCACAATGGCCATGAGCCAAGAAACAGTTGGAGTCTCCGGAAGATAGAGGAGGCAAAGAATGGATTCTTCATTAGAGACTTCAGAGAGAATGCAGCCCGCCTGACACTTTAATTTCACACTTTTTGGCTATCAGAACTGTGCGAGAATCAATTCCTGTTGCTTGAAGCCACCAAGGATGTGGCATTTGTTACACAGCCCCAGAAACTGTGATATGAGCAGGAACTCTGCCTCTCACTATTGGGATAGCAAGCCTACCCACCTGCCCCAGAATCTTCCACCTCACTGTGCAAACAGTAGGACCTCCATTGGTGTACTAATTGGAAAGGCCTTGTCTCCATTTCTAGCTGAACTGACTCTCCTAAAGATTGACCAAAGCCAAAGAAAGGTTATGAAAACACCACAGCTGCGCCAGCCAGTCAGTCAGCATGGAAGGCACTAGCATCTCCTGCAGGCTCACTCTAGGGTGGGATAGCTGCTCTACCCCTGGCGTCTAGGTTAGTCATCTTTCAATCCGCATGTATTATTGAGTACCTGTTCTTAAGGCCCATTTTAGAGGGCCTTCTCAAGGAAATGTTAACAGAGGGTTCCAGCGGAGGCTCAGGGAGGGGGTAACCTGCCTGAGATGTCACAATGAGTAAGTGGTGGTGTTGGGATTGGAACCCTGGGCTCTCAGTGCTGTTCCCCTTCACTAAGCTCGCACTCTTTGTGACAGGAGGAGGATAAGGACTGGGAGAAGGGGGAAGGGGAGACCAGGTGCAGAAGAGTGATTCAGTGCTGGAAGATTGTGTTTTTGTTTTCATTGTCTAGAAACAATTAGATATCACACCTCTAACTTTCGATTTTTTGTAGTGGTGCTAAATTTAAGCCTTGAGTGATCGTTATCTGATCCATGTGCATCTTTCCACGGGCAAAGTGAATCATATGGTAAAGCTACCGTGATAATTCTAGACAACACTGCAACCATGGCATAAAGTACAAGTGTGACAGCAGGCACGTCACTGTCGCAGATGAAACAATGCTGATCCCAAAGGCGTGTGTATGAAAGGAGTGGGCCCCTAAGCGACCACGAATTCTCCTCTTGGCACTCCTCTCCTTGGTTTGGGTAAGACAAATGCTGGTCAGTGAGCCATCCAGGCCAGGAATCACCTGGATCGTCTATGTAGGCTCTTCCTTGCCATTTCAGAGAGAGATCACACACACTTAAGTATTCAGCTCTCAGTGTGATGAGAAGCCACTGGAGGGACTGGCACAAAGAAGTAGCAAGATTTGGGTCAGGTTGTGGAGGAATACCTCGTTTGAAGAATAACACAGGGGGCCAGACAGAGACGAGGAGGCCAGTGAGAAGGCTGCTGCAACAATCCAGGGAGCAGCTAAGCCTGCACACAGGGGCTGAGCCACAGCAGATCAAAACTGACCAAAGAAAGAGAAAGAAAGGGAAGTGAAGGGAAGCGTCGGGAAAGAAAGAATACGGCTAGGAAGGAGAAAAAGGTGGAGTGTGAGAGAAAAGAATGTTTTATGTAGTAAACAAGACCTCAGATAATCCATTATTGAATGTAAGACTCTGGGATGGGAATAAGGACAACAGGTACCCCCCGTGTGCTAACCACCCACTTCATTGTAAGACAGTCATTTGAGATAGAAATAATGAACCTCTACTTTATAGATGAGGCATATGAGGCACAGAAAAGTTAAGTAATTCCTCCAAGGTCACACAGCCAATATGGAAGTGCTGGGATCAGAGTCGAGGGATTAAGCCCTAAACCTGCTCTTTCGAAATCTTATTCTGGCCGGTGCAAAGAGGTATATGGACACACTCCCTGCTCTCTGAAACTTCCCTGCCTTATAACAACCCCATGAGGTCAGAACTGTTATTATTCCTATTTTTAGAAATGAGAAAACTGATGCCTAGAGAGGTTAAGTGACTTGCCCAAGTCACAACAGCTGGTAAGTGGCAGAGCCAAGATCAATCAATGGTCTAGCTGTAAATATCCTAACCACTACTCTGTGTCACTATGTAATGTAGTTGTTCTGAACATTAGTAAAATATACTTTTAAACCTCATTTATAGATAGAAGGTAGGTGAGAAAGGAACCAAGTCATTTAAGTCCACCCACTTGCCAAGACTTCCTGCAAACATGCACACACATTTATTGACATATACACACACATACAGATACAGACACACCCATAAAGTGTACGCATACACAACATTCCAAAGTCAATTGCTTCCTAAATTAGGCTCTGTTATCTGGGTCTCTGGGGAAGGTAAGTCATTTACCCAATTATGATGAATTGCCAAAGCCATCATCCATTCCCAAGCAGCACATGGACCTAGTCTTCAAATTACTTCTTAACAAGTCCACTGGAACCCTCTGTTAACATTTCCGTGAGAAGCCTGTGGAAGCAGTGGGAGTTGGACGGTTGAAATGTCAAATATTCAACCCTTAGCACTAGAGACCTCCTCCAAACACTGATGATTCCTGATGCCTTGCTCTCTGGAAATGCAGACTGGGCCCCCACTGCTGTGTAATTCGATTCCAAACATCAGAAGGAATCGGTCTCTGTGGTGTAGAGAAGTGTGACAGCCAGAGATCTACCCTTGCCTAGCTATGTGATCCAAGCAGGTGACTGGGTTCCCGTATAAACAAAAGGCGGATAACAGAATATCTACTTCTGAGCTATCATGAGGATTATAAAAGAGCCCTTAAATAAAGTGTCAAGCACACAGGTGGTGCCAAGGGAGGGCAGAGTTTAGAGTCTTGACCTTTCCCCTATAAGGTAGAGAGTTGCTAACGTCCAACCAACAGAACCTATAATTACCATCTTTGGCCACTACAGGAAGGAGATGTAAATTAACAAGAACAAAAAAAAAAAAAAAAAAGCAGTCAGATGTTTTCAGGTGGAAAGGCAGGCCCAGGCATCATTACCATGTTGCTAGGCGTTGTTAAGCCACCCACCTAGCCAAAGAGTGGGCAGCAATTAATGTAATTAGCACAGTGATGAGTGTCCTCTGTAATGATAAACAGCTCAGTCCTGCAGAACTTGACAGACCTGCTGCTCCCAGGAGGCTCTTGACCCTGAACATCCACTGGGGGAGTGGTGTAGTTTAGTTTAGTGGAGGGAGACTGACTCTGAATCAGATGGCACGGGAAGTAAATCCTGTCTTTGCTCATTTCTAGCTGTGTGACTAAAGGCAAACTGTGTTACCTCTCTGAGCCGTAGTTTTCCTTATTTATAAAATGGTGTTAATATCCTCACAGGGTTGACATAGTTCTCTGTATCTTTATCATCAGCATCATCGATAAAAACCCAAACCAGGCTGGTGCTGAACTGGCAAAACAGTGGAGTGTCTAAGATACAAACCTTGCTGGGGCCTACAGTGGAGAGCTTAAGGAGACACAAACACTGCTGGGGCCTAGAGCGGGAGCAGCCATTTCTTTTCCTCTGACTAAATTCAGGGCACACAGCACTGATCTGAGTAGCTGTAGGGAAACTACTAGAGTTTGGGATGCAAAAGGATATTGATACCCATGGGGGTAAGAAAGGAGAGGAAGTACTCTGACTTGATTAATTATTTAAGATAATGTTATAAATAATTACCACAAGTGTTATCAGTAATACTACCTTTTACATAAAAGCGCCACAGCAATCTGGCGGGTGGTAATAACAGCACGAAACCTGCCTATAACTTTGAACCTAGCAATGCCATTTTAAGAATTTACACCCTCACAAAAGAAGGCAAGTAGCGCTCAGTGCCTACTGGTACCAGGGAATAAAGACATTGAGTATGAGGAGTTACACACACACACACACACACACACACACACACACACACAGGATTCATTCAAATGAAGGCTCTGAAAAGGTCTGTAAAGTAGAATGGTTCAAAAGGGAGGGATCAACAGGAAAACTGTTAGGCAAACTAAAGCATAATCCCTGAGAGTGACTGACAAGAGAGAACTACATGGATTCTTGGAAACATGCATATGAAGTGGTGCTAAATGAAAAGAAACAAGGAAAAAAGATCACAGGACTCAGAGAATGTTGGAGCTAAAAGGACCTGGGAGAGCAGCCAATTTAGTATTGTTCCACCCTTTCCACAGAGATCTTGTGGCAAGTGAGGTTCGCATATCCTAACGATGTAGGCAGAGAAAAATTAAGTTCTGGGTAATAATAATAAAATTCCCAGCTGCTTGCTGTCACTCCACTGTTTTTTCTCCCATGTGAGAAAGCTTCTCAGTATACCAGGGAGTGAGGCTGATGCTGTTAAAGGAATAACCTTGAATCCATTCTAATTTGTTTAATAAAATGGGGACTGAGAGGCAACACTAGCAGCTGAACACCAGGAATCTGGCCCAAGCCTCCAAGCTATTGATGGAGAAGCTGAACCCCAAGTGACCTTTCTTCCTGTCATGCTAGCATCCACTTCTTACTCAATCGGTATTCGTTGAGTGAGTATTCATGAATGGCTAGGCAAATGAGATGAGGTGACCAAGATCACCCACACAATATGAGGTTGGTAACATATACTGATTAAAACTCAGACTGGGAGTGAATTTAGACCGTACCTAGAAATGCCTGGTCATGGTGTTAACAATCTTTAATTTCAAGTGTAACGTGAGAAATAAAACAATGGCTCAGCCCACACAGCGATGTAGAGGGGCCACAGTAATAGCCTGAGAAGACATGGAGTTCTAGAATCCTCAGGTTATGGATGGTACCAGTGTCCAGTCTCCAGCGCTTAAAAGCCACAGCTAAGGGCTCCCCATAAAGTGACACTTTAACTGCCCATCTAGGAACAAAGGGTCTTGTAACAAAATCAGCCAAGTGCAGAGCCTGTAGGGGCAAGTCCTCTCCACCTGATGGTTGGGGATCTCTCCTTCCTGCCTTCCCTCTGCCTGGAATGCCCCTCCTGTCCTCTCCTCCCTCCCCGTATCAGCATTTATATCCTTTATACTGTAGCCCCTCTTCAGAGAGGCCCTTTCTGATCATCCTCTTCAAAAAGGTCCCCACTGTTGTTCTTCAAAAACAGAAGGATATAGATCTTATAGGTCTGTAGGCTCAATCATTTCCCAGCACCCTGTCAGATAACACTTCCGTACCCTACTAGCTACACCACAGAGAAAACATAGTTCCTACCCAGTTCTTTTCACTCATAACATTTATTGTATATTGTGATTTTGTATTAATTTGTTTACTTATTATCTATATACTATAATCAAAACACTAGTAATTACCATTAATATTTATTGCACACTTACTGTGCCCGGTACTATTTCTAAGTTCTTTATATATCAATTCAATTAATATTCACAGCAACCCTCTGAAATAGGTTCTATCATGAGCCCGGTTTTACAGATGAGGACATGGAAATTTAGAGAGGAATGTGGCCAAGTTCTTATGCAAGTTAAGGACAGAGCCCGAGATCAGATCCCAGTGATCTGGCTCCAGCGGTTAAGCCTACAAAAGGAGCTTCAGCTGTAACACAACCATTCTGCTCCAGGGCCCCTATGGGGACCGTCAGAGCACATCAATGAATATGACAGCCCTCTCTCAAGGAGCTCACAGGCTAGTGAAGAAGAGGAAACCCTGCAACCAAGGAGAGGAAGGGAAGTAGACAATCACACTGGGAAGGGAAGGCAGAAGGCCCAGAGGGAGAGATTCGTGTCTCTGGATGAATTCTACCTCTGGGAGTCCCCGCTTGTTCTGCTCACAAGGCCTGCAGACCCCCCTCCATCTGCACTGGTGGACTGCTTTGCTATAATACATGATACTGTGATATGTGTTACTGTAAGACAAGTAAGACTGGTAACTGGGGGGATGAGAACAACATAACATGCAAGTGTCTTTATTTCATACTGATTTTCCCCAGGATGTTAAGGTTTTAGTATTGCACTGAGCAGCAGCAGCTGAGTGGAAATGATACTAACACAGCTGAGTGTGGCTGACACAGAGGCATACGGTACTAGGGGTACTGGTGAGATGCCCTTTCACCCTCCTCCTCCTGCTGGGCTGTTCGCCCACATGCCCTTTCCTGAAAGAGCATATTGCATGGCACCTCCCATCTTTGAGCATTTGCCCTCAGTTCCACAACGCAGCAGCCTCACCCCCACTCTGTGCCTTCATCAAGTTACCTCTGCCTGTTTTAAAGTAAAGTCCTATGTTTGCTATAGTATGTATAGGTGTGTATGTTTATTTATTTAATCAAATTTTAACAGGTCTTTTAGCTTTATTATTTTTATTAGGATAAAAAGTTTTATCTTGGCATTGTGGTCACAATATTGTATAGGTTTTCAGTAATCTGCCTCAAACCTATTTTTGCAAAATGCCCCGTTTTTACTTTACAACTCTGCAGGACACAAAGTGTTTCAGGAACATACATGTCCCATTACAGCAGAACCACCTGTATCAGTCCACCAAAGGCTTTGCTGGTAGCTATTATGGTATTCCTTACACATGTTCCTTGAAGTAGGCATATATGGCCATCATCACACTCATTTTCAGATGTAGGAACTGGACTCAGAGGTGTTAAGTGACTTATCTGGAGGACATGAAATGGTACTTGAACCAGGTCTTCAACTCATCTACCCAGTCCATCTACCCAGTCTTCATTGTACCCACAGCACTTAGCACGTTTCCTAGCACACGGCAAGCAATTTATTGGTAAGTTATTCTGGGAAAAATTAATAGTGCCATCAGATCATTCATCTCTCTGACAACAGAGTTCATGAGCCTAAATTTGAAAAAAAATGAAGAAAGAAGGTAACTAAGTTTTTTGAGTTCCTATTATGACATAGGAATGACACTAGATGCTTTTGAACACACACACACACACATACACACACACACACATACACACACACACACACAGTGAGATAACCTTTGATCCATTTTATGGATGAGAAACTGAGCAATTTAAAGGAAACTGCCCCAAATCACACTACTGAAAAGAGAATGAGTTTAGATTTGATGCCAAAGCCCATACTATTCCATTATATCAGTGGGGAATGCCTGCCATTTATAGAATAAGAAACAACCTTCAATGGTACATGGACAAATCTATTTATTTTAAAGGCTGTGTATTTACTTTTACAGTTGTCTAAATGTTTATAGCAAGTCATAGTTGTTATCCATCTAGAACAGTAATGTATCATCTCCTATAAAAATGTCTTTAAGTTTTAAAAATATGAATCTATTTAAAGAAAAATATTAAGTAAATTGATTTTAGGGATATAAGTGGACATTAAAAAATGGAAAAAAAAAGTGATGGGTAAATGACTGAAACTTGCAGAACATGACTCTTAATCCTAACAAATAAATTCCTTAATAAAACATTTTCTTTTTGTAAATAGATTCCCATGAGTTATATCAGCAGATATTTTCTAAATTACCTAGAAAGGAAATTGAAGCAGGGGTGATTCCCTGGCCAGTGTTTCAAGGAATTTAACATGCTACCTTCTATTTCTGCATCTGTGCCATCTAACATTTCTTTGCAGGACTCAGACGTAGCTGGTCTGAGCAGTACTTGGGTTCTCTTAAAACAGGGGAAGCAGGAGAAGAAGGAGACTTCATATATTTCTGTAAAGGGTAATGGAAGTGTCAGAGCCTAGTGACAATTCCCAAATGACCCATATGCTTGATATTTGTGTTACGCAGAAAAACAAAGTCAAAGGCCCTGGGCCCACTCCAGACACCTGGTTTCCATCCCATCTTTGGCCACTAACTTACTGTATCACTCAGGAAAGCCACAGCAGGGGGTGGAGGCACACTGTCCCCCTTGGATAAATGAAGGAATTTTGATTACTATAACCATTCTCCAGTGACGTGAGACACACCCAGTCAAGAATGGCTGTAATTGGCAAAAGTAGCTATCCATGTAACTTAGGAGACACCTGCCTACCCCAGGCACCAAAGTCCTTCCAGGTCTGAGAGTCTGCGATTCATGATTTAAGTTCCTTGGATTGCAGATGGCCACACAAGTAGCAGTGATGTATATACAGAAAGACATTAAACAGTCTCTAGATTATGCTTAAAATGTCACACCACAGGCAGCATAAGCCAAGCTATTGTAAACTCCCACCTGCCCTACTAGGTATTCTGGTTAATTAAATGTCCATGTGAATATCACTGTGCTCATTATATTTGTAGATATGGAGTTTGCATTTTTAAGAAATGCATAATGTGACTTTGGAATATATTAAACACAATTTAAACTACCCCTGGTAAATGTTTTTGTTTCCTCACTTCATATTGTTAACAATGAATGCTTATTGCAGTAGAGTACTATAAAGAAAATAATCACTTCCTCCTTCCACAACACCCATGACTCCCAGCTCACTGACATTGGACTTGGCCATGTGATGGGCTTCAGCTAATAGAATGTGGGCAAAAATGACAATGTACCAGTTTGAAGCCTAGGCCTTAAAAGTCTCAAGTGTGTCCATTTGACACAACCTTTGCCACGAGAATAACATATCCCTGGTAGAGTCTGCCTCTCTAGGACTGGTTCTACAGTGAGACACATGGAGCAGACCTGAATTTAACCCTCAGCCCTATTCCTCCAGGAAAAGCCATCACCACTGCTTAGAAAACTGCAGGGGGAGGAAGAGCAACGGAGAGGACAGAAGACTGAATGTGGCCTTAGGAAGGCTATGCCACCACACCTGGCCTGCAGACTGATAAACAGGAAATGTTAGGCATTTACCTAACATTGTATAACACAGATTTTGTGGTGGTTTCTTTCACAACAAAAGTTGATTAATTCATCTCTTGTGATGAGCAAAATGTACATAAATCATATATTTTTAACCCTTTGCACTCTCTTGCTTTTTTCTCGATTCCTTTATTCTATGCTAACCGTGTCGAGTCACACTTGACATCCGAGTGCAAAAGGTTAAGAGTGAATAAAATCTTTCTAACACATTCCCAAGTAAGGTAGCTGATAATGACCAATTGGTATATAACTTTCTACTCCTCTCTCTGGGTTTCGTAAGGACTAAATGATCAAATGTATATAATAAGCACTTAGCACAATGATTGGCATATGCTATAAGCATTCATTAAACATTAGGTTTTTTTTGCCCTGGCCGGTGTGGCTTAGTTGGTTGGGCATCGTCCTGTGCACCAAAAGGTTGCTGGTTCGATTACTGGTCAGGGCATATGCCCGGATTGTGGGCTCAGTACCCAGGAGGCAGCCAATCAATATTTATATCTCTCTCTCCCTCTCCCTTTCTCTCTCTCTAAAAATAAATAGAAAATATTTTAAAGTAAACATTAGCTATTTTTATTAATATTCTCATACAAACAAATATACTCTATACTCATAGATAGGTTTTTATTTTCATTTATTTATTTTTTAAATATATCTTTATTGATTTCAGAGAGGAAGGGAGAGGAGCAAGAGAGACAGAAACATCAATGATGAGAGAGAATCATTGATCGGCTGCCTCCTGCACACAACTACTGGGGATTGAGCCCAAAACCCAGGCATGTGCCCTTGACCAGAATCGAACCCAGGACCCTTCAGTCTGCAGGCCAACACTCTATCCACTGAGCCAAACAGGCTAGGGCAAGGTTTTTAAATTTATGCAAAATAAAACCATGCTACAGACATTACAACTTGCTTTCTTCACATAACACTGTATCATGGGCATTTCTCTAAATCAACTCATCTTTTTAAATGGCTACATGATATTCCATGGTTTGAATATACCATAATGTATTTTATCTATTTCCATTTTATAGATAAAGAAACTGAGACTCAGAATGTTGAGGTGTTTGGCAAAAGTTTGGCTGCCCTGTGACACACTTGGGCAATCTCAGGTAAGTGGAAATGACTTGTGGGCAAAGCTTTAAGAGCTGTCCCTGGTGTTGCCTCTCTCTTCCCTGTGATACATACCAGCAATATCTCAGATGGGAGTTGCTCCTTCAGCCTGGGTCTCAGAGTAAAGAGTTAGGCCTGAATCCAGATGAAAACGTAACATGCACATGAAATAAACTCACATTGTTTTAAGCCTCTGAAAACTGAGGGGCGGTTTATTGCCATAACATAATGTAGAGAATGCTGATGCAGTGTTTCAAGGCTTTCAAGTGTTTGGATGTCCACCACAAATATTCATCCTCACTAGTTCGACCAAGCACCAACATGCTAGTCAATCAAGATGTGGGTTGACATAATGATGGGAAACAATCTCCTTCCTGGACTACATTTTTCAAAATTATCAGTAGCCCTCTCCCCTGATGCAAAATCACTAGGCAAAGGACATGACAGCATCCACAAAAAGAGAACTCTAATGACGTGGTCCAGTAGGTTAAGGACTATCCTTTGTATGTGGGAAGCCTCTAGGTAAGTCAGGATCATGAGAACATTGACCCAATTTTTTTCCAGGTTGTAAACTCCATCACATGAACACTCAACAGAACACTAAAGTCACTAGTTCCAAGAAAGCCATCATCACAACATTGACATCTTGATGGTTAATCGGCCATATTTCCTCCTAGGTAAATGCATATCCTATCTAATAAAAGAGTAATATGCAAATTGACTGTCACTTCAACACACAAGATGGCTGCCCCCATGTGGACACAAGATGGCCGCCACAAGATGGCCAGCAGGGGAGGGCAGTTGGGAGGGACCAGGCCTGCAAGAGAGGACAGTTGGGGGCAATCAAGCCTGCAGGGGAGGGCAGTTAGGAGTGACCAGGCCGGCAGAGGAGGGAAGTTGGAGGCGACCAGGCCTGCAGGGAAGGGCAGTTGGGGGGGACCCAGGCCTGCAGGGGAGAGCAGTTGGGGGGAACCAGGTCTGCAGGGGAGGGCAGTTAGGGGTGTCCATGCCTGCAGGGGAGGGCAGTTAGGGGCAAACAGACTGGCAGGGGAGCAGTTAGGCATCAATCAGGCTGGCAGGGGAGTGGTTAGGGGGTGATCAGGCTGGCAGGCAGAAGCGGTTAGGGGCAATCAGGAAGGCAGGCAGGTAAGCAGTTGGGAGCCAGCAGTCCTGGATTGTGAGAGGGATGTCTTACTGCCCATTTAGGCCCGATCCTACCTGGGATCGGGCCTAAACAGGCAGTCGGACATCCCTCCAGGGGTCCCAGATTGGAGAGGGTGCAGGCTGGGCTGAGGGACACACACCCCCGTGCACAAATTTCATGCACCAGGCCTCTAGTACATATTATAATACAAGGCCTTCTGTATGCATTTATTAAGTATGTGCACATATATTTTACAAGATCCTTCTCTCATGCTCATCTTCTCCATTGTTCATATCCAACTTAACTTCTAGTCCCTCCAAACATTCCCCATAGTCTGGCCCCATATTCAGACCTTTGTACATGCAGTCCTTCTTTCTAGAACACTCTTTCTTCACTGTCTCCTCTTCTTCTGGTTACTCCTCCTTAGAGGATGATTCTCTGACCCCTACCTTATCAGATGTTCCTTCTCTGTGTACCCAGAACATCCTGTCCTTCCTTCTCATAGCATTATCATACTTGACTCATCTTGCCTCTTTATTATGTATTTTCCTTGCTGTACCCCAATTTTCATGTAGGTACTGTACCTTTTGCTCACCAATGTTTACCAGGGGCTGGCCCTTAGTAGATGCTAAAAATTGTTGAGTAAATGAATAACATATTTCACAATATATGCTACCTATATTTCTTCAGAAATCCCCAAAGCACCTGGCACTTCTCAATAAATGTCAACTGAAAGATTGAATATAGAAGAGGATGTAAGACATGGCAACATGTCCCATGAAGTTTATGAATTTTAGATAGAAAACATTACCAACAGGAAGCATGGGTGTGTGATTAAGTGCTATGTCCTTTACTCCTGCCTCCTGCACTAATTCTTTCAAACAGGAAAGGGGAGAACAAAACTCCCTAACTTTAATTCCACACTTATTCTCTCTTTGAGGGCATCCTGCAGCACCAGCTGGAATAAGAAGACACTAGTAGCTCTAATATATATACTCCAAAATCTCAGTGGTTCAACACAGTGTAGTTGATTTCTCATTCAGTCAAAGTCCACTGAGAATATTCCGGGTCAGTGGCAATCTTCCACATGGTCATTCAGAGATCCAGTCTCTTTCTATTTGTGGCTCTGCCCTTCTCTATGACCCTTGCTTTTAACCAGGAGATGGAGAAAGATGGTTTTATGAGCCAGGCCTGTACACAGTACACATTACATTCACCCCATTTGCTTTGGCTAAAACTTAGCCAAGTGGTCACACTTATTTATAAAGGAGGCCAAAAAAAATATAGTTTAGCTGTAGGCACAGGAGAAAAAGGGAAAGGAGTTTGGTGAACACTTCATAGTTCTTCTACAACAAATGGTAAGCAAGTATCTAGTTTTAAGTGATTCCAAGTACAGGTAATTGTGATTTATGGATACTATTTTGATATAGAATGTCCATTTAACTCATATTGGACTTGAGAAAATATCATCACAAGTTTTTAAATTTTGAGAGCCAAAAAAAAAGGGTCAATTCCAGAATTGAGAAACCAATGTTGATGACCACTCCCAGGCAAATTCTAAATGAGAACATTTAAAGATGGCTTTTGTATAAACTTTGAAAATGAAGTGGTGATTATTACAAGTTACTATGGGCTCACTAGGAATCATAACTAACCAAACATAGAGTCCAGCACATTATAGACAATAAATATGTATTGAGTGAGAGCTTCAATTCTACTCTTAAGGCAACTATCCCATTGGTTAAAAAAACCCTGTAATTTCAGAAAGTTCCTCCATAAATATAGCAGTTTTTCCTTCTAACTTCTAACCATTACCCTCACTCTGACCTTAAATCCTACAGAATAGCCCTGCCCTCGCAACTGTGGTTGAGTATTGACCTATGAACCAAGAGAAGAGGTCACAGTTCAATTACCGGTCGGGACACATGCCCAGATTGTGGGCTACATCCCCAATTTGGGGTGTGCAGGAGGCAGCAATCAATGATTCTCTCTCATCATTGATGTTTCTATTTCTCTCTCCCTCTCCCTTCCTCCCTGAAATCAATAAAAATAGTTTTTTAAAAGCACAAACCTACAGAATAAGTCAACTCCTCCAAGTGACAGTTGCACAACTACTTGGAGATTTCTACATATGTTCCCACAGTCGTTTATTTTTCCTTCTGGGTAAATACTTTCAGTTCCTTCATTTCTTCTCCATGGAGCATAGTTTCAGTCTTCTCACCACTTGGCCTATCTTCTCTGAGATCTCCCAGATTGGTCAAAATTGCTTTCCAGTTTCATGTCCACAGCATTCCCAACACAGCAGAATCAGCAGCATTCACTGAAACTGTCACCAGCTCTGAGTATCACCAGAAGTATTTAAGTAAAGAAGAAGCTGCCAAAATAATTCCTGCACTAGGTGAAGGGCAGGACTAGGAAGATGACTTCTAAGGACCTTGCCCCTTTATGATCCTACATAAGTTTTGTGGGAGTTCTTACTGCTGAAGAGACATCACCATAAGGGTGATGATGTGTACAAGAATTCCACATTCCTCCTTAACAAACTCTCCAACAACTCAATGTACTTACTTACTTGTATTTCAGTTTTCATTTCTGCCTCTTTACTCCAACTGTGATGTGGATGCATGTATCCAAGATGACAATCTGAAAAAAAAAGGGGGCGGGGAGGGATAAGGAAGAGAATGGGCCACTCCAAAATTGGAAACCAGTCTCAAGCAACTGAGAACTAATTTTGTTGAGAGTTAATCGAAGAGAAGGACTTCCACAGGGGCTCTGATGTATAAGAAAGGGTTACTGAACACCCTCTATGTGCCAAGCATTGTGCTAAATGCTGTGGATATAGTGAAGACAAAAAGCTGTGCTTACCCTACCCTCTTGATGCTTCACCTATGGTGGACAAGACTGATCTTAAACAAGCAAAAAGAAAAATCAACAATAACACAAAGAAATATGGAATAACAAATTAAGATAAATTCTGTTTTGATGAGGAAATCTTCATTTCCCTGGCTTTGGGTTTTCATGAAGTGACATTTGCTAACTTTCTCCATCCCTTATTTATTTCCCATAGGGAGAGGAGCGGGTTATCTGGTCTCTGAGTTCAGAAGACCCAGCATGCCCATCTCAGCCACTTTCTCTTTTCAGGATCAATTTGTCTGCAGGATGTACACACGCACTGTCTGTTTGGAAGAGGCCTGCAACTGCCCACCTTTGCCAGGGACTGGTGGGTAAGTTCAATTCAGGGTGAAGCATTAGGAAATCCATGATGGCTTCATGTCTGCCATGCTCTCCAATCCTATATCAGCTATCAAGTTGACATTGCAATCTCCATTCATCTGCCTCCTGTATCCAAATTTCAACTGGTTCTGAACTCAAGAGGGGAAAAAAGGGGGTATTATTTTATCACCTTCCTGAAATCCCAATGCTATTTAAAAAAAACAAAAACATAGGGACTTATGACGAAGTATTAAGAGGGAAATATACTTTAGATGGGGGAGGATGTGGTATGAAAAAATAAAGCCTCTTTAAGTGACATTTAAGCTAACATCCAAAAGAAACAGAAATTGACCAAGGAACAGGGAAGAAGTAGGAGGGTTCCCATAAAGGTTCTTAGGCAAGAAACAGTTTGTCTTGTTTGAGGAACCAAAGAAGTCCAATGTGGGAGTCATGAGGACTGGTCACCAAATACCTCCAGCTCTCTGCCTTCCAGGCAAATAGGATTGCACTTCCTGGTCTCCTTGTGCCTGGGTGGGGCCATGAGACTACTTTTAGGCAGTGAATCCTGAGAAGCTACACGTGACATTCTCTGGCAAAGGTACTTAATTGCGCCTGCCTAAGACCCTTCAAAACATTCTTTCCCTCTGCCTTGATCAATATCTGTAGTGTTCTTGATAAAGGGTGATGCACTAGGCTGTGTCCCAGAGGAAGACAATGTAATCAGAGACCCTACCAATCCCTAATAGACATGGAGTAGGAGCAAGAAATAAAATGTTTCTGTCTTGCGTACTGAGATTTGGAATTGTTTTTTACTGTAGCATAACCTGCTGTCCTGACTGATACAGCCACAGCCAGTGTGGCTACACAACAGTAAGTGAGGGGAGAAGCACTAGCTATTTCATTCAGGCGGGTGAGGAAGGATAGCCCAGATCATGTGAGATCTTATAGGCAAGGTAAAGAATTTGGGTTTTATCCCAAATCCAACAGGATGTGCTCAAGAAGGTTTCAGTGAATTTGAAATATTCCAACCTTTATGTATTAAAACAAGGTACTGTTGTCATTTGACTATTAAAACACCCACTTAATTCCACTATAGAAATGTCTGTTTTAAAAAAAAAAAAATCAACAAGCATTTATTGAGCACATTCTATCCTTCCATGTGCCAGGCACTGCATTAAGCACAGGTGGTACAAAAATGAATAAGACAGTTCCTGGATCGGAAGTCAGGAATGTTAGAAAACATTTACAACACATGATAAACATTCCCTGCTTCAGGTATGTATCCAGTGTGGTGAGAGCCAAAAAAGATAATAACCATTTGAGGGAAGGGTAGTCAAGGGTAATAGAAAGCATCAGAGGGAGCTTATTTGAGCTGGGTCTTGAAGGGTGCATAGGAGTTTTTCAGGTGGCATTTTCAGTCTGGATATAAGTAAATGGAAAGACAGGAAAAGGTCAAAAGACTGGGAAATGTTTAGGATAGCTGAGACTCATAGGAATGGGGGGAATGTGTAGTGCAGGGTGTGGCAGACTATATTGCTATTTGCAAATACTTGCTGCCCCTCCCCACTGACATCAGGCTTGGCCATGTGCACTGTTCTTACCATGCTCTTTAAACACCATGCTCTCTCCTCTCTGCCATAACAATCAGCAATGTTCCAGAAAGGGCACAAGAGCAAGGATGATGTGTGGGAAGCAGAGACACAGCCAACCCATAATGGGTGTGTAGTGTGAATGAGAAATAATTCTGTGGTTGTCATCCTGTAAGATTTTTGGATTGCTACCTTTGTGTAACCTCGACTATAGTCAAGAGGCAAGAGTGTCTGCTCTTGACTTCCAGCCACTTTCCTGAACCCTGTAAGACAAGGTCATGTGAGTAGTTTTTGACCAATAATGTATAAACATAAGTAACGTGTCTTATTTCTGGGAGGAAGCTTTTAAAGCCAACGGGAATTCACCATGCTTTCCTTCCCCCATTGAAATGGTTGGGATGTTATGGGAGCATATATCTAGATGAAACCTTCTTAACTTGGTTTCTGAGTGAGTACACTGTGCAGAGCCCCTTTGATTTTGAACATGTAGTATGAGCAAGAAATAAAGTTCATGGTGTGTTTGCTTTTGTTAAGCCACTAAAATTTAGGATTGTTTGTTATTGTGGCAAACCTGGCCTATCCTGACTGATATAAAAACTAGCACCTAGACATGGGGTAATGTGATAACAATAAAATTAAAGATTTGTTTAGAGGACAGTAACTAGGAACACTGTTAACAGAAGCTAAAAGGATAGCAATCTATTTGGTGAATATATCATCTGTGAGAATTAGAAGGCATATATATCATTAATATAATGGATTCAGAATAAGAGACCATAAAACAAAATGTTAGTAGCATGTGCTGGTTGCTGTTGGATGCATTTGGAAACTTATTACAAAAAAAAAAAAAAAAAAGGAAAGAAATGAGCTCAGAGAAGAATTGGCCAGTTTGCAAGGAAGAATGAAAAACAGTAGAGACTATCTAGAAATTCAGAGATTTGTAGTGTTAGAAGAGGCTACTGTTTCTCCATCTCAACTAGTAAAATATACAATTAAGAAATGTTTTCAGCAAGGAAAGGCCGGGGAATATCGGCCTCAAAGTATGGATCAAGTCAAGAAT
Organism: Eptesicus fuscus; assembly: GCF_027574615.1. Taxonomy (NCBI): domain Eukaryota; kingdom Metazoa; phylum Chordata; class Mammalia; order Chiroptera; family Vespertilionidae; genus Eptesicus; species Eptesicus fuscus. The sequence goes on along the minus strand of NC_072481.1, from coordinate 40,541,535 downwards.
ATGGCCTTCACCCTATTGTTAAAATCTCTGGATAAACTGTGTTACCCAGCATATGCTTTCAATTGAACAAAATGGCTCTGGAAAAGGGAGGAAAAGTGTGACTCTCACACCAAAGCCCAATAAGTCCAAAGCACTCAAAACCAAGTTAGGGGGTAGGAGGGCAGGAGAATGAATGAGCGACAGAGAGATCAGCAGGCATGAGAGCAAGAAAGCAAAGAAATATGGCAGACATAGGACTATATCTACAAAAGAGTTGGCCGGGGCTATTCGGAAGTGGAATGGCTGGAATCAAATAGATAAGAAGCCTACATTTATGTGAGAGTTCTACTGCCAAAAGCACATTAGCCTGGATTAAAGAACACTGTATTGGAGACTTAATATCACTCTGTATATCACCCCAATGTTTAAAAGCTTATTTTAAAACATGTTTTCCTATGCCTGCTCTAGATATAGAAGAGGAAGCGCCTCTCCTAGGCAAAGCCAGGGGTCATGGAAATCAACAGATGGGGCAGCTCCACTGAGGGAGCAGAATCAGGGCCTAAGGGGGGTCCTCAACATGTCTGCTCAGGGGACTAGTGTCTACTGTGGTCTTCTAGTTCTTCTCTCCCCAAATGGGTGTCCATTGCAGTTACCCTGTCTCTGCCCCACTGTTCTATACTGAGGGTGTGCAGGGTAGACCAAGTCACATCTGGAGCTGGATACAGAGTCTAATACGCATCCCCCAGAATCTGGAAAGTGAGCTTGGCATACTGCGACTAAACCGGTCTTTAGTGTTGTCCCCCTTGAGGAAAGAAGGAGGGAATTCTGCCTGAGGGAGGACACTAAGCCAAACACTTGGTGAACAGAAAGGGATGCTGTTAGAATCATTAGTATTGTTCCACAAATCTTCCTGGCTCCTTCCTTTCAAGACACTTGGCAGGATTATAGAGATTCAAAGATAGGAATGGCTGGTGACGTGACTTGCTTTGGCCAATGATACATGAGCAGAGTGCAGTGTCACTTCCAGGTGGATATTCTGAGCCAGTGAATAATTTCCCATCTTCTCTCCACCACCGCACCCCCACCCCCACCCCAGCCAAGACAGTAATAAGCATGCTTTAAGATGAAACCTTCTTCTTCAACTGGAATCCTCGAGTGACCACAGCAAACAGTACTCCCCGCAGGCCCCCAGTGGGCACATAGCATCAGTCAGAAATGAACTTCCCTGGAGTAAGCCACTGAGATGTTGGGGTTGTTCGTTAGGGGAGCATAGCTCAGCCTTTCCTGACTGATAAATGGAGTGAGAGATGAGGCCTGAGAGCCCGAGCTAGACTGTGCACGGCCCCTTCTCCTCGGCAAAGGTGTCTGAACTCTCTCCTGGTGGTAAGGAGAAGCCAATGAAGGCTTCCAAGCAGGGGCATTAACATATACAGATCTGTTATTTTTTGGATGAAATATGCTATTTCTCAACATAAGGAGAAAAATCAGCCTACTAAACCACATAAGGCAGAAAGGAACACACAGAACCCTTAGGCAAAAGATATATATTTTATACAAAGTCCTAAGTCTTGACTTTTCTAAACACAGGAGCTCTGAAAGGAGTTACAGAAGATGAGGAAGGCAAATGTCTTCTGTCCCACCATCTAAGCTCTATTTCCTCTGCAGCCATGCTGTAAGAAGTCTCCCACAGCAGAGAAGATACAGGGAATGTAACACAAACCTGAGGTCAATTTCCAGCTGTCTGTGTGGACAGAGCAAGACATTTCACTTCTCTGGGCCTAGTTCCTCATATGTCAAATCCACCCAATAATATGCATAGCTCTGTGATTGTGGGAGAAACCACATTATTTAAACTGCTCAGGCAAATGCCTGGCTGATAGATTTTTAATACGTGAAATTTATTTTTATGGCTCTCATCATAAACATTATTAAGAATACCAGCTCCCCTGATTACAAAAGAAAATGACTCAGGGCAACAGTATTGAGGAGAATGTTCTCTCCTTGAGGAAAGTAACTGATCTTGTCATCACTGTATCCTTACCCCATCCCCACCCCCGACCCAGCATAGTACCTGGGGCTCATAGTAGCCACCAGTTTTCCGCTGCTTCATGAGAGAATGAGAGGTGAGTGTCTGGAGTGAAGAAAAGCCATCAAGATTTCCCTACCACCAGCTGCTTGTAGGGCTGTTGAATCTGAACTCTCAAAGCCACAAAGCCCTTAAAGCTCTGGGCTCGGAACCCAAGGCTGAATTCCCCCAAGTTCTGAAGCTGAAAAGCCAGAAATAGAACCCAGGAGCATAAACTGCTGCAGGTCCAACTGCAAGCCGCAGTATTAGGCCTTCTGCCTGGGAAAGAGCTGACTTCTGACCCCTTCCTCCCTCACCCTCCTCCCCTCACTGCTCCTCACAGGCATATGTACACCTGTTCCTGCCAAGTCACACTCAGATCCTGGCATTCCTTCGAGGCTCTGGGAAACTCAGGGAAGGGGGCTGTTTGGCAACCGCCTCCTGGCCCTGAAGGTGATGATGCTACACTAACTCAGCCCACTGAGGTGGTTCTCTGGGGTCCCTCTTGCAGATAAAGGAACTGAAGCTCAGAGAAGCTCACTTCTCACCGTGGCAGGGCTGGCCACGACAGAATCCACGATTCCCGACTTCAGTATTCTTTCCACCAGACACTCTGTCCCTAAGGGGTGCGGGATGGGGGAGGATAAAATAACCACCACAGAAAAGGAACCACTTATATGTGTCTAGCGCTTCCTACAGGCTACACAGGATATGGGCCCGGCACCTGGCCTGGAGCAGAGTCCTTGCTGCTGCGTGACTTTTGGCGAGTGTCTCGGACTTATTTTCCCGGAAGCAAATCTAGGCGGGAGGAGTGGGAGTGTGTGTGTGTGTGTGTGTGTGTGTGTGTGTGTGCGCGCGCGCGCGTGTGTATGTGTGTGTGTGTGCGCGCGTGTGCGTGTGTGTGTGCGTGCGCCCGTTCGTTCGAGTGATGTGGGATTTACGTGTTGTTGTTATGCGAGGGCAGGGAGTAGACTATCACCGGGGTTCTCCAAGTTTCGGATTCCCTATACGCTGGGGTTCTCAATTGGAAGCAGAGTTGCCCCCCAAAATGAAACAAAACAAAAAAAGCCGCTTCCGAGACGAAGCTGTGGCCCCACACCCTTTCTCCCGTGGTCCGGAGGGCGAAGTGGGGGAACGGCGGGGACTTAGCTGAGCACCTAGTTTCGAGCAAAGCAAATCACTGGACTTCCAGGGGCAGCCAGACAGCGGGGCGGACGGCGCCCGTGAACTTGACCAGGAGACAAACTTCCTAGCGTCCTCAACGTGGGGGGCCGCCTCTCGCGAGACCGACCCTAAACTTAAGCCCACTTTCATCCCCCCCCCGCCCCCCACGGGGGACTTAACAGAGCCACCTTAAGGGCGGCGCCCCGCCCCCCGGAAGTGCGGGGGGGGGCAGGACTCGGGCGCTCGGCCTCCCCGCCCCGCGCGGCGGCGAAGTGCCCACACAGATGACTTCGAGCCCCGCGAAGTTGGGAGATACCACACGACCCGCACCCTCGGTCCCAGACATCTGGCCGGGTTCCCCAGCCTTCTAGGTCCCCGCAGCCTCCACTTTCCCGCCCCGAGCCCCGAACTGGAGCCCGCCTCCGTCCGAGGCTGCGAGCGCCCGCGCGTCTGCCCCGTTCGCGGTGGAAGCCGTCACTAGACAGTCAAACCCCAAGACGTCAGCCCACAATGCACCGGGCGGGTCGGGAAAGACGCGCCGGGGAGGGGAAGGCGAGGAGTGGGACGCGAGCCGCGCGGGAGGAGGGAGGGGGGTGAGGAGAAAGAAGGGCCCAACTGTAGGAGGGCAGCAGAGCATTACCTCATCCCGTGAGCCTCCGCGGGTCCGGAGAAGAATCTTCTAGGGTGGGGTCTCCATGGCGACGGGCGGGCCCGCCCCCTTGAGAGCGACGCGAGCCAATGCGAAGGCCTTGGGGTGACATCATGGGCTATTTTTAGGGGTTGACTGGTAGCAGATAAGTGTTGAGCTCGGGCTGGATAAGGACTCAGAGTTGCACTGAGTGTGGCGATCGCTGCGAGGCGCGAGTGGAGGTGCTCGGACTCCGGGAGACAGGCAGACACTGTCCGGACCGCACCAGTCCGAACTGCAGATCTTATTTTCTTTTCCAGTTTCTCACCAACTGCCCAGAGCTAGCGCCTGTGGCTCCTGGGTTGGTGTTTTGGGGAGCGCCCGAAGAACCCCTTCTCCAACCTCCCCCTGGAGGAGCGTCCCGCTGCCCGGGCGCCGCTGACAGCGCGGAGAGCGGCGACCGTCGCCCGGAGAAGTCCGGCGAGCCGCTGCCGCGGCAAAGAACTTTCCTGGCCAGGAGGGCGGGGGACAAGCGGCCCCCGGGTCCCGGAGCGAACTTTTGCAAAGCTTTTCTCCACCCGAAGCCGCGGCGGCGATAAAGGAAAGCCGGCGGCGGGGAGAAGAGCGCGGAGGGACGAGCGCTCAGCTACGTTCGCACCGGTTGCTGAACTTGGGGGAGCGCGAGCGCGGCCGCCGGGCGCCCCCTCCCTCTCGCAGCGGAGGAGGGGACAGTCGTCGGAGTCCGGGCGGCGGAGACTCGCCGCCGGCCGGCCATCTGCGGGGTCCGCGCCGAGCGCCGCCTCCGGGAGACCCACTGTCGCCGGAGAGCGAGTCCGTTCGCGGGCGCCGGGAAGCCGCCGCGCGGAGGAGCGCTCCGTGAGTGACCGCGACTTTTCAAAGCCGGCGGCGCGCGCGAGCGGACAAGTGAGAGTGCGGGCGGCCTCTTAACCCTGCGCTCCCCGGAGCGGAGCGGAGCGGACCGGTGAGGAGGGCGCCGAGGGGAGGGAGGCCCGCGGGCGCGCGCGCTCTTAGAGAAACTTTCCTCGCCAAAGGCCCCGGGAGGCGCGGGTGCCCCCGCTTGCCAGCGCGCTGTTGCGGCCCCGAAACTTCTGCGTGCAGCCCAAACGAACCCCACGTGAAGTGACGGACTGTTCTATGACTGCAAAGATGGAAACGACCTTCTACGATGATGCCCTCAACGCCTCGTTCCTCCAGTCCGAGAGCGGTGCCTACGGCTACAGTAACCCCAAGATCCTGAAACAGAGCATGACCCTGAACCTGGCCGATCCAGTGGGCAGCCTGAAGCCGCACCTGCGGGCCAAGAACTCGGACCTCCTCACCTCGCCCGATGTGGGGCTGCTCAAACTGGCGTCGCCCGAGCTGGAGCGCCTGATCATCCAGTCCAGCAATGGGCACATCACCACCACGCCGACCCCCACCCAGTTCTTGTGCCCCAAGAACGTGACGGACGAGCAGGAGGGCTTTGCCGAGGGCTTCGTGCGCGCCCTGGCCGAACTGCACAGCCAGAACACGCTGCCCAGCGTTACGTCCGCGGCGCAGCCGGTCAGCGGGGCAGGCATGGTGGCTCCGGCCGTGGCTTCGGTGGCGGGCGGCAGCGGCAGCGGCGGCTTCAGCGCCAGCCTGCACAGCGAGCCGCCAGTCTACGCCAACCTCAGCAACTTCAACCCGGGCGCGCTGAGCGGCGGCGGGGCGCCCTCCTACGGCGCGACTGGCCTGGCGTTTGCCGCGCAGCCCCAGCAGCAGCAGCAGCCACCGCAACCGCCGCACCACCTGCCCCAGCAGATCCCGGTGCAGCACCCGCGGCTGCAGGCCCTGAAGGAGGAGCCGCAGACGGTGCCCGAAATGCCCGGGGAAACACCGCCCCTCTCCCCCATCGACATGGAGTCCCAGGAGCGGATCAAGGCGGAGAGGAAGCGCATGAGGAACCGCATCGCTGCCTCCAAGTGCCGGAAAAGGAAGCTGGAGAGAATCGCCCGGCTGGAGGAAAAAGTGAAAACCTTGAAAGCGCAGAACTCGGAGCTGGCGTCTACAGCCAACATGCTCAGGGAACAGGTGGCACAGCTTAAGCAGAAAGTCATGAACCACGTTAATAGTGGGTGCCAACTCATGCTAACGCAGCAGTTGCAAACGTTTTGAGAAGAGACTGTCGGGGGCTGAGGGACAACGGAGAAAAAAAAATAACAGACACAGACTTGAGAACTTGACAAGTTGTGAGGAAGAGAGAGAGAGAGAGAGAGCGAGAAGTGTCCGAGGACTAAAGCCAAGGGTATCCAAGTTGGACTGGGTTGCGTCCTGACGGCGCCCCCAGTGTGCACGAGTGGGAAGGACTTGGCGCGCCCTCCCTTGGCGTGGAGCCAGGGAGCGGCCGCCTGCGGGCTGCCCCGCTTTGCGGACTGGCTGTCCCAGCGCAAACAGAACGTTAGACTTTTCTTTAACATTGACCAAGAACTGCATGGACCTAACATTCGATCTCATTCAGTATTAAAAGGGGGAGGGGGAGGGGTTGCAAACTGCAATAGAGACTGTAGATTGCTTCTGTAGTACTCCTTAAGAATACAAAACGGGGAGGGGTCGAGGGGGGGAGGCGGGAGGGATGTTTGTGAGAATGAGGCTGAGCCTACTGATGAACTCTTTCTGGCCTGCCTTCCTTAACTGTGTATGTACATATATATATTTTTTAATTTGATGAAAGCTGATTACTGTCAATAAACAGCTTCATGTCTTTGTAAGTTATTTCATGTTTGTTTGTTTGGGCGTCCTGCCCAGTGTTGTTTGTAAATAAGAGATTTGAAGCACTCTGAGTTTACCATTTGTAATAAAGTATATAATTTTTTTTATGTTTTGTTTCTGAAAATTCCAGAAAGGATATTTAAGAAAATAAAATATTGAAAAAGTACCCCTCCCCCAACCTCTTTTCTGAATTATCTATAGATTACCTATCTAGGTGGAGTTGAAAGAGTTAAGAGTGTCCATTAAAATCACTCAGTGCTTCTTCCTAACAGGCAGTAAAAACTATTCTCTGCTGGGCTTGAGAAATAACTGTGGCTGATGCTCTCAAGTTATGCTCTTCCCTCCCCCACTGTCTATGTAGAGTTGCTTACAAAGGATAGTGTAGCTTTTCAGGGGGGTGAGGGAGGGGAGGTTGTGGTGAAAAGGGACAGCCCACTGGGAAGTCAACCACTTTAAAGTTTAGATTATCAAGTGGCATGTGCTGTGACCATTTATAATGTTAGTAGAAATTTAACAATAGGTGCTTATTCTCAAAGCAGGAAAGGTGGCAGATTTTTACAAAAGATGTATCCTTCCAATTTGGAATCTTCACTTTAAGAATTCCTAGATTTAAAAGATGGTCGTTGCTTATGAATATTTATAACAGCATTCTTGTCACAATAAACGTATTCAGTAACAGATCTTGAATTGCTTTCCCTTTACTACTTTTTTTTCTTCCCAAGCCCTATATTGAAGCTTTTCTTTTCGGTTGCAGGGGTTAACATTACTACCATCTGAAGAATTTAGTAAATTGAGTAAGAGTCAACACAGAATTGCAATGTGTATGAAACAGTTACATTAATTCTTCTTCTTCTTCTTCTTCTTCTTCTTCTTCTTCTTCTTCTTCTTCTTCTCTCTCTCTCTCTCTCTCTCTCTCTCTCTCTCTCTCTCTCTCTCTCTCTCTCTCTCATAAACATCTATGCCTATACAAATTACCAGTATAGCAGTTTACCATTTTGGATTCTCCTATAGTTTACTTCATAGTTTATTTCTAAAATAATCAACCTGTTTAATTATTTTAGCATCAGTCTCAAAAGATGGTAATCTATATACTATGGAAAACATTTGCAAGAGAACACACAAACAGCAACACGATGATTACATGTGTAAATCAAACCTTGACTCTGGGGAAATGGCAAACTTGAATTCTGTCTGCAGATATAACTTAGATCAACAAGGCAGCACTCAACAAGGGAATAATTTTTGCTTAGTTGTTTTTCATCCCAAGAGCCAGTGTGATTATCAAGCAGCAAAAGCAATTTGATATCCAGGAATATTTATTTCACAAACCACTAATTGAGGCTGGGCTGTTTGCTCATTAGCAGTGCTCCAGTACCCAACAGGTCTGGGAGTACTAATTTCCTGCCCATGGCTGTAAATCCACAGACACAAAGAGATCCTCCTTAGTATATCTAGAGGTGGAAGAGACTGCACGGGCTTGTTAGCTATCAGATCCACCCCATTCTTAATAACACTTTTTAACAAAGGGTTACTGGGAGCAGAGTAGGGTTTGCCAAACAGTGAATTTGCCGATGTCAGCAACCCGGAAGGTGAGTTGATTTTGACCATATGTAGAAATAGTCAGCAGAGGGACAATAAAGCACTTTGGGGTGGGGCTCTGTGGAAGCTAAACAAGAGCCAACTAGAAAAAATAAGCAGGCTGGAGAATTAATTACCTGCAAAGGTAGACTAAGCCCAGACAACAGTGCAGTACAGAAAAGCCACACCACTCCCCCGTTTGCTTTAGACTCCAGGGTTTAAAAAAAAAAAAAAAAGCCTGAAACTCAGGCTTATCTCCATACTTGTTTATTTCAAATAACTTTCCAACTAGTATATCCCTGAAATTCTAACAAAAGGGTTAGAAAAAATAATTGTGGCGATCTCCTATAAACTTTGGAGACAGAAAATCCACTAATTACTTGTAGGCACTCAAAGTTAATTTTATTTTGGTATTCAATGTTATTGTTTGGGTAACATTAATAGTTGGAGAAAACGAAGTTAGTAGTACATAAAGCCATTAATCCTCTTTTAATTTGTTTTATATGTGAATATATGAATATTTCCACTAGAAAATTTTAACCCCTTGTGTCCATTGGAGCAGAGGGTTCATGAACGCAATGAAAATGCCTATAAACTTGTGTGTGTGTGTGTGTGTGTGTGTATGTGTGTGTGTGTGTGTGTGTGTGTGCTTGAATGTGCACACATGCTCTCACACACTCACCTCCTGGGGAGAGAGATCGTTAGCTTTTATTTGGTTCTCACAGTGTTCCATGACTCAAAAGAAGTTAATAATTCCCAAGCTACACATTCACTCTAAGAAGCATATCTTTGTGTGCATCTGAATCCCAGGCCTTTTCACCTCTCCATGCTTCTGCTTGTGCTCATTGCTCTGCTTGATACACTTTTCCTTCTGGTTCCACTGGTGAGTCCTACCCACTTTTCAAGGATTGGCATAAGTGGCACCTTCTCTGTAAAGCCTTTTTTGCTAACTCCATCTTCAGGGGGAATGAATATTCCCCATAGAGCACCCATAACACTTTATCAAAACTTCCATGATAGCACATTATGAACCTCTGTATCTCCTGGCTAGAACCCTATCCTCCTCATCTGTAGACCCAGACTTCTAGTACACTTCCTGGCATATACAGGATATTAATAAAGTAAATGTGTGATGACTGAATGAACAATGGGGCTTACATCCTCCTCCCAAATAATTCCAGGTCTTGATTTCTTCTGGAGAAATATACCTCATTTGTTTCCAGGTACACAACTCCAGGTGGATTGAAGACCCCCTGAAAAGCCAAATCTGGGCAATCACCAAGTTCCAAAGCCTAGTTCTCAATGAGTGATCTTAATAGAATTAAACTCTCAGCACATTCATTCTCCCAGTCACACAGAGTCCCTTCACTCCCCACTAATGCAAGTGGTCATCTTCTTATATAAAATGGGTCTGCCCGAAACATTGGGCTTGGAGGTGGAGATGGGAAAGAATAATAAGTGGTCATTAGGCAGGCACAAAAAAAATAGTTCCAGATGTGGCTTTGTTAAAAGCAACCACTTCATTGGTATTGCCAGAGAGGACTTTTTATGTCTATAAAGTTAATGTATTTCAGGGGTCCAGAAGTCAGTACCCAATATTTGCTTGATAGAATGATCGTGATAATGTATCTATTGCCCAGGTTCTTTTATTGTTAGAGAATATGTACACAGGATGAACCAAGGAAAAAGACAAAGCCTTTTAGTCCACCCCGTTCCTTGCCTCCACCACCTACTTCTAAGTTGGTCAAGTGAAATGTCATGGAAGAGGGGAAGAGGGTAGAAGCTGGGATGGCCCCAGAAAGTACTCTGGAATCTGGACCAGTTATTTGGTTGGACTTTTGACATCCCAAAGAAGGGCATCCCCTGGGCCTGGGTCTCATTGAGGCCCTGTGCTAAGTGTGGGGATTCGATGACGAGCAAGACACAATCCCTAAGCTTAAGGAACTCATGGTCTAGTGGGGAGGAGTGTGCAGATGAAGCAGAAGGAAGTGCCAGTGAGGGGAGGAGGAGCCATTATCAGGAAAGACTTTGTGGGAGAAGTAACATTTGAGCTGACCCAGTGGGACTCACCAGGCAGGAGAGGTAGGAGGAGGAACTGGTGTGCAAAAGCTCAGGGGCATAAGAAACCATGGTGTGTTTAGAGACTTGTAAGCTGCTTGTGGGGGCTGGGAATGAAGATATGAGAGGGAAAATAAAGGGAGATGAAATGAGGAAGTGTAAGGGTTAAGACAAAATAAATGAACAAACAAAATTGAAACAGACTCATAGACACAGAGAGCAGACTGGTGGTTGCCAGAGGGAAGGGGGGTTAAGGGACTTGCTGAAGGAGGTGAAGAGATTAAGAAATACAAATTGGTACTTACAAAATAGTCACGGGGATGTAAAGTACAGCATAGGGAATATAGTCAATAATATTACGATAAGTATGGATGATGCCAAGTGGGTAATGGAAATATCAAGTGGAACACTTTGTAAAATATATGATTGTCTAACCTAAAACCAATACAAAATAATACTGTTGGGAAGATAAAATCAACAGGTGTATTAAAAAAAATTAAGGGTCAGGTTGTTAAGAGTTTGGATGTTATCCCGTAAGTGATGGAGAAACGTAGAAGGAGTAGAAGCAGAGCAGGAACATGACTCTCTCAACTTAAGAAAGAGTCATGCTTGCAACAGTTTGGATGATGGACTGGTGGGGAAAAGGCTAGGGAAGATGTGTAATACCAAAGAGAGGTGTTTGGTTTAATTTAAAGTGCCTGTGGTATTTAAAGTAGTTCTAGAGTTGGGGAGAAATGGGAAGAAGATGGCTTGATTCAAAGCCACACCATGCCACAGTCCTTCCTACACATCTTTCTGAGAAGTGAGGCCTCAAGAGCGATATCAGAAGTTCACTTTTCACCTAGGCTGCTTGTCCATATTTAAGTTTTCCTCTCCACTGTATCTGGCACATGAAGGAAGGAAATTCATCTTACCAAATGGTCCAGAGCTCCCCTGCTCAGCGTCAGTACCCTCAAATACACAGACGTGAAAGGAAGAGGCTTGTGACCTCCCAGGGCCACCGTACAGAGCTGGTCCTCACCACGGCAGGACCCAAACCTAATTTCATCGAATCACCTAGGATTAAGTTCAGTGGGATGAACTGACCCAAACTATACAAATTCTTTGATGCATAAACTAAGAGGCTGGTGGTTTTATGTATGTTGGAAGGGCTGAATTATAACACTTTACATTCATATAACACTCATTTTATTGATCAAGCAATACTGAATTCCTATTTTGTGCCAAGCACTAGAGATGCAGAGATGCAGTGGAGAAATACACAAGATGCCTCCCCTCATGGAGTTTATAATCTGCTAAGAGGCACTGTAAATAAGGAAACACATTAATAAATGTATGATTCTGTATTTTGACAAGTACAGTTGGCCTTTGAACAACACAGGATTGAACTGTGAGGATCCACTTATACACGGATTTTTTTCAATAAATACTGTAAATGTATGTTCTCTTCCTTATGCTTTTCTTAATAACATTTTCTTTTATCTAGCTTACTTCATTGTCAGAACAGTATATAATACACGGAACATAAAAAATATGTGTGAATGAACTGTTTATATTATCAGTGAGGCTTCCAGTCAACAATAGGCCATTAGGAGTAAAGTTTTGGGGAGTCAAAAGTTATACATTATTTTTGACTGTGTGGGGGATCTGTATCCCTAACCCTCATGTTGTTCAAGGGTCAAGTGCACAATTAAGAAGACAAACTAGGCACTAAGAAAGAGGAAAAACTACCTAAACTGGTTTGATGGAAAAAAAAAAAAAAAGCGGGGGGGGGGGGGGTCTGGAGAATTACTTGCACTGAGATTTATTAGATGACTACGAGTTCATCAGGGAAGAGAAGAGTATGGGTAGGGAATTGCAAGTGGAGGGTCAGCATGAGGGGAAGCTTGGGAAAGACTTTGGGGTAGCCTAGGAATTAAGAGAAGGTCTGCATTCCTAGAGTGGAGTGAGCAAAGGGGAGATTGATGAGCATGAGATTTGCACTCACCAATTCATACTCTTGTCATTTCCAAGGTGCTCTCGCCTCTTCTATCCCTCACTGCTCTGAGGATACTCATTGTCATAATTGTGTTTCACAGGAACAGAAGCTGAGGCTTCCAGTTAGTTTTAAGTACTTTTGTCACTGGTGAGGCTGCAGTTAGTTCCTCAGACATCAGCCATATACTTCTCCTATGTTATTCCAGGAAGCAGATGCCCTGGTGATCCTGTGCTCTTTACCCAGAACACAACCCTAGTTCTACATCAAGTACCCTGAGGAACTGAATTAGTCATCAGAAGGTTCTTTGATGTGCACAGCATCTGAGCAAAGGTAATCAGATAGTCTCCTGGGATGTTTCATCCGCGCCACAGCAACACAGAATGAACTCTCCTTGTCCTGCTACAAACTCCTCCTCCCTGAAGAAGCCCTGATAGTTTCTTGTTATATAAACTTCCTTCATATATATCCACTAAAAAAAAATATTGCCTGGTACCATTACTGCTTCAGAAAATTGGGTTTTGAGATCATTGATTAAGATACTACTTTCTGGCTACCTAGACAGAATTTGGGTATTTCTCAAATCTCCTCAGGACTTTTTGTGCATCAGTGAATCTCTTTCATAGTGCATTGATTCATTCTAGATTCATACTCAGACAAAGCATTTCTGCCTGACCTTATCGTAAGGGTAGAAATCGGTCAACAGGTACCTGGGCTGTTAAATAATTGATCGCACCACAAGTTAGGATGTTTATAGAAAATAATAACAGAAGACACAATTTAAACAAATATTTCAGACATGAAACAGGTCCGGGGCAAATATAGTGGCTCAGTGACATCATCATGGGCCCGGGGGTTTCCATCTTTTCAGTTCACCATTCTTGAGTCAAGGAAGTTCCTTGTGTGGACTCAAGATAACTGTCTCAGTTCTTGCGATCATAGTTAAACAAAATAATCACTAGAAATTCAAGGATGTTTAGTCTTTCTATTAGCAAGAGAAACCTTTCCTAGAAGCTTCCCACCTCAACCCCAGTGGACTTCCCTTTGGGTCCCATTGTCCATGAGCAGGTCACATGCCTATACCCAAACTCATCCCTGGCAAAAGAAAAAAAAATGAAATCATCATGATTGATCTACACCCATGATTCATCTCTTAGGCTCACCTTTGTCTAAGCACAGAAGAAAGTGAACACCAAAAGTAAATTTTAAAAATAAATAAAGATCAAGCTTCTGATCATAGAAAGAAGTGGTAGGGAGGATAGCTTTTAGGTTGGTGAATAGTCATTTGTACTCTACACCAAATATTTCCAGTTCTCCTCTTGGGCACAAAGTAGGGTTGTATTTACCTATCTCCTACCTCCTTGACATTGGGTGAGAAGCCTGGTGACTTGTGTCAGCCAATGAAATGGGAACAGTAGTGACTTACATCACACCCAGGTGAAAGCCTTAAGAATTGAATGTAAGCATATGTGGAATCTAATTAACAAAATAAACTGATGAACCAAAAGGATCCAGAGACATGGGAGCATGGAACAGAGTGTGGAATCTCAGAGGGAAGGCGGGGGAGAGTGGGTGGGTGGTAGGTAATCAACCAAAGACCTTGTATGTTTATGTGCATAACCCATGGACACGGACAATTAGGTGGTGAAAGACTGGGGCAGGGGGCAGGGGTTGGCTAGAGGGAGTTAATGGAGGAAAAAGAGGGACATATGTAATATTTTCAACAAAGAGGTGTTTAAAAAAAAAGGATGAGTGTAAGGTTCAACATGTTTCCTTTCCTTAGGAAACACTGTAAAGGCAGAAATGGAGTGTTCAACAATCTGGGTCCCTAAATGATGTTGGTGTACATCAGAGTCCCTCACCACCCCCAGCACACCCATGAGCAAAAAATTACACCTGTTTTAAGATCTGGAGATTCAAGGGATGCTTGTCATTACAGCATTACCTAGCCTTTCCTGTAACTGCTCCAGTAGGAACCAACAGTATCTACCACAAGTATAATAAAAACGAATACCTGTATAATATTCATAATAGATACCATTTACTAAGTTTCTATGATATAGCAGGAACTATGCTAGGACTGACAAGGTAAATGTTAGGGCTGTGCTTTATATATGAGAAAATGGAGGTTCAGATCTTGTTCAAGGTCATGGAATAAGTGGTGGAAGCCGGTGCTGAGTCTAGGTCTTTCTGTACATTTAGGACTTTGCTCCTGAGACGTAGCCATGTGAATTTATATCTCAGTTGAGCCTCACAACCTCCCTGCCATAGGCACTATCATCATCCCATATTGCCTATGTGGAAACTGAGATTCAGAGATGAAATGAACTTGCCGAACTTCATAGACCTGGGAAGACACCGGAGCTTCTGCCCTTTCCGTTGTTCCTCACCGCCCTTCTGACCACATGAAAAACCGAGGTATTAGGAGTTACAAAAGAGAATCAAGGTATTATGACTTAGAGCAAATGCATGGATTTTGGAGCCAAGTGCCTGGACACGTTAAATCCGGCTCTGCAGCTCCTAGCTGGGGAGCATGGAGCAAGTCCCTTAACATTGCTAAGCTTCAATTCTTCCCTTTGTAAAAATGAGGCTGACCATGGGTCTTAGGAAGCTGTCAGGAGGATCATATATGTAAAGCCCCTGCAAAGAACAGGCGAGCAATAATTTGCCATTTTCCACTGTAGACTTGTTAATTTAAGAAATGCTCAGGAATCCTCCCACCCCAGGCCAGTGAGTCAGTACACACACACACACACACACACACACACACACACACACACACTAGCTGAAATGAAAGCGGTTCCCATTAAGATTCAAGGAGGTCTCCCAGGGCCTGCTTCTTGGTCACATAAGGGCTGGCAGGTCCTCTCTGAGGGCTGGAGAGTTTTGTTTCCCCAGCTGCAGTCGCAGGGGAATGCTCCGCAGGCACGGCATTGGGAACCTGTTTGGCTTGGCTCAGGAGCCTGTCAGCACATTCAGGAAGTGAAGTCAGAGAGAGGCAGGATTTCAAACAGAGCCAGCTGCACACAAATGCCTGGGCAGTGGAACGCCTGATCCACGCAGGGTGCCTAGCAGCCCGGCTGCCCTGGGTGCTGTGAAAGAAGCTCTGAGAATGGCTCGGGGCCAGAAAAGGAAGAAGCAGTCACTCACACCCAAACGAGGACAGTGACTTCCACGCCAAAGCCACCAGAAGGACTATGCAGGGGTCATCTCAGCCAGCCGCCGGGCCTTGGGCAGGGGAATGGCTTAGCCTGAGTTCCCAGAGCTTGCTGGGTGGAGGAGCTAATGTGTATCTTTTTGGAGCTTTGAAGTCAATGTGTGAGAGGGGAAGGGAGAAGAAGAGGAGGAGAGTAAAATGAAGGAATGGGTTAGGAGTGTTAGGGAGGGTAGAGAAGAAAAGGATGTGCCTGAGAGGATACGGAATCCTGAGAAGGAACACGCTGCCACTTTCTAGCCATGTTCCCATGTTCCAGAAAGAGTACAGTGGCCGAGACCTGAATTCTAAATCCCAACTCCAAATCTCCTACCCATGAGCCTCAGTTTCATTCATTTCTCTAAGCCTCAGACTCATTAGCTAAGAAATGGAGATGGCAATACCTATCTCATAGGGTTGATATAAGCATTAAATAAGCTAATATATGTGACAGGGCTTAGCCTAGTGCTGGAAAACCATTAATGTATCAGTTAGGATTCATGGTTGCCAAAGACAGAAAATTCAGTTTAAGTAAAAAGGAATTTTATGTAAGTGAAAACCCATCAGTAGAGGCAGCTCTAGTGGGAAGGGAGGGGAGGATAAGAGAGAGCCATATGTGGGGCTCCAATGGCATCCTCAGGCTGTGATTTCTCTCCATCACTCAGCTTGCTATGGGAGCGTTAGCATCATCCCCAGTCTCCATGTGATAGTGTCCAGCAGCTGCCACTCTCTGCCCATAGCAAGAAGTGGGATGACTTCAGCAGTTCCTCACATCCTCCCAGGATGGTGTTTCACTGGCCTGATTGGGTCTCATATCCATCCCTGAGCCAATGACCATGGCTTAAGGATGGTGTGGGATATGCTGATTGGTTTAGGGATAGGTCAACTGCCCACCTCTAAAACCAGGATTTTGGAGTCCCATTAAACCACATGACCAGAGATGAGAGTGAGGAAGGAGGCGATCTTCAAAATAAGATAAGGATCCATGAAGGAGTAGATGCTGGAGGTCAAAAGAAAATAGACTAGAGCCCATCTCTTTTGTGATTGTTATTGTTACTTTTATCAAATTTTACAGGCCAGGATAGAGGGGCATCTACTACCCTTCAAAAACTCAGGACTCAGAAATCAAGGTCCACTCTCTTCTAATGGGTTGGGGCTCCAGGTATAAATAATCAAGAACATACTTTTCTGGGTGGAAAATGCATAGGAGGGTTGTTGGAAACAATATTACATACATAAAAATACTCTGTAAAAATAGTTATTTATTAATATTACTTGCTATTATGATGGATTTTGTAAAAAAAAAAAAAAAGAAGAAGAAGAAGAAGAAGAAGAAGAAGAAGAAGAAGAAGCGGCGGTGAGGGGTGGGGGGACTTCTCTAGGCCAATTAAATAGAGAGTTGAAGATTCTCCACAAGACTTTGAAATGTCAAGAAGCCCAAGTACACACACTATGGCCTATGATTTTCTCCACTCACCTGCTCATTGAACTGCATTGGACCAGGATCTGCAGCAGTATCTCCACAATTCAATTGCTGAAGCAGTAGAAGTGGAAAAGAGAGTGAAATAGACTGTTATCATGACTGAATTCTTCTCCCCCCACATACCAAATCAAAGATGTTTATACCTGGGAGCCACAGATGTGGGCAAGATCTCTGAAAATTCCTAGAACTGTTTATTAGTATAAGAAGTGAATCCAGTGTTGCAAGTATGAAATACCAAGAAAGGTTGATGAGTATCTGCTGTGCAACTTAAAACATTTTTAGGATGTAATATGGTGACCAATGCTTGGTGTAAATAGTCTTACCATCTTTCTACCTTAGGATAGTGAGATGGGATTGATTGATTATCACTCTCAGAAGGCACTGTTTCTCTGTTCATTTACTCCATGTTTATTGAATATCTCCTGTGTGTCAGGCAGCCCCTTAAGCACAGGAGGTGAGAAGCTATGTCAAACATTGGGTCCTACTTTCAAAAGTGGCGGCATTCAATATGTTAATTGCCATGATAGAGGCAAATACAATGCACCTTGGGAGCAAGTAGCCCATATGAGGGAGTTCAACAATGGCTTCACTAAGGAGATGATTTGGAATTGTATCTTAAAAGAGATGAGTGGCAGTCTGAAAGAAAAATAGGTGATGGCATTCCAGGGAGAAAGGGCATTAGGGATTAAGGCAAGTAGGACTCAGAGTCCATCAGTCAAGTGTCGACTATTCATGGGCAAAATGAATGGAGATCCTGCCCACTTATGGTCAGGTAAGGAAAAGAGCCATTAGACAGATTATTAAACAGATTACCACAGTAGCTTTATCTAGCCCAACACTTTGCAAAGTGCTTCAAAGATGTAGAAGCTGAATCACTGCAGATCCTGTGAAGGCTCTAGCAGAGCATTCGGGGGTGGGGGAGGGAGCAGACTGGCCATTAGGAAAGGCCTCCCCAAGGCAGTGACCTTGAAACCAAGTCCAAAGAATTAGTTGGGCATATGGGGGTGAATAGGGAAAGCATTCCTGTCTTGGGCAAGAGCTTGTTTTAGAAGTAGTGAGCGGCCAGTGTGGCTCAGTGGTTAAGCGTTGAACCTATGAATCAGGAGGTCACAGCTCAATGCCCGTCAGAACACATGCCTGGGTTGGGGGCTCGATCCCCAGTGCGGGGCATGCAGGAGGCAGCCGATCAATGATTCTCTATCATCGTTGGCATTTCTATCTCTCTCTCCCTTCCTCTCTGAAATCAATTAAATAAATGTTTTTTTAAGTAGTGAGAAGACCAGTGTGGTTAGAATGATCTGGGGGAAGGGGCGGAGAAGGAGACCACAGGGCAGGTGGATCCAGATGGTATACAGTTTAATGGGCATTTCTGAATATAGGACCCAAACCCTCCAGTCTTCTCCAATCTGAGAGCTTATGTGACAGTGAAGAAAGAGAACCCAGGCTTTTTCTGAAGGTCACACACTTTGTTCTTAGGACCCAAGCTCTGATCCCTGCTTCAAGAGACGGATCATGACATTAGCTATTGATGAAGCTCTTGTGATTACTCAAATGGTGGCAACTGCCTTCTGCGTTGCCTTGTTTCAGCCTCACAATAGTCTTTTCAGGCAACTAGCACAGGCCTGTTCCCAGGTGCAGACACTGAGACTCAGGGTGATTACAGAAAATGGCCAAGGCCCCGTGACTGCAGCAGGCAGGAGCAGAATTTAGCTCTCAAGTTGGACTCCCAATCATTTTGTCAACCCGCCTCTGAAGGAAACCAAAAGCATTGGAAATCTTGTAAACTTCCAATGCTAAGCAATGGCACCCTCCCCACATGGTACTTCCACACATAGTAGGTTTAAAATGAATGCTGATTCCGGTTCCTTAATGTGGATCAGAAACTCCAGGGACCTCTTGATTTTCTCTTCCATCCATATCTGGGCTTCAGGCCCCGGCTGTTTTGAATTCCATTTCAAATGAAACACACACACACACACACACACACACACACACACACACAAACTAAAAACCACGCTCAGCCAAGCCATTTGGATTTAAAACAGACCAGCACAAACCTGGAAGGAGTCAGGATTCTCCCTAATATATCAAATATTGCGGCCAGCGCCAATCTGAGAGGCTTTGCTCCTTTCTGTAAAGAGAACAGGCCGTATTTTGAAAATGGATGAGTAAGGTTCACTGTTGCGACTTGTTTCAAAGTCTGGAGGCCAGGCCTGGTTTTGATCTGACAGGTCTGGGTCTCCAAACGGGAGTTATTCTTTTGCAACGACTCAGAGAAGCTTCGTGCTCTCCAGGCACAGACCTGGACCAGCGTCTCTTTGAAGACGTCCTCCGCGGGTCTTAAGAGAGATTTGGTGCCCGTTGTGGAATCACAGTAATGAGCTCAAAACCAATGTTTTTCATTATGCTGGCAAATCGTTCAGCCCCTCTGTTTGCTCAGGTGTGCGCCTGTGTGCCCCATGCCATGATCTCTATATAATAACAAACTAAATATTTGTAGAAGCAAGAAAAAAAAAACCTGCAGATGAAGGAATGTCACAACTGGTGGGGTGAGAAAAGTGCTGGTCTCTTGAAAGCAATGTATTTGCGACCTACTTTATTTATAATTGGTCACTCTTTAGTCCACGAAGAAGAAAACAGTCTACTAATGAAGCGGCAGGATTCATCCAGTTAATTACCGAATAAATACATCAGAGCTTCTCTGCAGGGGGCTCATCCAGACTTGAACAGTGCCGCTAGATGGCGCCAGAGGGCAGACGCGGTGCTCCCAGCTTCTCAGGGTGTGTAAAGGATTAGAAAAAGCCCAACCAACAAATGCAGCTGGGACAAAAGTATGGGCGTCTTCCTGAGAGGGGACCAAGGATAAACACTTTTTTTTTTTTTTTAACAGAATAGGAAAGCATATGCGCTGGAAATGTACTTGCTCCACTAGCCAGGGGCCAGGAAGCGAGCACGAGATGCTGTGTACAGGGCAGCTCTGATTTCAGAATGAAGAATAAGGCTCAGCAGGTAGGGAGGCCTTGAGAATCAGCACCGAATTTCCAAGAAGCCCACGCTGGGCCCGAGCTGCTGAGGGCTTGGCTCAGAAAATTCAACGGATTAGACAATGAGGCTTACGTTGTCAGAATAAACCCATCTGCCTTACCAGAGGGACCAGCTTGGTATACTGGGAAATTTTGAAGTTCTTAGTTAAAAATCCTACATGTGTGGCCTTGGGCAAATCTGTTTCCTTCACTGGGCAATAGTTTACTCATCCCTGGAATCAATGTAATAGTTGTAAAGGAGGGAAGAATAGTTAATTGATGCAAAATGCTTAGTACAACATTCAATATTCAGCAGTCTTTGAAAACCTCTTCCCATCATGGCACTAAAATTCATTCACATGGGAATGGGGACCACTTTAGGTGGAAAAAAACAACCTCTTCATTTGTGTCACCACTGTGTCTGATACACACTAATTCTCCATGGGCTCATCACACTATTATGCAATTTATTTATTTATACAGGTTATTAGATAAGGTACTCCTTCAAAGTAAGGGCTGTGCTCTAAAATTCTCTTTGCATTCCCAGAATCTACTAGGGCCCCTGGAACATAACAGCTATTGAATACACAAGTTTTTCTTGGGAGCAAGTTGTTCCAACCCACCAAGATGAATGATTCAGATACAGTATTATGGCCACATCTCACTTTTTTCTTCACTGAGCTCAGGAAAGAAAAGAGAAAAATACTACAAACCCGGTGATGAAAATTAATTCTGAATTCTTTGTTTTAGCCAAAGCCCAAATAGGAGTCAGATGCTGAGGAGCCATTTTTAGTATTGGCCAACTCAACCAGCCAAGACTCAAAATAAATTCCAAGATAGAATTACAATATTAGACATAATTCTAAGATTTTAGTGTCAGACCGAAGACTTGGGCATGTGGTATTTTAGTCTCTGCAGGCCAAAGAGAGAGGTACAGAGAGAAAGGAGGAGCAACATGGATGGAGGCAAATGGCAGGCAGCCAACAGAGTCAGAGATGCCAATGGTGGCCAGTACTAAGGAGATGGAGACCATAGAGCTTAGTTATCATGACCCTTGGGACTTCCTCTCTGGTATCCTGTGTACAACTCACTCACCATCTTGTCGGTCTCAGTCTTGAGAACAAAACCAGGACTATTAGTCACTAAAACCCAGATAGGAGAGGAATTTTAAGTCCCACCCAATAGAAGACTGAGGATCTTCATATTCCTCTTTAGTGCTGGCTCAGAAACAGGGTAGATGCTGGAGAAGAAACAGTGAGAGTTAATGAGGTAGGAGACCAACCTGTAAAATTCCAAATCTTTAGGCAGAAAAGTGAATACCTACTTAGGTCAATTCCTGTTCGTTGCCCGCAACAGGAACAGACTCTAACTAAAAATATGGGACATCATGAACAAGATTTAAAGGAAAAGCTAACCAGTCAGGCTCCAAAAGAGGCAGAGTCCAGAGCAACTGAGGGACTTTGTATGAAATGCATGCCTCAATCATATTTCTATGCTTTTTCTCTCTTCAAGAGACAAATCTTGGGAGAGAGGGAAGATATTGTCCTAGTTTGAGTTACATTTCTACCACTCCCCATGCATGGTCTGATTGACAATTTCTTCCACATCCGTAATCAATAGGGCCTGGTATTTCCCCATAGCTAAATTGGGGTGTGACTACCAGAACGGGGAATGGCAAAACCAGAGATGTCAACCTCCCCACTCTGGATAATTCTCCCATTCCCAAAGCTGTGGCTTCAAGAACATTTCATGAGGATTTATAAGAATGTTTCCTCCTGGAAACATTTGCAACTGTGGGGAGTAAGACAGTGAGTGGCTCACATATCATAGACTTGATGCTTAAGTTGGGAATTTGGAATGGTATTTATAGAAATAATAATCACGGATGATTTAACAATCCCAAAATCAAAGCTTTTATTTTTGTATTATTTAGTCTGATCTATATTTTTATAATTATAATTTTATTCATTAAAAAATTAGTAATACATTCACATGGTCCAGGTACCTTCCTCCATCCTGCCCCCTGGAACACAATGCCTCCACCAGGGAGGGACCTTAGATGTTGCTATTTTGGATCATGAGAACCAAACCTCGAGAATGGCAGAACAATGTGCTAGAAAAAACCCAGGTTTTGATGACTTTATGGAGAAGAGACATTATGTTAGCCCTAGCCTATATTGTTGTAGATTCTTAAATAATAAAGAAATAAGCTCCTCTAGGGTAAGGCCACTCTTGTTTGGGGGTGGAGGGGCGTTCTGTTATAGCCAGTCTAATTCCAATGGAGGATTCTCCGAGGTTATACTACCAATAAGTGATGGAGCCCTGATTCTAACTTGGTTCCTGAGCTGGGACTAGAGTGAGTCAAGAGAAACATGCAGGGGTGCAAAATTTAAGGAGACACTCACTCTCAAGGTTGTGCAAGTGTTGACTCGGCACTTGTCTGACTCTGAGAGTAGGTGCCTCCTTAAGTTTTGCACGGAGCATGCTTCTCTTGCCTCACCCTGCTCAGCTCCAACAGCTTCCAGAGGCTGCTCCTTCACATCACTCTGACAGGACCAGGCTTCAGATTGACTCAACCTATTGATACATCCTCCCCCTGAGAAAGTAACTGGTCTTAGTCTTTGATGTTGACTATGAGATGTAAGATTGAAAAATTTTCTGAAGTCCTCATTTCAGAGCACCCCTGCCATTTGGAGAGCTAGCTTTTATCATCGGCTGGCAGGGGAGTGAACAGCCCTTCTGAAACACCTCGCCCTCCCTTCCGCTCTCCAGGCAGGCAGTCTTGTTTACATATTGTTTCTATGGGTGAATCATTTGTAGCACGAACACAGCCTCCACTTGTCCAAGAGAAAGCGTTCAAAGCGATCCTTTCTGCTCTGCATAAAACCTCAGGGGTAACAATAGGTATTCCAAATAAGACTGCTATTTGTCAGCCTCTCAAAGCCAGGGAACAGAGGAAAGGAACCGTGTGCCATCAAAAACCATTCTGAAAGAAAGCACAAAACCCTCCCTCTGATAGCTTGTTTTTGTTTTGTTTGAGCTTCCACCTTTTTCAAAATTGGCTTTTATATTATGCTTCCTGCAGAAGCCTTTCCTATTCCTTTTGCTTCTGGTTTCGGTATTATTTTTGCATGAAACTTCCTGAAATCCATTCAGAGTTGTCATGGGGTGGGTTAGGGCGGGGTGGAGGTGGGGAAATGCTAGTTTAGGAGCCAGAGTTTAATCACCATTTGCATCTTAGGAATCAGAACCCCCAAGTCAAGGTCAGGGAAAATGTAGTCATTTCTCAATATTGTGTTTATTTGATATGCTGAATGTATGCACAAAGACCTTCCAAAAAATACATTTTTTGAAGGTCCCTGCCAAAGTCTGAGGAACTGAGAAAGGTCAGGTGATGAGACAGCGGCCGGAAAAGGCCACAGAAGTGAAGAATGGGGTTTGGATCATGTCTTGTGAATAAACACTGTTCCAGAGACTTCACGTGAATTCTCACAGCCCCCTCCCAAGTGAGTGGTTTTACCTCCATCTTACAGGTGGAGAAAAGGAAGCTCAGAGAGATTAAGTAGCTGGCCCAAGATCACACAGCAAAGAGATGGTAAGTGGAAACCCAAATCCAGGTTGACCCAGTCCAATACCTGGGCTCTTTCAGGTGTACCTCACTGTCTGTGAAAGTTCAGTCTATTTTCTTATTGGAGGGGAGGTCAGCAATTTGTGGTGAATCGGGAATCTAGGGACCTAGTCCCAGCATGGGGACCTGAGACAAAGCATTTCATGTCCCTGGGCTGCGGTGCTCTCAGCTGTATAATGAGAGAGTAGAGCCAGCTGGTTCTTAAACTGCCTCTGCTCTCTGGCAATCTGGGTTTTCATATCTACTTTCATCAAAGGCATCCAACAAAAGAATCAAAATAACAGGAAGGGTGAGCCGCAAGCAGGATCCCTCCCTGTGGGTCAGGAGTCCAGGAAAGGCCAGAGACAGACACCGCAGGATAAATAAACCGGGCTTTGGTGTTCATTGCACCCTTTCATTTTCTCACCAACTCCTCCATTCCCTGCCTCCACCATGCAGGTACTCTGTTCCAGGCCTGACCACCTCTGGCCCCACCAACTGTGGCACCCCAGCCAGCCTTTCTCGATGCCTGCCATGCTGAGTTAAAGATCGCTTTGTTTTTGTTTTTTATCTAGCCAAATGTATCAGTGTCCCAACAGTGAAACTTAAAATTATTTGTTAATGTTTAGGGAAATTCTATACTTAATATAACATGTATTGATTCAAAGAATAAAGCATTTCAGAAATACATTTTTAACATTGTACATTCTCTCTCCTTTTATGTAAATTATATGAATGTGCTTCTCCAACCTAGGTAGACATAACCCTGAACTGAAATGAGTGGCTTAGAGGACAGAGCATGGACGGACTTTCAGCTCCTGCCTCCGCCACTCAGCCAGGTGCCCTGTGCGGTATACAGCTCATATGTGTCAGCCTTGGGACTAGGCCAACCATTGATTCATTTGAGTGAATTGTACTTTCTCCATCCCATTATGTTGGCCAAAAGGAACCTAGAAGATATATTCTTGACCCTTTTTTCACGTTTATCTTTCTTGTTCTACCCACCATGCTATTGTTTTAGATCCTATTTATCTCTCAGGTTTTCCATTGTTCTCCATCACCACCACCACCCTAGTGGAAAGAACATAACCTTCCTTCTTTGAAACTTCAACTCTAGCTTCCTAACTGGCCTCCTCCTCTCCCCTCTATAAAGCCCTGCCTTGTGTGTATTCCCATCATCACAGCCAGAGGGTATATGAACACAACTAGCTTAACTCGGAGAGCTAGCAAATTGAAGGATCTTTTCAAAATGTAGACATCCCTTTTCCTGCTTGATATTCTCAGTGGTTTTCCATGACTCTTAAGATGAAGACGAAATCCCTTGACTAAGCCTTCTGCCCATCAGTCTCCTCCCTGTGCCTCCAGCCTCATTTTGCATGGCCTTCCCTTTAGCTCTCGTTTCCCAGCTCCTCTGGACAGTGGCCATGCATATGCTGTTCCTGCTACTAGAGCACTGGCCCTGCCCCTTTGCCTATTAACTCCTATTCATACTTCAGGTGTCTGAAGGCGCAAGCACTGTGCCTCAGCAAGGCCTTCCCTGATCCCCCTGCCTGGCCAGCACCCCTTACAGTAAGTCCCTCAGCGACAAGGGCCTTCCTCCCTGTGTGGTACTCATCAGATACAATTCCTCATGTATCTATCAGATCATCTGACACCGTCTCTCTCTCCACCCAGGCTGTAAGGTGCATGACACGGTGCCTGGGCTCATCACTGTATTTCTGGCTGCTTAGCATATTGTCCTGTAGCTGATAAATATATATTGAAAAATGCAGGTTTGGCCCAATTGAGCATCAACCTATGAACCAGGAGGTCACGGTTCGATTCCCAGCCAGGGCACATGCCTGGGATGCAGGCTCAACCTCCAGTGTGGGGTGTGCATGAGGCAGCCAATGAATGATTCTCTCTCATTATTAATGTTTCTATTTCTCTTCCTTTCTGAAATATATATATATATATATATATATATATATATATATATATACACACACACACACACACACACACACACACACACACACAAATGCAGGTTTGTCTGGCTTGGACAAATCAGCATCTAACAATGACCACGTTTGACAACCACCCATGTGATCTGTGAGTTTAACTTCCCCAAACTAGTTGTGGAAAAGGAAGAGGAAGAAGAGCAAATCCTAGAAAATTAGCAATTGATAAACAGTTCCCTCTTAACCAGCCAGTTCCCAATGCATCTTCTATGAGGCATTGTGGTTAACTGGTTTCTAGCAAACATTTGTTGAAAAAATAGATAAAATAGAATCATTCAAGGCCCAGATTATATGCTACATCTGCTAAGAAGTCATTTCTAATGGGTACAAGTCTCCAGAAATAATCTCTCCGTCCATTATATGTTCAGAGCATTTCACCATCCCCTCTCTGATGATAATTGTTATCTTGCATTGGAGTTATTTGGGTATATGCCTTATCTCTTAAAGCACATTGTAATTATCTAATTTGTTCCTACTCTGATCCTCCAAAACCCAGCACAGTGTCTACCTATGGTAGTGCTCAAATAAAATTTGGCAGATGAATGAATGCACAAATGAATGATAAATAATGTTGAATTAGTTCTCTCTCTCTCTCTCTCTCTCTCTCTCACACACACACACACACACACACACACACACACACACACACATATGGACTGTTAGTTTGATGTATTTCTGATCCTATATTCTCTTTCTCTTCTAAAAAGCTGGGGAAGAGATTACTTAGGATACTCTCAATTACTTTAGTTCCTTGTCTATCTTTTATTAAGACTTCACTGTGAAAAGCCAGATTTTTGTTTTCCTTCCCTCAGTTTCCCTTTCCTCAGTCAAGCATTTTCAATCTGTATGATCTCAATAACTTTCTAATTCAAATCAGAGAACTTCCAGAACCAGATATTTGACCCAAATAATTCAGAGGTTTGAAATGCAGCTTTGGAGATCTCAGTACCCACCATATAATTGTCTAAAATTGAAATTCAATTTAATAACTGCCAACACTTTTCTTGAGTCAAATACATGCATTGAAACAAAGCAAATCCATCCCTCTTTTCAGGCCCTCTAATTAAAAGGCAGTTTAGATAATTTTTCAGAATGGTAGGAGTCTCATCACTTTTCTAACGAAGAGTTACCATTAGGACTCAAATATGTGTACTGAAATATGCTTTAGAGCTACCAAGTTTGGGAGCAGAGAGAGACTTCAGAGGTTATTTGACCTACACACCCATTTTACAGATGAGAAAGTGACTGGCCCAGTGGGTTCTGAAGCTAAAATTCAAATTCAAGTCTTTGGGGTCAAAATATTTCTTGTGCCTCCTATGATGTGCCAGGCTTCTTAAATACTTTATCACCGGTTGTCTCTAATAACACCTCAAAAAGGTTTATCATTCACATTTTACATGCAAAGAAACTGGGCTTAGAAAGTTGAAATGATGTGTCTCATGTCCTCTGGGCTTATTAAGTCCTCCAAATAACCAAGCTGGGATTGAAACCCAGCTCTG
Source organism: Eptesicus fuscus (assembly GCF_027574615.1). NCBI lineage: Eukaryota > Metazoa > Chordata > Mammalia > Chiroptera > Vespertilionidae > Eptesicus > Eptesicus fuscus. The sequence goes on along the minus strand of NC_072481.1, from coordinate 40,514,532 downwards.
TTTAAGTCTGAAGACAAAGTTTCTTCCACCACACCACGGTGTCAAGTTCAATGGGGCTTCAGTGAAGAGAATGCTGCCACTGGGTGCCGGGTTTGAGACAAAAAGAATGCAAATTCTAGGCTAGAGATGTCATATGCTTGCACCCCTATCCCCCCCCCCCCCCGGGCCCCCCACACACACACAACCACCAAAAGCTCCCTGGATACCTATACCAGTATCTTCTCAAACTTTACTGTACATATGAATCACCTGGAGTTCTTTTTCAAATATAAATGATAACCACATAAGTCTTGGGTGAGGCCTGAAATTCTGCAGATTCTGAAATTCTAAGGTGATGCAAACGCCCCTTGTCTGGGGACCACACCTTAGGTAGCAAAGCTGCTGGGGCTATGATTTGGTTTTCAGCAGCCTCAATCCTGGATTTGTCCAGCAGCAAAATTCATAAGGTTAGGGGAGGGCAGCTGTGGTTGAGTAGTTGGAGAGGGCAGAGTTTGAAACAGTTTCTTTGCATGTAAATGTGTGTGATACCATTTGCTGAACATTTTACTATGTGCCGGGCATAATGCTAAGGACTTCACAAGTATAATCACATGTAATCCCCAATATAACCCTCTGAGTAGCTATTGGTATCCACATTTCACAGACAAGGAAACAGAGTTTAAACGACTTCTCCAAATTCACATGGTTCTGTCTGACTTCAAAGCTCATGCTCTTAACCACAATGCCAACTTCCTCCACAATGAGAGTGTCTCCCTTACCCCCAGGGCAAGTCTGAATGGCACTGTGGAGGGCGAAGGAGTCTTTGAGCAGATATTGATGAGCTGATGTGGACATCACAAACCCAACACCAAGGTGCTAAGAAATATTTTAAAGCACGTGTTGGTCAGCTTGTAGAGGGATGTGCAAAGGATTCATTCACATTCAGACAGAAAAAAAATATGAATAGTATGAATAGCGTGAGTGGAAAATTACACATAACTTACACATTCAAAAATAGATGAATGATTAAATAAAACACAGCATATAAGGCAAAGAACATGCTAACTAGTCAATGAGTATACAGATTTTAGATCATGTTTGCTAGTATAACATGATCTAAATGTTGTTAGAAAAAAGATGTGTGTGTGTGTGTGTGTACATAGGAAGAGATTGGAATGAAGTACTCCAAGAAATTAATATCAGTAACTTTGGGATGGTATTATTATTATTCATGTTTTTAAATTATATATTCATCTGTGTTTCTCATATTCCTGCAAAAGCACCTATCATCTGTATAATATTTTCAAGAAAACAATGAATATGCAAGAGAAGCCAAGAAAAAGCTGAAAAGGGACAAAAAAGGTAGGCATGTACATCAGATATTAGAATAAATTATGAAGCTATAAATATTACAACAATTTGTAATTGAGAAATATTAGACTGATAAAGCAGTGGAAGAGAATAGAAAATAAAGTATAAGAGCCATAAAGATTTGAGTAAATAATTTATTTCTTCTCTTAAACTGAGGTTTTTCTAAAAATAATATAAAACTATTGTATGCCCCCCAAAATACTGTATATGCAGTCAACAAGCCATTGATAAAATGGAGAAAAACATTTTTATCATGGAGAATAACTAGGACTAATTCCTTAATATGTAAAGTGTTCTTACAACTCAATAGGAAAGTTGATAAAAACATGAACAAATCTATTTTTAAAAAAAAAAAAAGAGGAGAAAAAAAAGAAAGAGAATGAATCCTAGCTATAGTAGCATTTTGAAGGGGGCACTGCTTATGCCACTGTCCACCCTGGCCATTGGAGTTTTATGTAATTATCAAAGTAGAAATTTAAATCAAGCTAGAACAGAAACAATTCCATTAGTCACATCTGACCACTAACGTGTTCTTCAATAACTTAGTGAGTGAGAGATAAGAAGTTAATACCAGGATCCTACTGGTCACATTTTCGTTTGTTGTATATACTTGGGTTTACACTGACTGTGTAATAAACCATAGCAGGAAGAGAAGTGAAATGGTGTCATGAACGAAAAGGGTGCTGATAGGAGACTTATATCCCAGCTCCTCCTCTAGCTGTGTGTATCCTTGGAAGGCCTCACTAAACCTCCCTTTCCTCATCGATGAAATGGATACAATAAATCCTATTTACAATGGTTTTCTGTGGAAAAAATAAGATCACATATGGAAAGCGCTTAGTACCTTTAGCACGTACTCAATAAATAGTAACTACTATACTAGCACATCCCCAGAATTATTGTTTCCACCATGTAAGGGCAGGAACAGAGCCAATCGTTTTGCCTCTCCAGCATGGAGAGGTCCCTGTGATTGCTGGGCTGGGGGTGGACACAGCGTTGTGGCAGCATGGATGGAACAGGGCTTTGCCTCATGTTCAGAGCCCTACACCAGCACGAACTTAGAGGACCTCTCAGCACCTCTGTATCATGTAGGGAGAACACTGGTGGTACAAACTGTAGGAATCAAACGAAAGCAGATCACATTTGGGAAAACACCCCCTGAGCTGTAAAGCTGTCGGCCTCAGCCCGGCCTTCCCTAGTCCTTGAGGCTAGCCTACCTGGCAAAGTTCACCTCAAAGGTTCCTTCTTCATTTCCTCATCCCATCCAGCAGGGCTTGGAAGGTGTTCTCAGCTAAGCATCTGGCCGCCTGACCAGGACCAAGCAGTGCCAGGCCTCGTGCATGACACCAACATCCAGCTGCCTAGAAAACGATGGGACACTCTAGGGTATCCCCTAAACTGCCACTGCCGACCAAGCACACGCCATCTGGTCCCAGTTCCTATGCCTTCACTGCCAACCAGACCAGGACCTGACATCCCCGAGACCAATTAGCCGCTACCATTTATGGCAGGGGTGGGGAAACTTTTTTCTGCCAAGGAACATTTGGATATTTATAAAATCATTCATGGGCCATACAAATTATCAACTTAAAAATTAGCCTGCTATATGTGGTCAGACATTTAATCAACTCACCCCTAATGCTTTGGCAGGGCCAGACCACATGACTTCGCAGGTATTATATGGCCTGTGATTTATGGCATGCTTTATGTGTTCTGAGCCTAATGCTAAATATGTTTTGTGTTGTATTTTGATTAATCTTTGCACCAGATCTCTGAGATAAGCACTCTTATCTCCTTTCAACAGGTGGGAAGACAGGTTTACAGAAGGTCAGTACAGAAGTGTAGTAACTTATGGGTCATAAGTGATGAACCAGGGCCTCAAACCCACGTCTGTCCACCTATGATCTAGGTCACGATGCCACCTCTCTAGGAACTATTTTCAGCTGTGCCCACAGAAGTGAAGTGCCTACCCAAGATCACACAGCTGATAGGTACCAACACTGAGATTAAAAGCTACAGCCGCCCAGTCCACAGTCATGTGCTCCCCACGACACCATGCTGCTTCCCCAATCTCATAGACGAGCTTCTGCCCAAGTGTGCCTTCCCTGGGCCCACAGCCTGCCCCTGTCCCAGACATTGGTCGTTGGCCTGGAACCGTGTCTGACCTTCCTCCCTGGGGGCAGGGTTCTGGATTCTGTCCTTGCTGCTGGGACACGTATTAGACATGAGCAGACCTTCCCCAAAGGGGACAAATCCCCTCTTGGTTCCAAAGAATGCACGTAGGAGTTCCCACATCTACCCTTGAGGATGAGAGGAAAACTCCTCATCCCCTTGGTTGCTAAGCTGGTCTCCTAGGTTGTCCGGCTCCTAAGCTGACTTGAGTGGGGCAGAGAGGTCTATCCCTCATCCTGACCTGTCCCGGTTTCGTCCTCCTGCTCATTCAGGCATGCTAGGGACCCATAATGCCTGTGCCAAGCCTGACCCATAACAACCGTGAGCTGTGATTCTTTTATTGTGTTTATTTCCCATTGTAAAAGCAACACGCTCATTGTGTCGTCCCCACAGCTGTGACGAGCCCGTCCTCCCCACAGCAGTGCTGCAGAAGCATAAAGCGGGTGGGAGTTGCCCATGAAGGACTGCAACCGTCGTGGACAGATGAAAAACCTCCGAAGTGTTCAGAGGATGCTACAACCGGATCAATTTGCAAATAAAGGCTCCCATTCGAGCGGAGGGATTTGCCAGAGGAAAAGCAGACTAAGAAATGGAATATTTAAACACTTCCAATCATTTCCTTGGAGGAACAAGCCGGGGGAACGAGTCATCTTCCTGTGTGAAGTGTCCAAACTCACTTCCTGTGAGTAATGAAAGGGTCATTCAGGTCTGGGCGAAGCCACTGTGCACGTGGCAGAGCTCACGGCCCGCAGCTTCCTCTTCAGAAAGCAGCGGTGCTGCCCCTGGGCACCAGAGCTCCTGCTTTTCTCCCGCTGCAAAACAGCTAGAGTTTCTGCGGAGCATCTGCTGACGGCGTGTGCCAGCTCTCCATCCTGTGCATCCACGACGCCTGTGACTCACAGCAGCTCGCGGGCAGCCCGTCCCCTGAGCCTCTGTGCAGGCTCTGCGGGCCGAATTCTGTGCCAGCCCTGAGAAGGGTCTGGGTGCTGGCAGGCAGCAGTCATGCGAAGGAGAGCCGCAAAGACCCAGCTTCAGCTCATGCTGCGGCCGCGCAAAGGGCAGAAATACAAACCAGCACGAGCTGATGGGTGTGATGAATGGGCCTGTCTATTCATCAGGCTGGAAACACATCCCCCAGGTCTGGTGAGAATGCACATGCAGGTTGTATGTGCAGAAATACATATATGACCTAGTGTGTGTATTAGCTAGGCCTTTCAAAAGAGATAAGGAAGGAAAAGAACCCACTGCTCTGAGTAGCAAATCAAGTCCACAGGACGGTGAGAGACTGGGTGTGTGGGAAACGCTCATCCTATTGCTCACTTAGGTTCATCTTACAGCCTTCCCATGACCCCCCCACCCCCCCCCCAGAAACAGCCTGCACGAGCGGTGTTGGGAAGGCTGTCACTCCCACTGTACACACACCGAGCTTCCGAGAGGGTACGTCGCCCAGATGACACCAGTAGTCACTGGTCCCGTGGCATTTGAACCCACATCTGTCAGACTCCCATGCTCTTAGCTACTTCAAAATTCCTTTTGTTCTGAGAGATTTTATGGAAAGCCACCTGTGTGCAGCACCCCAGCGTGGAGCCAGACACCCTATTAGGTGTTAAACGGAATAAAGAAAGGGAGAGAGGGAGGAAGCCCTACCTTGGTTGCTTTTTAACTGTGTGACCTTGAGCAAGTCACTAATAACCTCCCGCACCTCCGTGTTTAACCCTGAGATCACTTGGAGAAGTTTGTTGGGGGCCGTTCTTTGGTGCCATTCCCCTTATTGACCCTGAAGAAGTATAGAATTCTCATTCATTCATTATGTATTTATTCCTTCGCTCTATAAACATGTGAGACACAGTCCCTGCCATTAAAGTCATCATGTTCTGGTGGGGAAGAAAGGCCTCCAAAGACAGTCCCACTGCAGTGAGGCTGATGGGAGAAAATGTGACAGAGATAGAACACGGAAATCAGAACAGTTGACTCTGTCCAAACGACTGGGGAAAAGTATAGAGGAGGTGACAGCTGAGCCAGGCTTGGGAGAACGAGTAAGAATTAGATGAGATGAATGTACTTTCTGTCCTCTCAGATCTAGGTGGTCTATGCTTTTGTTTCATTGGTGTTGAACCTGGTGGAGCTTTCCACGTGCTGAGAACTGTAAGAAGAGCTGAGGTGGGACTGCTCTTGGGGAGGGCGGAGGCCCACCCGGACCTGACTCCAGCCACCAGATCAGGGACATCTGGGTGGTCAGCATGCCCCCTGGCTCCCAGTTATGCATCTAAAAAGCAGTGATTGTATTGACTGGTAAGGACCCCTTCTATCACTGACATGGTTTTATTTTGCGGTCGAGGGGTTGGAATTATCGTATTGTAATAATCAAACGGTGGTGGCTAAGTCCCCATCAGCTCAGGGCTTCTTCATGGAAATGGAGACTGAAGATCTTGTCATTCATTATAAAAGATTGCCCTCTTACCACCTAGCCCTTCACAGCCAGCAATGCGAGCTGCAGTTCCCTCTTTTTCAGCTGACATTTCGTGAGTCCTGGGTGGTTTCTCCACGAATTGGGTTAATATACAACTTCCTCTCACCAAGACCACTCTGAGCTCTAGTTTGTGTGTCAGGGACCATCTCTGGTCTCTAATGAATTTCAGCGCTTCAGGCAGGGAATTGCTGTGAACAAAGTCTGTGTCTGCTTATCTGCCAGCTCCTAGCCCAGTGTATGGCAACTACTACTACTACTTCTACTACTAATAATAATAATAATAACAATAATAATAAAACAGCATAAGCAAAGGCAACATTTAGCATTTAGTAAGTACTTGTTATATGCCAGGCTTTGTGCCACATGCATTATATACATTATCTCACCTATTTTCCTTCATCAGTCTTGGAGGGAAGTACCAAAATTACTCCTTTTGTACAGATGAGGAAACAGAGGTACAGAAAGGTTAAGATGCCCAGCTGGTGTGGCTCAGTGGTTGAGCATCAACCTATGAACCAGGAGGTCACAGTTCAATTCCCAGTCAGAGCACATGTCCGGGTTACGGGCTCAAATCCAGCAGGGGGAATGTCGGAGGCAGCCGATCAATGATTCTCTCTCATCATCGATCTCTCTCTCTCTCTCTCTCTCTCTCTCTCTCTCTCTCTCTCCCTCTCCCTTCCTCTCTGAAATCAATAAAAATGTATTTTAAAAACAAAGAAAGGTTAAGATCTCTGCTCAGAGTGACACAGCTATCAAGACACAGGGCTGGGATTGGACCCCTAGCAGCCTGACTCCAGAGCTTACACATTTACCATCCGATGACACAGACATTGCCATCTTGAATAAGTAAGTGAGTGAGTGCAAGGGTAGTGAAGGGGTTAGCAGCGTCGGCCTGGCAGTCACACAGTCCAGGGTTTGGACTTCAGCCCTGATACTTCCCAGCTGTGACCCCAGCCCAAGTCTCTAGCTCAGAAACCTTTGAAGTGCTTCTTCTCAGCAGCTTTTATTGACATCTCTTCCCAAACTTGCCCTTCCCCAACTAAAGGCCCTTCTACAAACATGGATGGAATGCCTACCCTTGCCAGGCATGTTGCTAGGCACTGGGGAGCAACACAGAGGGGAGTGGGACCCAGGCCTTGCCACCAGAAGCACAGACATTTCAGGAGGTATAAACAGACAGCTGTTCGCTAGGCACCATGGGCACACCTTGCCAGCAGCAGCCTGCAACGGGATTAAGGGGACACAAAGGAAGGGGTGATTAACACTCAAATGATGACCACCTTCTGGAATTACAGGTTAGGTCCTTTGGGCCTTGTTTGCTGCATGACATTGTTGGGTGATTATTATGGAAGTTAGATCTTGAGAAGAAGTGTGAGATCATTCTGATCGGATCCTCCATTTTACAGGTGGGAAGACTGAGGCCCAGGGAGGTGAATGTCATGGGTAGGAAGGGACAGAAACTGGTTCATGACCCAGATCTCTGGATTTCCAAGTCTTGCTAATATTCAGTGGTTATAAGATACCCAGATCTTACCACCCCCATTCACACTCAGCAGTCTTGTTCACCTGGGTTTAATAATGCAGGATAGGGCCTCCGAATAAATGTAAAATTTTTCAGCGGGACACTTGAAGTGACAGGCACATCTATTTTTGGACTCGTTTTCAGAAATCTCTCCAGTGAGGACCTTTATTTATCCAGTGAAAGTGCCAAAGTCTCAGCTAACATTAAAATCTGCTGCGGATGAATCTCTTTTGTAAATGTAGCAGACAGAAAAAGTCTTGGTTTGGAATTTAGGAGGCCCAGGTTATAAAATCAGCGCTGCCAATGGCTTGCCTTGAGACAGTGGGCAGATTACTCCCCTCCTAGGGCCTCCAGCCGACCCCAACAGAAGCTCCACGAGGTCAGGGACTTTGTCTCTTGCTGTCTTTCCAGGGCCAGGAACCATGCACACACTTCTTTAATGTGACACATCTCCAAAGTCACTAGCATTTAGTGAATAGGAGCTCATAACATCCTTTCCAAACTCTAACGTTCGCCTCTGTTCCTGTTTCTTCCCTCCCTTTCTTGAGAGGCATGAACACCTCTCCACCTCTCTGTCTCTTAGCAACAACGTGGAAGAGTTGACTGTTCTGAAACAACTCTCAAGTTGGGTGACCTGGCAGCTGTGACTTATTCTGTGTACTCTAATATTACCATTTCGGCATCACTCCCCCTCTGCTGTCACTCTGAGCCTCCTTCTCAAAACACCCGCTCAGCGCCTCTCCTCACTTGTTGCTGAAAACACACCCTGATTCCGCCCACCTTCACTGAGCTTGCTTCTGCAATTGTTCAGCAAACTAGAAGTCTGAACAGAGTCATATATTTCAAGAGGAACACAGGGTTCAGTGAAGTGAGGTAAATATTTTGCATCCTTGCAAATCCCAAATCTGAAACCCGTAAATATTTCCTAGGGTCTTCCCTGCATCACTCTATTTGTGCAATGAATTAAATAAACAATAATTAAGGGGATATATGTAATACTTTAAACAATAAATATTTATTTCAAAACACATTAAATATATATAAATATGGGGAAAGAAAAGGGATCATCTATAATACTTTCAACAATAAAGATAAATTTTTAAAAAATAACAAAAAACAAACAATACTTATTATTATTTATTGAGCACCTACTTTGTGTCAATCAGCTTCACACTCTCTTCTCTGTGTAATCTTCTCAAAAATCCTCAGAGCACCCACTTTTGCAGATGAGGGAACTGAGGCTCAGGAATGTTGATGAACTTCATAAGGTCACACAACTACTAAATGCTATGGCCAATACTGAATCTGGATCTTCTTTCAGATTCCAACATCCTAGCTTTTAAAATTTGGAAGCATCTGGAAAGTGTTCTAAATGGCCCACAAAAACAACCTGATGAAAAGGAAACGGAATGCCATCTACAGACCATCCTGTTCTCTCTCTACCCACTTCATTTCCACTCCTAAAATGGAAATGACTTGTTTTCTGTTGTTCCGATCTAGAGAGCTGACACTAAGAGTTGAGAGTTATGAGTTGATGCTTAGCAATTATTAGGCCAAAGGGAGTTCAGCCTGGGATGGACTTTTCAGGCCGTTCAATCTAGCCCTGACATGTTATAGACGGTAAACCTTTCAGCCCCTCCATTCTAGCCCCGATATTTTACAGAGCTCAAAAAGGTCACCCATCTAATCAGTAGGGAGCCTGCCTCTACCAAATCCTATGCTATTTTATTTTTCATCTGTGAAAGTGGCAATAATACCCGTGCATAAGGCTGTGGCTGTGAGAAGTGAATGAGGTAACGTCTTCCAAGTGCTCAGCCAGGTCACCTGGCCCATGGCAAGCACTGCAAATGGTAAATGCTGCTGACACTGATCCTCACTGAACCTCAGTCTCTTTGTCTGTAAATGGGGTTGGCAAGGGCTCTTATTGACTCATATATTTGTTAAGAAAATAAAATAAGCTCTTGGATGTGGCAGAGCTTTGTAGTGTTTGCTTAGCGAACACTAGCTACAATCTTCTGGGCTGTCAGCTATGGCATTTCAGAGGCTCCTGTGTGATTTCCCAGATGCACATCAGAGTGAGCTCGACAGCCTCTGCCCTGGCATCATACAACTAAGGATAATTATGAAACAGGAAGGAAAAAATACAGGGAAAGTTTAAAAGCATGCATCTGCATATGTATTTTACCTTTTCCACAGTCTTCTCTTCTTGGTTGGCATTGCGTGGACTGCACCAAAGTCACGGGATACCCCCTCCCCGGGGCAAGGGGATTGGCACTGGCTGGACTAGGCTTGATTAGAAACCAGGTGCTTCTAGGTGAAGGGCTCATGATTTGGGAGGGAGCAGCATGCAGGTCATGAGCCTAGAGAACTGTGAGTTCACCTAACATGCTGTGAGCCCCAATCACACTTACACAGTGAAGGCCAACCAGGCCCAGGGCGGTCCCATTCCTGACTCACCAGTCTCTTCACTGGGGAACTCTATCACCTCCTCTTCCCTCCCCCTCCCCTTCTCTCTAGCCCTACCCTCCCTTTCAGGCTGAAAACAACTCTTGCCCTTGTGTCTTTTACCTTTCTTCTTCCAGACTCCAAGTATTCAACCTACATTTTCAAGGCTGCACCATCAAGTGGAGTGAGTGGGCGGTGAGGAAGTAAAGATACATTAAATAGACAAGTACTGCAAGAGAGTTTGGCTGTAAAAGGTAGTAAAGAGAAAGAAGGGCACTAGGGGGAGAGTTGGGATTAAAGTTGATTTTGTGTGTGGTATCTAGAGGTCTTTGTTTTAAAGTGGGAGAGACTGGAGTCCATTTAAATGCTTTTGGGAATGAGTAAGTGGAGAGGGAAATGCTGAAGGGACAGGGGCTGAATCTATAGCACAAGGTCTCTGAGACAGCAAGAAGGGAAGGGGTCCAGAGCTCAGGGACAGCAATTGGCCTTTCCCAGGAGGAGGGACCGCTCTTCGGGTGTGGTAGGAAGGGAGGGAGTCTCAAGAAGCAAAGATGGGAGCACCATCTGTCCAGACATTTGCAGACATACCAGGTCCCCAAGTTTGGCACAGTCTTTCTTCCCTCTGCACAGCTGTGGCCTCGTACCAGCTGCTGTCTCCAGTGCTCCAGAGCAGGCATGTTGGGAAGGTTGAAAATTGTATACCTTTAAGCAATCAACAGTGTCTGCCTCATCCATGTAGGACCATTGTTGCTGTAGCTAAATCTTCATTTGTTCATTCATTCATTCATTGCCATCTTCACCACAATCTGCAAGGCAGGCATTTCTAACCCCCTCTTTATAGATGTGCACACCAAATCTCACAGAGCATATGAAATTGCCTCTGAGGTTACACAACTAGTATTGTTAGTAAAAGTAGTGCTGACAATAATACAGTCTAAGTACATGTCAGAATCCATTCCAAGTATTTTATATTCATTAGCTTATTTGACCCTATAAGGCAGGTACTATTCTATACTGATTTTATTTTATTTTGTTTTTAAAGACTTTTTATTGATTTTCAGAGAGAGAAGAAGAGAGAGGGAGAAAGAGAGTGAAACATGAACTGGCTGCCTCCTGCACAACCCCTACCAGGGATTGAACCCCAAACGGGAGCGTGTATCCTGACCCAGATTTGAACCGGCAACCTTTTGATGCATGGGATGACGTCCAACCAACTGAGCTACATGGGCCAAGGCACTATACTGATTTTAGAGATGAAGAAACTAAGACATTGGAAGATTAGGTTTTTAGCCCAAGGTCAAATAACTTAAAATGGAGCTAGCACTTGAATCCAGACTGTCTGCCTCCCACATCAGTATTCTTAACCATCATACCACATCATCTCTGTTATGGGAAGCAAAGTAATGAAGATTAAATTCAAACTCTCGTTTGCCTGACTCCAAAGGCCATATGCTCATTGTGCCAAGGGATGAGGCTGTGTAAAGGCAAATCGGCCTTTAGAGTTGAACATTCTGTACCAAGATCCAGTTAGGATGCCTGAGGACAGGTAACAAAAACACAAGCACACCAACAGACTTCCTCCAACTTCTCATTGGCCAAAACTGAGTGACAGGCTCTCCCAGAATCCCTAACAGCTGGGAGCAGGCACGCTGGGAAGGTTGAAAATTGTATACCTTTAAGCAATCAACAATGTCTGCCACATCCATGTAAACCATAGGTGCTGTACCTAAGTCTTCATTTGTTTATTCATTCATTCATTCATTCACTGAACCATTTATTAACCATCAATGTCGCCCAGCACTGTGCCAACACTAGATATACAGAAGTGAAAGTTCTTGCTCTTTAAGGAGCTTACAGACTCCTAAGCAGACAAGTCCATTGCCATATGTGGCAACATCCTACAGTGGGGAATGCACAAAGGGTGTTGGAAACAGAAAGATGCTGTGTCTGCTGGGGGTGGGGGAGGGTAGAGGGGAGAAGGCTTCACAGAGCAGCTGCCACCTTTAAGAAAAGAAGTTTGCCAGATGAACAAGGGAAGTGAGCGTGTGTGACTCAGGCAGAGGGGACACGTGTGCAAAGGCAGGGAGTGTGGAGGCGTGTGGGGAACTGGTTGTTGGTCAGCATGGCCACGGTGGAGGTGCAGACTCTGGGGTGGGAGATGAAGCTGGAGAGTTAGCCAGATCATGTCATGTCATCTATACATGTAGGGATTTAACCTGGAATGCTTGCTGCTACCCTGGGAAGCGCTTCTATTACTATTTCCAATCTTACCTGATAATAGACAAACATGTAAATTGACTGTACCTCCACTACGCCCACCAGCCCATCAGGAGTGATATGCAAATTAACCCAACAAAGATGGTGGTTAATTTGCATACACAGGCGCTGAGCAACCGGGGCATTCTGCCCCACCCCTGGTCTCTCAGGGCCTCTGGGCAGCATGGGAAGGCAGGGCCAGAGCGGAAAGAGGAGGCTCCGGGGCTGGGCCAGAGTGGAAAGGCAGTGCCGTAGCCAGGGAAAGGAAGGCCCATTCTAGCACGAATCTTCGTGCATTGGGCTTCTAGTTTACAGATAAGAAAATGGAGGCTTAGAGGAATTAACATGCTCTCTACCCTGAGCTGATAAGAGGAGCCAGGGTTTTGACCCAGACTGGCCTGAAGCCAAAGCCCACACTCTTTCTACTCCACCATAATGACTGCCGTGGCTAGGCCTCTAATGCAATAGCACCCCATTATGTAACCCAAAATAAATAAAAAGCCTTTTTTTCTATGGTGGCAGTGGCGATGTCATTCCAGAAACTAAGATTTGTTCCCTGTACAAATGAAGGGTCAGTGTGTTTTTCCCCCTGTTCATTGGAAAGGCCTGCTTCCTACCAAAATGAATAATGAGGTTGTAGCTGTCTGCATTCAGCCATAGGAAGATGGATAATTGTATTTCCTCCGTGATGGAAGAACCAGCTGTGGCACTAATAAAAATGACTGCTTCTCGATTCTTTCAACAGAGTAAATAAAACTCCCTTGTGATTAACAGCAAATTGGTTTCCTACAGAGTTGTCAAATCTGAACGGGTGTGATGAGGGGCTAGGGGAGAAGGTAGGCCGAGAGTTAGCGGAGTGGTTCTGCTCCGGCAGGGTGCTTTCTCTGAGTATGGGTTCCCAAGGTGCTTGGGGCAGGAAAGATATTCTTAACTCTTTTCAGGAAATTCCCGAGTCTGGAAAATAACACGGCAGTATCCTGGCATGGGAACAAAAGAGAAAAGGGGGCTCACTTAGCAACTGCAGTCTTTAAGGCTTTCAAATTAAGGCACCAATTCTGTCCCCTCATTCATTCTACGACTATTGATGAAGTGCCTACTAGTGTTGTTTTTTTTTTTCATTGATTGAGTACTTACTGGGTTTGCACCTATTCTGGGCACTGTGCTGTGCTTTGGGGAAGAATGGGGAAGAAGACCTAATTCTGCCCTCAGGGCACTCACAGTCTAACAGAGAGACTCCCATAAATCACTTGTTACAATTCTTGTGATGAGATCTATATACCGGAAATAAAAGGAGTGAATTTTCATAAGATTTTTTTTTTTCATTCTCTTGACAAATAGGACAGAAACTTATTTTGGCCTTAAGAGTTACAAACCAGCTCTGGCCAGTGTGCTCAGTGGTAGAGTGTTGGTCCAAGAACCCAAGGGTTATGTGTTCAATTCCAGGTCAAGGGCACATACCTGGGTTTCAGGTTGGTCCTGGCCAGTTGGGGCACTTGCGGGATGCAACCAAACAATGTATATCTCTCAAATCAGTGTTTCTCTCTCTTCCTCTCTCTCTTTCTCTCTCCTGCCCCCCTTCTTCCCTTCCACTCTCGATTTCTAAAAATCAATGGTAAAAATATCCTAAGGTGAGGGTTAACAACAACAACAAAAAAGAGTTACAAACCAAAGCCAATGAAAAGTCAATCAGAAATGAAGATAATCTAGCTTTGAAATGGTAACAGAGGGCAATGATTCTATTTGCAAAATATTGGTGGATCAGAGAGAGTCTCCTTAGGAAACAGATAAAATGCCCAAATTTGAATAATTCAAGGAGAATTTATTTACAAAGGGATCCTTTGTTTACATGATGTGGGAGAGGTGCAGGGGACCCACAGGGGCTGTTGAGGAACCCAGCACTAGCAGTAATGGAGCTTTTTACCACTCTAAATCCAAAAGAATAAGAGAGGAAACTGGCTACAAAAAGCTGGAAGGAAGGAGCTGTGTTGAGAAATCACCTTGAAAGGAGTAGTGACTGACAATTGAGAGTCAAAGCCACACCAGGAGCACCATCAGGGAAGGTGTGTGTGTGTGTGGGGGGGGGGGGTGAGGGGGCGGGAGGGCGGGGGGAGAGGGGATACCTAATCTCACTCTCCTTCATCCCAAGATTTTTTTCCAAGTTATAGGTAAAAAAAGGATTCCTGTAGTGAGATGGCACCTGAGCTGGATCTTGACATACGAATGGGAAAGTATTAGATAATAAAGGGAGTGAAAAAAATCTCCAGGTATAAAAACCATAGAGCAAAAACAAAAATGTGGGCGGTGGACTGAAAACCGATTCTGAAAGAGCTTTATGTTATGGGTAGAAGTTTATTGTTGTTTTTGTACACATGGCATTGGGGATCCATTGAATAATTTTAAAACAAAGTAATAACACGATCATATTTGTACTTACATCCTGTTGGCCATGGCATGGAAAATGGATTGGATAGGGATGGATATTAGAGAAGAGACAGACTAATGCAGTCGGCAGCAGATAAAGGGTGAGAGCCAGGACCAGGACCACAGTCATGGAGACGGAGAGAAGAGAATGGTTTTGAAACAAATGTAGAAAGTAGATGTGATGGCTGACTGAGTGGGAGAGAGGTGTGCAGGAGGGGCCTATTCTCGGGATTCTGGCTAGGGTATCATTGGGCGATACATTTGCTGGGATTGAAAACAAAAGAGTTGGGTCAGGCTTGAGGGAAGGAAAGCCTTGGTCTAGGATCTACATGCCTCCAGGAGGTGCCAGGTGTGAGTTGGCTATAATTCTCAAGCTCAGGAGAAGGAGAGAAAGAGCACAAGACCACTGTGGTGATTAGGCCACAGTCATGCCCAAGGAGAACCAGGGGGACCATGGGGACAGAGAACAGAGAAGGCTCACTGGCGGGGTTACCGTCACACCCTCATCCATGGATGACAATGAGAGTGCCCCCTTCACTGGGCTGTCCTGTGCATTAAGAGAGGAGATGTATGCAAAAGTGCCTGTGCACAACGGACACTAAAAATATCTGCAGAAGCAGAGAAAAGGAATAGATGCTAAGAAACTTGATTTTCTATCATGCTCAGAGAACAAATCAGCAGCTGTTTTACACTCAATGAATATCACATTAATTTCTCTGTGCTTATTTTCTTAGATATCTGTCTCTCCTTGCTACTTGGACGGTAAGAAGATGGGACCTAGGTCCCATGGCTGTGGTCTCATTCCCCTAAGTACTCATAAAACAACTAGCACTTTATAGGAATTCACTAAATATATAAATGTGGCTGATGGATTGTCTAGTGGGGATATGGGGGGGAGGGGGATGAGAAAGACTCCAAGCTGGATGGAGTCCCAATGACCCCAGCACTTCCCTGTCACTGACAAACCACTCACTCTCTCCAGGTCTGCCCCTCCCCCACTGGACAGACATGACTGATGGCCTGTCTCTGTTTGAGAGTGGTGGTCCAAAGATTAATGAAGTCGAAATCCCTTGGAGATACTTGAGTAAGAAATGGGCCATATTGTTGTCTTGTTTTAATTAATTTGAAAACTCTCCTATATTGTTCAAATGGCAACTGACTCATCAAAAGTGGGCGTTTGGAAGTGATAAATGGAAAGTCTGAGGGTTTTCTCATTAATTAATTTGGCTGTAAAAATAAGCACTGGCCCACATTCACAGTGAAATAAAAACAGACCAAAAGGTAACCAAGAAGCCAGGCTAGCGTGGAATGGTAATAAATTCTGCCCTAGGGCACAGACACACTTTTGGCAGTCAAGCAATCATTTTATGTATGTAAAATATGATTTTCTGGTTCTCTAAATGTTCTAGAACATGCACATGCTATTTTACAATAAAATTTTAATTAAAATAAAAATATTCTACATAACAAAATAAATATTGCATATAAATATAATATAGGGTAAACTAAATTCTATATTTATTTTTCTCATTTATATTTTGCAATTTTTTTTGTTATTAATACTCCATAGTGTTATTTGTCCCTTTATTCTGTTACCAAGTAAACAAGGGGTCTTTCCCTGTAAGCAACAGGAACTGCATTTAGTTAATATATGCTAGAAAGGAATTCTGGAGGAGAATATGAGGAATGCAAAATTTCTAAAGGAAAGCTGGGGACCTGGCTGGCATGGCTCAGTGGATGAGCATCGGCCTATGAACCAAGAGGTCACGGTTCGATTCCTGGTCAGGGTACATGCCCGGGTTGTGGGCTCCATCCCCAATAGGGGGTGTGCAGGAGGCAGCCTATCAATGATTCTCTCTCATCATTGATGTTTCTATCTCTCTCTCCCTCTCCCTTCCTCTCTGAAACCAATAAAAATAGATATATATTTAAAAACAAAACAAAGGAGAGCTGGGAACCAGGCTTAGAAAGACAGGAAGAGGAAGCAAGCAGCTCCAGGGGTTTTGCAGGAGCCCCCGTGACAACTGGTGAGAGCAAACCACTCACACGACCAATTAGGAAGCGAAAGTCTGGTCAACCCAGTGAGGGCAGTGTTTCTGTCCAATTTAGAGGAGAGTGTGGCACCTGCGAACTGCCCTGGCCCAACTGCTTCCAAAGGATCTGCATCATCACCCGGGTGAACTTTAATCCTAGTCTCAAAGGAGATAGAATGATGTTGGACAAACAAAAACAATAGAAGGCCACTGCACTCGCTAATAGTTTTCCTCCCCCCAATATTTTAGGTATAATTTACATATAAGCCATAATGTTTCATATTGATCCTTTGCAGAACAGCTCTGATGGTTAGAAAATCCTCCCATAAATGTTGATTCCACTGCTGGTTTCCTATATCAAAAAGGGGCCCAGAATTCCTTCCTAGTATATATTAACTAAATGCAGTTTCTGTTGCTTCCAGGGAAAGACCCCTTGTTTACTTGGTAACAGAATAAAGGGACAATAACACTATCGAGCATCCTATGTAATAATCCTATATAATAAAAGGCTAATATGCAAATAGACCCAACAAACAACCAGTCACTATGACGTGTGCTGACCACCAGGGGGCGTGTGCGGAACATGGCGGGCGTTGGCCACGGTGGGGTGGTAGAGCAGGTGAGCGGGGGCACCAGACCAAGGTGTGGCACAGATCGCTGTCATTGGGGCAAGCCTCTGGTGGTTACTGAAAATTCTTTCTCCCACGCACCACGGTCCAGCCCGGCGATCGCACCTGCTGCCAGCGCTGGCCCCACTCACACCCACTGCCAGCGCCAGAGCCACTGCTCACACCCACTGCTGGCACCCAGCGTTGGTCCCGATAGCTCTGTATTGTCAGTGGGTGTGAGAGGCAGCTGCTGGCCCCCATCGCCCCTGAGGGATTCTCTACCTCCTCCTGCTCCTGAGGGACAATCGGGGCCAGCAGCCACCACTCGCACCTGCTGTTGGTACCCGGCGCCAGTCCTGATTGCTCAGCGCCATCAGCAGGTGTGAATGGCAATGGCTGCCGGCCCTGATCGCCCCTGAGGTCTTCTCCACTTCACCCTGCTCCTGAGGGACGAACAGGGCAGGAGCTGCTACTCGCACCTGCTGATAGCACTGGCCCTGCTTGCACCCGCTGCTGGCCCTGGCCCCAATCACTCCGTGCCTTCAGGGGATACAAGCAGGACTGGTGCTGTCAGCACCTGGGAGCAGTGGTGGGAGCGGGCCTGCGGGCAGACAGGAAATAGGGCTGTGGCTAGAGGGGCTGGGGGGGCATGGAGGATGGGCTGACACCCGTCTCTGTGCCTACTGCAACCTCGCAGCCCACAGTTCCTTTCAAGGTGCACGAATTTGTGCACTGGGCCCCTAGTTAATAATAAAATGGTGGTGGGACTAGAAATTCTATTGTTTGGGGATCAGTTGATAAAATTTGGGGGGGGGAGAGAGTAGCTTGGAGGTAAGACTCAGGGTTGAAATGAGGTGTCCTTACTGTTCTTCCAAAAGGCTGTCATTACCATACTTCCAAGTAGCAAAAAATTGAGAGTTCTCTCTTTCCCTGGACACTACATTTATAGAACCAGTGGGTGCAAGTTCAAGGGAAGCAAATGTCCTCTAAACAATTGGTGGGACTTTTTAAAAATCAGAACTGCCCCACTCCAGAAAGTAGGAAGCTCCCGATCTCAAGGGGTAGGCAAGTAGGAATTCCAGCATGGAGTGGAATTCAGGAATATGATCTGCAAAGGATTCTTTGAACCCAGAGAGTTTATGATCCTATGATCCTTTGTTATTTGCAAACCTAATAAATGTCCTGCCGAAAGGGTTTCCTCACCTTTCACAGCTACTCAGTCATATGCATGCCTGAGGCTCAGCTTCTCCTTTTCACTGGGTTTGCTTGCACACCTGTGTCTAGAATTCCCCATGCACTACTCACTGCAGGGGAATGTTGGGATTTCCCCGGCTGAGCATGGCAAGCAGGAGAGGAGAGAAAAGGCACAAACAGTCAATCGGGAGTAAAACTTGGGGGGGGAGGGGAGTTAAACCGCCACTGTGCTACTTTTATACTGTGGGATCTTAGGTGAGTCTATAGATTTTGTGATTCTCATTTTATTCATATATAAGAACTGGATGATGGTAACAATAATAATAATAACCTGCTGTGCAGAGTTTATTTAAAAATATATAACACCTAGTTTGTGTAGAGTCCTAATGTTGTGCTCAATTATTTGCATACACTATTTAATTTAATCTTCCCAACAAGCTCATGTTATAGATTCCATTATTCCCATTTCACAGATCAGAGAGCTGAAATTAGAGAGTTTAAAGCATTTGCCTAAATGTTGGAGCTAAAATTAAAACCAACAGATCTAACTCCATGGGCTGAGCACTCTATATTGCCAGACCACAGCTGTCAGAATGACATGAGCTAGCACATATCATGCTGGACTTAAAAGAGGGTCTGGAACATGATAGGGACTTAGTAAATGTCAGTTTTCTACTCATCACCCTTGTGACTTAATCTTCTAAAAGCTCCAGGTAACCAGTGTTTATCTGAAAATGCTGTGCTCTGTGCTGCCTTCATCCTCAGGTTTGGTCACGAGATGGTGGCAGCAATTCCAAGTGTCAAATCAAGGTACTACACAGTGTCCATCTTTTTTTTTTTTTTACTTTGATATATTTTAATATAACTTTATTATTTTAAAAGTAAAATGTTAGTAAAAATACCTAAGAACTTCTCTCATCCAGAGATAACTAAAAGTTTGAAGCAAACCCTCTGGCTCTCCCATATGCATTGGTTCATCTTTTGATGTCTCTTCTTCAAGTCACCCTCCTCCTGCTGGACATAATTTATTTTAGGGTTTTATTGAGGTTTTTTTCAATTACAGTTAACATGCAATATTATATTAGTTTCAGGTGTACAGTAAAGTGATTAGATATTTATATAACTTACTAGAGGCCTGGTGCACAAATTCGTGCACAGGTGGGTCCAGCCAGCCTGCCCTGATTGGGTCAATCGGGCCAGACTTGCCGGGGAGAGGGGACACGGGAGATTGGCCAGCTGGCCCCGCCCCCTGGTCAAACTCCCGGTCGAGGGGACAATTTGCATATTAGCCTTTTATTATATAGGATAAGTGATCACCCCAATAAGTCTAGTACCCACCTGGCACCACACAGAGTTATTACAATGTCACTGACTATATTCCCCAAGCTGTACTTTATATCCCATGGCACACAGTGCCTTTCTTGTTCTTTCTCATGAACAAGACACCTTTCTCTAAAAGCCTCCTCTCACATCTTATTTACCAGAGTTGGGGACACAATCTCATTCATAAACTAACCAAAAAGAGATAGATTGAATAATCCTTGGGCCCACCGGGGCTGCCCCTGGAACTGGTGAGCTTCCAAACTCAGCTTTCTGCTTGGAAAGAAAAAGAATAAAATGGATGCAGGTGGGCTACAAACTGTCTCCCCTACACCCTGTTATCCTGATAAGAACCCCAAGGCTCAGAGGAGTTTGAGTAATTGGTCCAGAGCCCAAGCGCAGGGTGAGGCTATAGGAAGGCAGTGTATAGATAGGATGATTCTCAGGAAAGGAAGAAGCTCAGGGCTGTGGCAAGGTAGGGAGAGAATTTGGCACAGCAGTTCTCACCTGTGCTGTACTCTGGAGTGGCAGGGGTCATCGTAACAGCACTGATGACTGGATCCCACCCCTAACAGTTCTGAGTCACTTGGTCTGGGAGACAGCTTGGGCATCAAGATTTATAAAACACCCCAGGATGCTTTCATGTGCAACCAAGGTGAGAACTATTGGCTTAGGAAGAGAGCTTTGTGAATGTGGAGGAGTTGAAGCCAAAGGCAGAGTCTGGACTGGCTAACAAAGATCCCATCTCTCCTGCTTCTCCTCAATACTGCCTAGCATTTACTGGGGACTTCCCATGTCATGCCTTGACATCTAGCAGGCCGTCAATCATTGAATCAGTCCCAGAGGCTTTACTCATAATGTTCATGAGTAATTTTCATACAACCTCCACAAAGTAATAATGATCCCATGTTACAGATAAGGAAACAAAGGCCCCAGAAATGTTAAGGAACGGTCTCTCAGACTCCATGCTTTCCCAGTCCTGTCCATCTGCAGAAGAAACCAAGAGTCTGAGGAGCAACACCGGTCCTCTCATCTCTCTGCCCTCCTGGCATCTTACTCTGTTTGGACCTCCTTCTGGCCCCTCCCACCTGCTGGGGAACATTGGCCTCCTGAGCATGAGGAGGAAAGGGCTGAAACTACTTGACTAACTCACAGGGCAGGAGTCAGGACCAATTTTCATTTTTGAGAAACCCTTTGAGTCGGGAGGCCTGGAGTCTAGCCTGATCTCAGAGGCTCACTTGTGGTGTGACCTTGAGCAAGCCCTTTCCTCTCCCTGGGCTCTGCTTTCCTCATCTGTAACATGAGTTGGGGAAGCAGAACCGGAATCTGCAGGTCACTAACCGAAGTACTTTGGGGTCTAGGTAGACTTTGTGCATTGGGGCAGGCGGGATGGGGACTGTGAGAAAGCAGCAAGCCTATGCCTCTCTGAGAGGGTCAGAACTTAGTGAACTGCAGCCAGTCATCACCGTGGAGGTTTGGGGGTTCAACCCTGTGAGATTTTCTGATTTGTTCTTAAATAAATGCTAAGAAATCTTTATTTTATGTGCAATCTCCTGCCTAATCTGTTAGTCTAATAGTAATAATAATAACAACAGTTGTGCAAGGAAAACAAAGCATGAATATGGACTAAATTTGGCCTACAGGCTTATTTTTTGTGCCTGTGGGCTAAATGTTCTGTAGAGCTCTGACTGTCCTGTTCTGTGATTTCTAAATGAGAGACCCAATACCGCAGCACACAAAAATGGGCATATCTGCACTGACTGAAAATTCTCTTTGGGAAGGAAATCAGAATGGCATCTTTCCTATTATTAATTCCTAGTGCCTTGGTATGCTTTCACTTCTGGGATCCCTGGGAAATTGTAACCCCCTCCAAAATCTGAAGATTTTATTGGAAAGAGAAGGGCCGCTTCCTTTATAGAGAAACAGTGCCCTCTGCTGGAAGAGTAACGCAGAACGACGCGTTGGGCGCTGGGGTCATTTAATACTTAAAAGAGTGGATTTGTTAGTTTTCACTAGGAATAGATTTAATGAGGAATAATAAATAAAATCTAAATGCATATTTATGGATGATTTGATGTATGTTGGGCATAAATTGGGCTTTCGAGTATCCATTTGGGAGTAATTACTCTTAATCTACAAAAAATGGCTGGGATTAAAGAAAGGAAGAAAACATTTGTTACATCAACTGACAGCCATCTGGAATGCACAGACAAGGAGAGGACATTGAAGTCTAGGTCTCCAGACTGTGTTCTCGAAAATCAGAGCCTTTATAATAATGTACTGTAAATTTATTATTTACTTGTCCATTATTATTATGTCCATTTGACAGAGGAATAAATGAAGTGCAGAGAGACGGAGTAACCAGCTTGAGCTTCCTTGGCAATTAAATGATAGAGACAAGATTAGACAAGTTGCTTAGCCTCTCTAAGCCTCAATTTCTCTATTTGTAAAACATGGATAAAAATAGTACTATCTATGTTTGCAACAAAGATTAAATACAAATAAATACATGTCTGAGGCACTTAACGCAATGCTTGGTCCAGAGCAAGGCTGGTACCCAGTGTTCGCTACTACCACTGCAATGGTCAGTGCCCAAGTCTTGTTACTCCTAGTCCTGTACCTTTTCCACTACATTGTACAATATCTTGAATGGTCAAAATATGGACAATAGTGCTGCTGGAATATATAACAGTAGTCCCAACACCTAAAAATAAGTGGGGTTTGTCAACAGCTATTAAGATCATGAGTTACATCATAAAGATTGATTATTCTCAATGAAAGAAGTTATGGTTCCTGTGAATTTTGCACCACCATCCTAGGACTATTATATAGATTCCTGAGCTCTATATTTGAATAGGAACACTTCCATGTTGGATAATACCCTAAAGAAAGGGGTTAGGGGCCCAGGAACCAGATTAGAGAAGACTTGTTGAAGGAACTTGGTGATATTTGGTCTGGAGAAGACAAGACTCAAGGAGCACATCCATTCATTCACTTATTCATTTGTTCATTCATCCTATGACATTTACTGATGGCTTGCTCTGTGTCATGTGCTGAGGATACAGCCAAGAGCAAAACAGACAATCTCTGGTCTCATGAACCCGAACCTAGAGAGGTTTTATATGGTCAATGAATAGTGGAGAGTGTCATGTGAAGAATTAGACTTGTTCTGGGTAAATCCATGCAACAGGATCAAAGCCAGCAGATTAGATTTGGGCAGAACTCTCCAACTGGCTGGGGCAGGGAGACAGGGTGCTAGCTCAGATGTGTAACTTCTTACTGCTAGGTATATACAAGAAGAGTCTAGAAGGCTACTGAGAGGTTTTAGAAGGGATTCAAGATGGGGTTGGGTTGGGGCAAGGTTTGGTTGCCTAGTTCCTTTCGAACTTCAGGCACCGTAGATTTATTGACATTGTCCAGTCTGCTCTGGGAGGGCCCTCAGAAACTGCCCCTATCCTGTCCTCTGGAGTTGTTTGAAAAACAAGGACCTAAAGTCCCTTGGTCTTTGGCTTCCTTTCCTGAGCCTCCGTTTTCTTGATGCTTCAGTGATACTATGGCTCTCCTGGTCAGATAATTCTTCTCAACTGTGGGGATTGGCAGCAAAATCCTTTCATACAGGACACATTTTCAAAAACTCATGTAAAAACAAATTTATTTTTATGGTAGTTAATTCTGAAACTAAATATAAGCGATAAGAGTGAGGAAAAAATAATCATCCAAAGATAACCACAGCTAAGTGTATTTCTTTTCATTTTTCCTTCTGTTTTGAATTTTATTTATTTTTTTAAATATTTTTTATTGATTTCAGAGAGGAAGGGAGATGGATGGAGATAGAAACATCAATAATGAAAGAGAATCATTGATCGGCTACCTCCTACACACTCCCTACTGGGGATCGAGCCAGCAACCGGGCATGTGCCTTGACTGGGAATCGAACCATGACCTCCTAGTTCATAGGTCAATGCTCAAGCACTGAACCACACCGGCCTGGCTGGATTTTATTTTTTTAAGTACATATGATCACACCAATTCCTGCTTTTTTACATAGCGTTATTCAAAAGAAATCTTTATTTAAAATTATTATAAATTCTTCATTACAATCATATATTGAATTAGGTAAATTGGGAAAGCAACTTCTCCAAGCCCCTTTTTCCTACTTATATCATAATGTGCCCATGAGGGTTACATTGAATCAGTAGATATGAGGCTTAAATTAAATAACACAAGCAAAGTGCTTAGTGCCATGCCTGTGCTCAGCATGCACCCAACAGAGGCCAGGTGTGTCAGATTGTCTCTTGGCCACTCAACTCCATTTCGCCCTCTGAGTTCTCCATTACAACCTGGGGGTTAGAAGCCTAGCCACATGTCACATAAAATTCTTATTCCCAGAGTGTGTTCGTTTGCTAGGACTGCCATAGACTATTTAAGCCACAACATAAATGTATTTTCTCATAGTCCTGATGGCTGGAAGTCCACGATTAAGGCAGCAACAGAGTTAATTTCTTCAGAGGCCTCTCTCCTGTGCTTGTGAAGGGCCACCTGTGTCTTCAGGTGGTCTTCCCTCTGTGTATCTGTATCCCAATCTCCTCTCATAGAAGGATACCAGTCATATTGGATTAAGTCCCACCGATATAATCGCATTTTACCTTAATTACCTCTTTAAAGGCCCTGTCTTCAAACACAATCACATGCTAAGGTCTGGGGTTTAGGACTTCAACATATAAATTGCGGAGGGGGCGGTCACAGTTCAGCACATAACACTGAACCAGGATTGGGTCATCCATGCAATATTTGAAAGACAGAAGAGAAGCAAAAGCCATGGTCTTGGTCTTTGGCAGGTGGTAGGCGCAAGGTTTGTTTCTGTGTCTGCAGCTCCCAGGCATCCTCTTAAATCACCCGCTTTGCTGCTGCAGACAGCCTAGGCCCTAGGTTATTAGCGGTAGTTTCCTGCAATTCCTCCACTTCCTGCTTTTCTGAACACTGCCAGTGGTTTCCCTAACCTTTGTTCTCCCACATCTTCTAACAGCTTTGTAAGCACCTAATTTCCTGGATAAAATTGATTCCTACACTAGTTTTTGTTTTTTCATGAATTCTGAAGGCTGCAGTAGCTATTATCTTAAATGGTGTGGGATGGTTGGTGAGTAGAGTTTCAAGGGAACCATTAAAGAAAAGAGGGAGGCAAGCCAGGCATGAATAGATCCTGAAGAAATTGAGGCTGGGATGCTTGGAATTTATCCTACGGTCTGGGACATGACAGGCTTTCCCCACGGAAACATCTCTAACAACAGAAAAGAATAAATGTGCCCTCCTACAGGTTCTGACTCACTGCTATAGGTAAGAAACTTCTTTGAACTCTTTTAAAACTCACTCCAATTTTTCATCTTGATCTATAATATATCCGTTTGTTTTCATATAAAACTAGAGGCCCAGTGCATGAAAATTCATGCACTGAAGGGGGGGGGTGGTCCCTCAGCCCGGCCTGCCCCCTCTTACAGTCTGGGAGCCCTCAGGGGTGGGAGGCAACCTGGCAATCAGGGGAAGGTGACGCCCCATCACACCTCTGCTGCTGCCACTGCCAGCAGCGCAAGCCTCAGCCGGCCCTCGTTACCTGAGCCTCTGGCGGCCCTGGGCAGCTGGGCAGCCGCCATCTGAGGCTTGCTTGCGCCTTGGGTGTCAGTTGGGCAGCCACCATCTGTGCTTGCCTGCACCTCAGGCCAGCCCTGGGCAGGCTGGGCAGCTGCCATCCGAGGCTTGCCTATGCCTTGGGCTGGCCGTGGGCGGCTGGGGGACTGAGGGCACTGGGGGACTCCGGAGGCAGGCACACGGCGGAGGTGAGGGGACTGGGCACCACCATCTTGTGGCTGTGTCCTTGAGTCAATCTGGTAGACTCACCAAATGTGGCTCATGATGCATTTCAGCCAGTGCCAACCTCTTGGCCTGTGAGTTCACAGATGTGTTCAGCTACCACCTTCACTCTCAAGCCTGTGTTCTAGAAGAAACCCAGAAATACCTGAATTGTACTTTTGTCATTACACATCTGGAGGCCTAAATAAAATAAAATGTGCATAAAGGGCAGGAAATTATGGGAACATTGGAACAAGCTTCAAGGCGATAGCAAGCCTGTTTATATACAAATTAGAGGCCCGGTGCATGAATTCGTGTACCAGTGGGGTCCCTTGGCCTGGCCCGCGGGATCGGGCTGAAACTGGCTCTCTGACATCCCCCAAGGGGTCCCAGATTGTGAGAGGATGCAGGCCGGGCCCAGGAACCCCACTGGTGCACAATCAGGGCCAGGGAGGGAAGCGGGAGGTTGGCCAGCTTGGGAGGGACCAGGATAGGGCTCCAGGATGTGTCCGGCCCGTCTTGCTCAGTCCTGATCAGCCGGACCCGAGAAGAAAGCTAACCTACCAGTCGGAGCGTCTGCCCCCTGGTGATCAGTGCATGTCATAGCGAGCAGTTGAAGGGCCTTAGCATACTATTAGCATATTATGATTTGATTGGTTGAACAACCAACTGGATGACTGGACACTTAGCATATTAGGCTTTTACTAGAGGCCCTTTGCACGAAGAATCGTGCAATAGACCTTCCTTCACCTGGCATCAGTTTTCCTTCCACCTTCTTTCAGGGTGGGGGCTTGGACCCCAGCAGCGGCGGCAGCGTGGGGCGGGAGCTGCCGGGCCCCACACCGCCATCTGCGATTGGGGTGCTGCCACCGCCCAGGTCCCTCAGTGATAGGAGGGACCCGGGCGCTGCCGCTGCTCTGACCACTATCGCTGAGGGGCAGGACCGGGCGCTGCCACCGCTCCCACCACGACTCTCGCCGGCCCCATCGGTCCCCCCTCAGCGGCCACCAATCTGGCTGTTGAGAGGCCACCCCGAGTCCCGCCCCCCAGCCTCCCACCAGCCCAATCGTGGGCGTAGCGGAGTGATGGTTATTTACATATTACCCTTTTATTAGGTAGGATTATATAGGATTGACTTACACATTGCAAACTCAGTGTCAATAAGATCATCCTTCACTACAAAATAATTTTTGAGACATACTAGATTTCACTCTTTAGGCAAGTTTCCTAAACTCTAGTTTCAGTTTCTCCATTATAAATAATGAATAAGAATTCCTATTGTGAGACCTCAATGGATTATGTGGTGCACAAAATTACTCTGTGGTGCACAATGGATTATGTGGTGCACAATGGATTACTCTGGTGCACAAAATTTGTACACGGCAGAGAAGGGGTCCCTCAGCCCAGCCTGCACCCTCTCGCAATCCGGGACCCCTCAGGAAATGTCTGACTGCCAGTCTGCAGGATCAGGCCTAAACCGGCAGTTGAACATCTCTCTCACAATCCGGGACCACTGGCTCCTAACCGCTCTCCTGCCTGCCTGCCTCATCGCCCCTAACTGCTCGCCTGCCTGCCTCATCGCCCCTAACTGCCTTTGCCTCAGCCCCTGCCACTGCGGCTTCATCTGGAAGGATGCCTGGAATGATGTCCAGAAGGTTGTTTGGCCATCTGATCTAATTAGCATATTATGCTTTTATTATTATAGATAACTGGCACATAGTAGATGCTCAGTAAACAGTGTCTATAATTATGCCTCCCAAAACTCTATCTTTTACAGAGTGGGTTTCTTTTCTCAGTACCATGCATAAATAATGTCCTCACCTATTAAATGGACAAAATGGCACCTAATTCATAGGATTGTTATGGCTAACTTAAATAACACATATAAAATGTATAACCTCATCACAATTTTTATTTGCATTGTCCTAATATCTAATATATTTCCATTAAAGTTCTAACCACCTTGTAAGTGTTTATTATGTATCTCTCTTGTTTATACAGCTCTACATTCTTTGAGTTCTTGTGTGTCTTGGGGGAGGATGGGTGAATAACATGTGTTGGGTATCTAACCACAGGCCAGGCTTTTGATACATTATCTCCTTAAATCTTTCCTAAACTCTGTAAGGAGATATCAGATACCCATCACAAGATGAGAATACTGATGCTAAGAAAGGCTGAGGACCTTAAACCAGGTGTGATACCCTGCTTTTTGCATCACTCTGTAGCATAACTAAGGCCAAAGCAGGTGTTCAATCAATGTCAAAGAATGCTCCCAGGGCTGATGGGCTCCTGCCCAACGCGGAGTGTTCGCTAAGGCTCAGAACTTGAACACAAGCACTCCGGAGCCCAAATGTCTTGGTTCTTCTACGTTGCAACTCTCTACTTTTAACAGATTCTTAACCACTTTGTGCCTCGGTTTAAATCAATTGTAAATGGAAATCATAATGTCATCTACTTCACATTATTGTTTGTTTTGAGAATAAAATAATATATGTAGATTATTTTGTACAGTGCCTGGCATATAGTAAGTGATCAATAAATGTTTCTCCTAAATAATTAGTTCTGGGCGTGTGGATTGCACTTCTGGGAAGACTCGGGAAGCTGTAAGTCTGAGCCTCAGAAGCCACAGAATATTGGATGCTGCTGCTGATGGGTAGCGAGGCCCATTTCCAGCTGCAACAGCCTTTCCGTTGACAGAGGGATGGTGTTCATTTCCTTCAAAGGTTGTTTTGCTCTCTTTCCAAAGCTTTAGGGCAACTGCTGTTTTAATAGGAAGCTCTCCGAAGCCATGAGTCAACAGCAGTCACTCATTCTAGGAGGTGACTCACACACCAGAGTATGCATTCCACAAATGGTGTGGGGGTGGTACCTCTTGGGGAGAAATTGACATGCCCCTAAATGAGTTGTTTGTGATCACAGGCTGCTCACCAGCAGACAGGAGAACAGATGCACCAATTAATTTCTGATCACGTTCCCTCCACACTCCTTCAGGAGGGGCACAAATGTTGCTCACAAAGATGTTGAACTTGGGAATGAGAAGTGCCATTTCTCCCCTCCCCCAGGCTTTTCCAAAATGAGAGCTGGTTAAGAGTCAGCATGAAGGACTGACAATTTGGGTGGTTCCAAGATGTGTACTAGTCACGTTAAGAAAAAAACGAGAGAATTCCTGAAAAGCTGTCCAGAGGGGGGTTGTGGAGCCGAAGACAATTTCACTGGGGTGATAGTCTTGCCCCTAAATTTTTACTTGATGGATGGTAAAAGTTTTATCAAGATAAAAACACAATAAGCCTATTATATATATCTCTGTTTCTTAGAATAGACTGTGCATGCCCCAAGGGTAGTAAATCTTATTCTGCATCTGTGACAGCTAGGACTGTGGAGTCCCGTGTTGGCAGTGAACCAAAACACCTGGGTTTGACTGAATCTGAGTTCTGGGCAAGTTACTGAGCCTCTCAGTGCCTCAATTTCCTCATTTGTAAAATGGGGACCCCGAATAATACCTACCTGAAAGGGCTGTGAACAGTAGCTGGTCTAACACAATGCCACTTAAAGTGGGAACCACAGACAAGCGCTCATCCACAAACTGTTACCAGACCTTTGTCGGTTATGTGCAAAAAGCGAGAGTCACCTTTATAGAATTGCACATCACAGCAACAGCTTTATTATATTTTACAAAAATATCAGTCTGTAGTAGATAAATTTTAAAAAGCACACACACCTGTCCTTCATCACAGTTTGAGAACCACTAACAGTATGCATCGTAAAATGTGGATGTGTTCAAGCATCTACTTATTACAATATGCACCCTTGTATTATAGAACTCTTCCTTTTATTTCTCCTTTATTGTAGTTTTTGAGCTTTAGGGGTCAATACTATGATTTCCATTTCAGGGTTTTTAAAGAGGTAATTAAATTGCTTGTTATTAAAAGTGGGTGTTGTAGAGT
This sequence comes from Eptesicus fuscus, assembly GCF_027574615.1. NCBI lineage: Eukaryota > Metazoa > Chordata > Mammalia > Chiroptera > Vespertilionidae > Eptesicus > Eptesicus fuscus. Next base: position 40,484,953 of record NC_072481.1, on the reverse strand, counting down.
TAAGAACCACTGATGTAGAACTTTATTCAAAACAAGGCCTTGGGATTTGATTCGAAGGTGGAGGGAGAGACTTAGGGTTCGCAGTGGGAACCCTGGGAGCATGGTGAGGGAGGGGCCTCCGTGGAATCCATCGTGCAGCAGTGGGGTGCATGGTGACCTCTCGTCCTTGGTTCTGCTGTTGGGAAAGCCCTCTTGCCTGCTCTTAGATGGATGGAGTGTTTCCCACCTTATAGCGCATTCCATGAGGTAGAGCATGAATTTTGTTCAATATCAGCTCCTTAAATATTGGACAAGAGCAAATATGGGGCCAGTGACACTGTCATAAAGTGATTATTTTAAAATCACAGGCATTTAAGGTACCCTCAGTTTTCCTCTCCATAAAATAAAAGATTCATAATAGAAAATAATAGTGTAAGGAGGCAGAAAGAATAAAAGCTTAGATTCAGGCATAATTGGGCTTTATTTTTAACTCTGCCACCTATTGACCAACAAGTCACTTCATCTCTGCACCTCAACTTCCTCACCAGTAAAACGGGATGATAACACTTACCTTATAAGGTCTTTGTGAGAATCAGCAGTGATGTTTGCAGCCCCCCTCCTCCCCCCGCCCCTGCTGCAGCATAATCACCCCTTTGGCAGGTTTAATTCAGCCATACGAGGGGAACCCTTAAGATGGGATTAGTTCCTTTATAAGAGGAGGAAGAGAAAGAAATGGATCTCTCTCTTTCTCTGGAAATGTGCACTGAGGAGCGAAGGGCCATGTGAGTGAGAAAGTAGCTGTCTGCAAGTCAGGAAGTGCCTCTCACCAGGCACCAAATCTGCCAGCACCTTGATCTTGAACTTCCCAGCCTCCAGAACTATGAGAAATAAATACCTGTTGTTTAAACCAGCCCAAGCAGACTAATACAGCAGACAAAATTTAATACAATCCTAACTATCTAGTGCAAATATACAGAACAAGAAAATACATAAGAAGGGGGTCTGAGATGTTAATTCTGTTCTCTCTAAGTTATGAAAATGGTTTTTTCAAGCTTAGCTATATTTTTAAAAAATGTTCATAAAGTAACTCATGTGAGCTCCAAGTACTCATAGGCTAACATTTATTGAGCACTTACTCTATGCCAGGACCCATGATTTCAGTTGGTCCTCACTATTTTACATAGGGGAAAGTGAGGCCCAGAGAGGTTAAGTCATTTGTTAAAGATCACACAGCTGGTGTATGCCTACAAACTAAAGGTATTCAGACTTCAGTTTGTCTAGCTCTACAACTCCCACTTTTAAGTTCCAAACTTCATGTTCTTTCTTGCCCTCAACCAAAATTTAGACTCCAAATGTGTTATACTATTGCAAAACTCTAACCTTCATTTGTGAATTCACATTTGATACTGGGGAGACAATAAGCCTACAGAGGTGGCTAAAATTTAGGCTGCCTGAAAGGAATAAATCCCTACTTTGAGGACATGAGTGAATTCGTAGAGACCACTTAGTAGCTTTTTTCATTCCAGGGGCCTCCTTAATCCTTTCCAGCTTGAGTTTTCTCTTTTCCTTCTCATTGGCTGACCCCCTGAATCACAGAACCCCAAGTTTGGAAGGACCACAAAGACCATCTTGTCCAATTCCCTTGTGTAGCCTCCCCAGCAAGGAGTACTTTATTCCTTACATACACCTGCAGGGGCAATCACTGCCCTCAACTCCATGATCCTACCTGGCACAGCTCACTCTTGGCTGCGACCCTGTTCTCACTTTGTGGGAATTTACTACAACCACCTTGTCTGCAGAGAAAAATAGAGCAAACACCGTGCTGTCCTTATTTTTCCCTCAAGGAAAGAAAGTTTAGTGTGCTGCTATAGGTTGCTTGTCCAACATATTCAAGATATATCATTGCCTAACGATGGTAGAAAGTGTCACTAATACGCTGCCAAGAAGCATCCTTTTCCAAGCTGACTCTGACCATGGCCTCTTCCCCGGTCCTTCCTGCACCAGCCTTCCAGATCTCTGCAAACAGCACCTGCATCCCTTGCATTGCTCAAGCCCAAAACTTAGGAGTTATTCTTATTGCCTCCCTCTGTCTCACCCCCACAGCCAATCTGTCATCAAATCCTGTTGCTTCTACCTCCAAAATAGATCTCAAACTCATCTGCTTCTCTCTGTTGCCACTACTCCTGTCTAAACCACTATCACTGCCCATCTGGATCCCTGATCTCCCCCACCTTCACAATACTCCCCCCAACTCACTCTCTCTCTCTCTCTCTCTCTCTCTCTCTCTCTCTCTCTCTCTCTCTTTTACTCACTCACACACACACACACACACACACACACCCCAAAGTGATCTTTTAGCTTACAAGCCATAAGTGGCTTTCCATTGCCATCAGAATATCATTAAAATCTTCCCTGATCCTTCCAAGGCCCCCTATGATCTGGCCTCAGCACACACCTTGGCTTCATCTCACACCCTTGTTCATCACATTCATCATATGTCACTCTCACAGACAGCTTTCAATCCCTGCCTGCCTCAGAGCGTCCATTACCTGACATCCTAAAACACTCTCTCTGCACTGCCCACCCCCTTCCCTGATCGTGGTTTGGCCAGTTCCTGTGCACCCTCCAAGCATCAGCTTAAAAATCACTTCTTCGAGAGGTTTTTCGTGATTGCTCAATCTACATGAGCTCCCTGTAGAGACCAGGTCTTTTGCAAATGACAAATACCAAATAACAAAACCCAACTCTGAGTTAGTTAAATAAACAGTTTTTCTTAATTAAATAAATCAAAGGGAATTTATTGACCAGCAGCACTGAAAAGTGTAGAATTAGTCTTGCTTTAGACAAGGGATCCAGGACTCAAACAATGTTGTCCAAAGTAGGTTTGACTCCATCTCTTACATTCAGCAGATATTTACGGAGTATCTATTACTCAGGTACCAGGCACTATGCTAAGTACTGGGATGTATCAGTTAAGAAAAATAAAAATAAAAATTCTTGCCTTCAGGGAGCTGCCATTCTAGCGAAGGAAGATACACAAGGATCAGTAAAGATAGTAAATATGTACAACATATATTAGACAAATGTACCTAATATGAAAAAATACAGAACAAGATGGGCAGATGGCAGAGGAAGGGAGAGGGGCTTGCAATTTTAAATAAGGTAGTCATGTTAGACCTCTATGAGGAGGTGACGCTCCTGGGGACCTTCCAGGCTGAGAAACTGGCCAGTAAACAAGCCCCACACAAGAGTGTGTCTGCCATCCTGAGGACCAGCAAGGGGGCGAATGTGGCTGGAATGGGTGCGGGAGAAGGGGGGCATATCTCAAGTAGCAGGAGTTCCATCTGAAGTGCCTCACGAGCTGCTACAGGGTATTGAGTAGAGGCGATAAAAATCTGTCTTCTAAAAGAATTGTTCTGTGTTGAGTGAAGATTTCAGGGCTGGGGTGGGTGAGGGGAGTGGAAGCAGGGAAACTAATTAGGCAGCCATTGAAGTCATCCAAAGGAGAGTGGTGGTGCACTGGACAGCAGTGAAAGGGTGAGAGGGGTTAGATTCTGGACACATTTGACAGATTGGACATGGGTGTGACAGATGCCCGGCTTCCCCTGAAGGTAGGTGGAGTCACATAGTTCTAAATGTTGGCTCATGGGGCATAAGCAGAAGGAGGTGGGCAACTCCTGGAAGGAAAGGGGCGTGCCCTCCACGTCACCTCTTACCCCTGCCTTGCTGGCTGACATTCCTCTGCAATGCTGATAGCCACCTTGGATGTTGCCATCTTGATCACCCCGAAGAGGGTGACAATTTAGGGAGCCACAGCCACAGAGTGACCTAGGGAGATGCTGCCACATCAGCCCTGGTCTGCCAATGCCTGGCTAGTTCCATGAGAGAGACACCTCCGTATATGTAAGCCATTCAGATCTCCGCAGAAGTCAAATGTCTGCAGATCTATGATAATGGCCATGTGGCATTTTTCATTTCATGAGTTCCAACAAGACTTTATCTTGCAATCTGAAAGTCTAGATCAACCCAAGGGAGATATTTTGATGGCAAAAAGTGAGCCTTTTGGAAGTTACTAAAAGGAAGTCATAGTTCATAAAATACTTTAATCAACATTATTTCATTTAATTCTTGAAACAACGCTGTGAGTTGAGTGTTGTCCTCCACTCTGGGTGATCCCTCAGCAGTTAGGAACCATCTTTTGCTCATCCCTGGATCCACATCTCCCGTCTCTTCAGCCCAGGGCCTACCATCCAAAGGTAGTTAGTAGATACCTGATTAGCAAATACATTTACAAATGCTTTGATAGGGGAAAAATGTTTCCCCCATTTTCTAGATATTAAAAACAAAAAAGATTCAAACTTTTTAAGGGATTTGCTCCAGGTTGCACAGCTCAGAAAAGATGAAGACAGAAAGCTATGGCCTCTGAATGGACACTGCTTCCAATTTTACCCAAAGAGTGGAGGTGTGTGTGTGGGGGAGGGGGGGCGGGGGGCGGAGAGTTGGAGAAAGGGTCAAAGGAAACACTGAAGGAAACTGTATTCATTTACTTATTTTTTAAAATATGTTTTTATTGATTTTAGAGAGAAAGGAAGGTAGAGGGAGAGAAACATTGATGGGATGTACTCGGGCAGGGGATTGAGCCCACAACTGTTGTATTGTCAATCATCGAATGAGATACAAGACGCCTTAATGAGCCAATTAATTAGGAGTCATTTATTGAGTGCAGCCCAGAGGGAGGTGTCTCTTTCCAAATCTCTGAGCCTGATATAGAGGAAGTGTCTCATATTTATACTTTTTGAGCCTCTTTGTTTGCAGATATTACAAAGGGCTCTGTGTGAGTTATTGTTACAGACAGTTGTAACCTTGAATACATAATGAGTTTGTACTTGGCATAAGAATATGGGAATTTTCTATTACATTGGATGGCTAGCTTGCAAGGTCAGACAGTTAAGTTTATCTTTTTCTATTATTTGAACTAAAAACAAAGTCATTTTACAGAATAACAGACTGTCTTAAAGTGACAGAGTTTATAATGACAGATTTTACAGGACTAGGGACTATCTAACAATAGCAGAGAATTCAAACAGCAGTTTTATACAAGATGGAGGTTACTATGCTTCACAACCTGGGTATGTGCCCTGACTGGGAATCAAACCCGAGACCTTTAGGTGCATGGGATGGTGCTCAATCGACTAAGCCACACTGGCCAGGGCAAAGCTGAGGGGACTTTTAAAAAGAGAGAAGACAAGGGATAATCAGCAGAGGCCCTGCCCTTTTGCTGGGAAATATTGTCTGAAGGGAAGGGAACGAACACGATTTCCTCACCTCCAAGGCCTCAGGTGGAGGCTGCTGGAAAGCCTGGGCCTTTCTCTGGAGGCCAGCACCCCCTGGGGCAGGCATTTGAGCTCTCAGCTGTCTGAGTCCCAGCCCTGGAGTCCCTTTCCCACTGTGGATTCCTGACACAGATATTCTCTCTGGGAAATGGATCCTTCTGTAAGGACAGAGCCCTTAAGGAAACCAGATCCGCAAAGCTGCTTGTGTTTGCCAGAACAGAAAGGATTGTGTGTTTTCTCTTAAATCGTTCTTGTGTGATTTTAAACCTTCCTGCTTACACAACCTGAAGGGGAATTGTTAGACCCCAGTGTTTTTTTTGTGTGTTTTTTTTGTTTTGTTTTTTAATAATTCTTCGGCTTTAGAGTCTGTCTGCCCTGCTCATTTAGTGGGAAGATGTGGGCAGGGTCACATGTTCTCAGATATAAAGTGAGTGGCAAGAGGCAAGATCTTGGCATTCAACTCAGGCTGCAATTGACAACAAAGGGCCAGGAGGACCAGTCACAGAGCTCTCTCCTCCCTGAGTGACTGGTTCCCTGGGGTCTCCTTCGCCTCCCCTCACAGGGCTGTGCCCATTTGAAGGAGGGGCTGATTTGAACAAAAACCTAGAACAGATGGTCAAAACCAGATGTGGTGTGAATGATGTGCAGCCGTAGCCAAGAACGGTTACCTAAGGGAGTAACATTTGTTGGTTACCTACCCTACACCAGACGCTAGGCCTTCCCACTTACATTATCTTTATTTCATCTGTGTTTCATATCATTTCATCCTTCTTCCCTATCATTTCATCCTGTTCTCGGAGGTAGGGATCTCTACCCACCATTGCAGGTGGTGCAACTGAGATTCAATGAGGACAAGGGCTTGCGCACGGACCCTGCTACTTAATGCAAAGCCAGGATTCCCTCCTGTTCGGCTCCCATTCCACCCTTCGCTGTTCACTCCAGCAAACACCACCTCCTCCATTCATAGACTCCACCTAAGCTCTTAAGTTCGGATATGCCCTGAGCAGACAAAATATAAAGAAAGATGATATTCCTACAGCAGGAGTCCAGGGTGGGTGTGTGTCTGTCTCCACTCTCCTGGGAAGCAGACACTGTGTTGCCATCCCAAAGCCCAGGCAGTCCAGGCCCCTGGCCAGGATAGGAGGATGTAGACCACAAGGGCAAGGGGGGAGGGGAGCTAATGAGGTGTAACCACCGCACCCCAGGCATCGGAGCCTTCCAAGGTCTCCGGCTCCTTTCATGCCCGCTCCTGACTAAGGCTGAAAACCCTAGTGGTCATAGTATATTTTCAAAGGCTTAGTAGGATCAGTACGAAGAATGCCCCGGAATCTTCACTAATGCAGTGAGGTCTGTTTCCAAGACATGGGGCTTAGAGGCCAGGAATCTTACTGAATATCATCTGGGCTGCTTAACGGAGGGAAATCCCAGCAAGTTCAAGGTGTCGGTGACTGTGATGGAAGTGGGCCCCAGTGAGCGTGAAATTAAATCAAATAAAAGCATGGAAAACCTTGAAAAATCACTTCCTGTCTTAAATGAAAACCACAGAAAATGTATATGAATAATTCCTTAATTCCCAATTTCTTTTTTTCTTTCCAAGTAAATCCTTTCAAAGGGTTGGAAGAGTTAGGGACAGCATGTGGCCTCGCAAGCACACCCTCACATGTAAATAATTAACACAATAGCTGTGCTTTCAAAATTCTTTCTACTATCATGTTTGCCTAAACAATGATTGATTTAAAAGAGGTCCCAGGTCTTCTTACAAATGTGATAGAATGTGATCCGTGGCCTGGAGACAAACATATATAAAACACGTTGTGGAAAACCTTCACACACTTAAAGTTGTTGAGTCGGTATAAACAGAAAGATGGTAATATGGTATTTTTGTTGATGCTGAATAGTAATAGGTCCATTTCATTATACCACAGAGGGTTCTGAGATGGATGGCGGAATTCTCATCTTATGAAATGTTCTATGTCTGAGATGGACTTTTATTTCATTTAAGTATAGTTTGTATACAATATTATATTAGTTATATTAATTTCAGGTATATAATAGAATGGTTCAACATTTTCATACCTTACAATGTGATCACCCTACTAACTTTAGTAATTATCTATCACAAGGCAAACTTATCACAGTATTACTATGTTCCCCTTCACCTTTTTCACTCATTCCTCCCATCCCTCTCCCCTCTGGCAACCATCCGTTGGTCTCTGAAATAGGTTTTAAAAGGCTGTGTCAAAATGGGTAAAGATAGATAGAGATCTGCTCTGTTGAATTCAACAAACATTTGTTGAACACATATCAACCATACATGTACCAAGAATTATACCAGTATTAGAAAGAGTCAAAGTTGAACAAGTCAGATTCCTCCCCAACCTCACAGCTCACAATCAGATGGGGAAAATGAAATTGCAGCATCAATTTTGAGTTGCATAGTTTTGCAAATCTCAGAAATTAGGATGTATCTTACAATTGACACTATGTCAAAATGTAATGAGCAGCACTTTCACTTTCTTAATGGCACATAAAAATGATGGGATAACTTTCTATCTGTTATGATGAATTCAAGTTTGATAAAATATGGTAAGTAATATGTAAGACAGAACATAGACAGGGCTAACATAAGGAGGTCCAAAATTTCCTTTCAAACCTAATGTACCAGCCCTCTCTGGAAGAGTATTTGTAGCTAAAGAACTTAAGTCATAATTGGTGAATAAGGATAACTAAGGTAGAAGTGATTATACAAAAGCATTTATAATATTGTTTGTTCATAATAATAAAACAATGAAAATGCACTGCTCTTTTATGTGACTTAAATTAATCATAATGGAAATTACATAGTTCATTTCCATTTACTTTACTTCCTTGAAATTTTTTAGGATGCTTCTGTTCCTGCCACAATAAGATGGTTGTAAATTTGCTTTATAGACCTGCAAGGAATATGCACACTAAAAGCCGTTTTGTTTTCCAGAATTTGGTCTTTCACCCAAATAGTCAATTTTGTCTTGACTGCATAGTTCAAAGTTATGCGCTAATCTATGGGCCATTGATTTCCCAGAGATGAAGAACAATGTGGATGTTTATCAAGAAAAACAAACAACGCTTTGAGGGGACATTTCTTCAATATTCTCAGCTTAGTATATCTGATAGATATTTCTCAATCAACTTCCTCCTAGTAATTTTCTTCTCCAAAACTCCATACACCCTGTGTATGGTTCTGTTAAGTTACATCTCTGTGAAGTTGGTTGCCATGGCAATAGCTGGAATAAAATGTGGGTTGAGAGAATGAGAGGCAGTTCACAAGATGTGGCTTTCCACAGAATTAGCCTTGCCCCATCAGACCTCCTGGTGCCAGGCACAGACCGTTGCCTAATGGCATTTGTCCTGCTGGTTTGCAAAGATCCATTTCTATATCGAGTACAAACGTCTTACTGGTGGTGACAAGATCTTGTTCACCTCAGTGGTTACTGAAGCCAGCACAGTAACCAGCATATAGACTAAGGACCTCCTCAATGGAGTAAAAACACACATTTTTAATTAATTGGAAATGTTATAGCAGCCAGTCTATTTCTCAAACAGTTGATATGACTGTTCAAATGAGACCTTATGATGCAAAAAAGGAAGACAGATGAACTGAAAATAAGTCAGCATAGACAAAGATGTATCATTTATGATCCTGTGGAAAAGGAATTATTTTAACAAAACATCAGTTATATTTGGCAGGATTGTTTTCTTAAGAACCTGACCAAAAAAAAAAAAGAAACATCTCATATATCATATGAGCAACCATCCTACCTAATAATAGACAAATATGCAAATTGACCATACCTCCGACACACCCACAAGCCACGCCCACCATCCAATCAGAGCAAGTATGCAAATTAACCCAACCAAAATGGCTACAGCCACAGAGAGCAAGGTTTCCTAGGTAACAGAGGAAGCCAAGCTTTCCGCCTGCCCTTGCCAGGCCTAAGCCTCCACTCAAGCTACAAAGTTTCAATTATAGAAGGTAAACAAATTCAAACAGAAATGGCGGCAGAACGGAGCTTGAGAGAGCAGGCCAGGGTTGCTGGTGGCAACAGGGGAAGCAAAGCTTTCCGCACACCCTGGCCAGGCCCACCTGCTTAAGCTACAAAGTTTCAATTATAACCCCAACAGAAATGGCTGCCGGCCGCGGAGGGAGCCCCAGGCTTGGCTCTGCTCCAGGCTACAAAGTTTCAATTGTAGAAGGAAAATAAATTCCAAATACCAGGGCCTCTGCTTGGGTTGCCAGGGGGTGTGGCCGGCCTGCAAACCACCACAGGCCCCTCGCTCAGGCCGCCCCACGCCCCAAGGGAACCCCACCCTGATCAGGGACACCCTTCAGGGCAAACCAGCTGGCCCCCACCCATGCACCAGGCCTCTATCCTATCTAATAAAAGAGTAATATACAGATTGATCATCACTGCAACACACAATATAGCTGCCCCCATGTGGTCAAAGATCCTGCCCCCATGTGGACACACGATGGCCACTTCAATATGGCCAGCAGGGCAGTTGGGAGGTACCCAGCCTGCAAGGGAGGGCAGTTGAGAAGGACCAGGCCTGCAAGGGAGGGCAGTTGGAGGTGATCAACCCTGCAGGAGAGGGCAGTTAGGGGTGACCAGGCTGGCAGAGGAGGGAAGTTGGGGGCAAACAGGCTGGCAGCAGAGTGGTTAGGAGGTGATCAGGCTGGCAGGCAGAAGCAGTTAGGGGCAATCAGGAAGGCAGGCAGGCAAGCAATTGGGAGCCAGCAGTCCTGGATTGTGAGAGGGATGTCCGACTGCCCTCAAGGGGTCCCAGATTGGAGAGGGTACAGGCTGGGCTGAGGGACAACCCCCCTCCATGCACGAATTTCATGCACCGGGCCTCTAGTTCAGTATATAATCCTAAGTAAATTTCAGTGAACTCAGAAGATCTATTTTTACTCTCACTAGATCCCTGCAATGACTCCTTGATACATTCTGAATAAAAACAAATAATTTACAATGACAAAATGTGATCCTGTTACCTGTCTGGCTTCCTTTCCCACTGCTCTCCTCTTTGCTCACTTCTCTTCACTATGTTGGTCTTCACCAGGCACACTCCTGCCTGGAGCGCTTGCATGGCTATTTCTTCCACCTGAACACTTTCTCTTGACATCAGCTTGGTAATTCCCTCAGCTTTGGGAGACTTTACTCAAAAGCTACCTTTCCAATAGGCCTTTCCTAAGCCGCTATTTAAAACCTGTATTATGTTCTTTTTCTGGAGAGTCCTTCTTTTCTCTCATTTGGGGGTTGTTTCTTTGTCTCCCCATTTTAGCTGTCTCTGTAGTTGCTTCTATGTGTTAGATAGAACTGCTATGCCTCCCAGTTTTTGTGGAATTGCATTATGTAGAAAGTGTCTTGAGGGGTCCAGTGGTCTAGTCTCTTTGTTCATCTGAGCTGGATACTCTAGGAATGCCCCTTGTGTGCATTGTTTGGGTTCTCCTGTTGTAATGAGGACTTGATTGTTGACGTCTTCTGACTTGCTGCCAGTGAGGTTCAACCCCAATGTCGTCGTGCCAGCTGTCCAATGGTCAGGGACTCCTTAGCCCAGAGGCTGGGTCTGCCTTGAATCTCACCTCTTGGTTGAGAGAAATAATACTAAGAGTACAAAGGCAGAACAGAGTTGGCTAAGATACAATTTTAAAAAGTACTTACTCCTTTAGGACTCATAAAGATTATGCTTCTGAATTAGTAAATGTTAAAAGATAAAATTAAACTAATTCATATATTTCAATAATTTAAAAACACTGCAGATTTGAAGTTAATTAATAAAAATATCCTGAAATCCAGGAATATGATTAAAATTAAAACCTGTAGCCCTTCACCACTCTGAACTATTGGGTGCTCTACTTTTTTCACCATAACACTCAATCACTTCTAACAAATATTAGATTAATGTATTATGTCTATTGTTTAATTTTCTCTCTCCCTCTGCTAGGATGTGAATTTCACCAGAATAGGAAACTTTATATTTTTTATTCATTGGTATATCCCCCAAACAGTGTCTGACACATAGTAGGTGTTCAATGAACACTTATTGAATTGAACTGACTATCTTGAAGGTCAGGAGACAACAATATCTTCATAACATAGAGGACATGTCATTCATTCATTTTCCAACATTGATTGGGCACCTCCTAAGTGCTGGGCATGGGTTACTTAGACACAATCCCTGTCCTCAGGAAGTCCAGGCTGGTGTGGGCACAGGTAGGCCACAGAAGGCCAGAGTGATGGGCACTCTGACACAAGCATGCACAGTGACAGTAGGATCTCGAAGGAGGAGGTACATGTAGATGGTCAGGGAGATGTTAAGCAAGGAGACAACACTAAAACTGACTTTTCATGTAGGAAGGGAGCCTCTAGACCAGTGGTTCTCAAACTTTCTAATGCCGCGACCCTTTAATACAGTTCCTCATATTGTGGTGACCCCCAACGATAAAATTATTTTCGTTGCTACTTCATAACTGTAATTTTGCTACTGTTATGAATCGTAATGTAAATATCTGTGTTTTCCAATGGTCTTAGGCGACCCTGCTAGCGGTTCTCAACCTGTGGGTCGTGACAGGTTGAGAACCGCTGCTGTAGAGCCTAAGACCATCAGAAAACACAGATATTTACATTATGATTCATAACAGTAGCAAAATTACAGTTATGAAGTAGCAACGAAAATAATTTTATCGTTGGGGGTCACCACAATATGAGGAACTGTATTAAAGGGTCGCGGCATTAAAAAGGTTGAGAAGCACTGCTCTAGACAATGAAGGGAAGGATATCAGATGGGACTTCGTGCACAGGTATTCCATCATGTGTGAGCTACACAATTAGAGTCAGTGCAGTCCTTTAGAATGAGTGCAGAATAAAATTTTCCCCTTAAGTTAGTTATTTGCCTTTTGCTTTCTCTTATTTCCCCCCAAAGCATAGACTTCAAATAAGTAGGCAGGCAGTAGAACTTCACATGTCTGTCCCTTGGTAATGGGAAAGGACTTTGGAACTCTATTTAGGTTTATAATTCTCCCCGTCTATATAGAGTTGTGTACTTTTTTGTCAGATTCATAATTTAATTGCTTTTTAAATCTCTCTCTTTTGTATATATACATATACATACACATACATACATATTCACTTAAATACCTATTGATTGTATTTATAAAGTATATTTTCTGGTTTTTTTTAATATTTTGGACTTATACTTCCCAGTTGATTTGCTCATTCATTCAACAATTATCAAGTGCTTACTATGTAGCAGGCATTGTGTTAGATGCTGTGGATATAAAGAGCAGAGGCATATTCCCTGCCCTTATGAAACTTTGTAGTGGGATAGAAAAATGTGAAAAAATAAGTACACGACAGCATTCTGGGAGAAGGATTAAGGGCAACAGTCACAAACTGTAGGTCAGATGGAGCTCACATAAGTGTTTGTTTGGGTTCAATAGTGTGTTTTAAAATTTTGAATTGACTTTCACAAATTAAATATTGATTTCTGGCTTCTCTTAAAAGAAAAATTATAAGATCTGGCAACTGGGAGTCAGAATTCCAAAATGGTAACAGTAGGTTAGAGCTAAATTAGAGACAGCCCTTTTAGATGGAGGGAAGGATGGAGGGAGGGAGCCCCTGAGAATGTGGACAGGCTGAGAATGGGAGATGAGGTACTGATTCCAGGCAGAGGGAATATTTTTCTGTGGTTTATACTTAATTAACCAGCTAAACATTTACAAGCCCATGCAAATTCCAACACTCTCATCCCCCTCTTTTGCTGGTAACAATGTTCAATAAATGTCTATGAGATGAATAAGAGCATGATCAAAGAATTTTACCCCTGGAAAAGATTATTTCATAGGTCATTTTACAAATGAAGAAGCAGGAGTATAGAGAGGTTGAGTTAATTTGCCCAATGCAATGCCAGCATGAGCCTGTAGTGGTTAACAGATTGTACTAAAGGCTTGAGGGAACAGAGGGGAATTGCAACATAGAACAGTATAGTGGGCATCTGTTGTTTTGCCTACCCAGCATCCATTTCTCCTCTCCCTGGAAACACTTATTTTGCTTGGAGAGCCACCACTCCTCCTTATCCCATGTAATCCCAGTGGATCTCAGTCTACATGGCTTCTGGGATGGCATGTGACCCAACCCTGCCCAACCACACCCATCCTCCCATAGCTATTGAGAAAGAGGCATAATCCTTCCACTGGGGGTTGCTGAGAAGAAAAACTGCAGTTCTGAATGATGCTGTTAGTACCCAACCTAAGATAGCATGATGTAATGAAAAGATGATAAGCTACATTTCCTTGTAAATTGTTTAAGTATTCTGGACCTTGGCTACTACATCTGTAAATGGAAATACCAATTCCTTACCTCAAGGGGCTGTAAATAAATAATGTATGTAAAATGCCCTGGCACACAGTAGGAGCTCATTAATGTTGGCATCTTTCCTTCCCCTTCTGAATACCGTCAGATGGATGTAGCATTACTGTAATTAAAATGTAAAAAGTGTATTGGCGGACTTTCCTTACAACATATTGAGAACAGCTTTTTCAGTAGCTACCTTATGTGATTTCAGGGAATTGGGGAGGGAAAATAAAATAAAATGCAGCTTGCTTTCCTGGAATATTTCAAGCCATATCCAATGCCTGCCAAGTGTAGCCTATAAGTCTGTGTCTGCATTCATCTATTATCTCACCTCTACGTACATAAAGTAGTCTTCCTCCCTGCTCACTGGCCATTTTATTTTTTAAATGGGAGCTCTTTTGGATCCCTGGCAATCATTTAGCTGACAGTTTGGATCTTAACGGAGTAATAACATTAGTGAGCAGTTGAATGACACTTCCTGCTTTTAAAGCACTTTGCAAATCTGAGCTAATTAGCATGAATGCTAACATGCCAGTTTTTTATGGATTAATATTGCAATTATACTTTGCTTTTTCAATAAAAATGCAGTGATTTTTTTTCTCCACTAGAAATGGGGAAAAACAAAATGAATAAGCGGCCTCTCCAATGGATTCAAACACAATGTAGTTGAAATATGAGACTGATGCTTTATTGACTGAGTGGTCCTCTAACAACCTCATGGGGATTTACAGGTATGGCACCTGCTGCTAGTTCTGTTTCAGGATTAACAAAGGAAATAAAGTGTGTTCATGGGGAAAATGGAATTTTTAAAGACAAGACAAATTTCTAACCTTCTAACTATACTTTCTACTCATTTCTAGACTTACACACCTCAAAGAAATGAGGAAATTATTTTTTTTCTGTGATTTACTGTGGTCATGATTTATTCTTCAACCAAAATGAGAAAATACCAGTTCACACAGTATTGGAAGTACCCTATTTTTTCTGTTGTAATATGAAAATGTAACAGACTGAGTATGGAGTGAGAAAGACTTGGGTTTAGAATCCCAGGTCTGGTACTCAGTTCTGTGACCGTAACTCTCTGAATCTTCGTTTTTCTCGCCTCTAAAATGGGGGTGATAATACTTACTCTGCAGGATTCCTGGGAGGTATTCCCTGTGCTCCTCCCTCTTTTATGCAAATACAGATTTCCATCTGATATCATTTTCTTCTTCCTGAACAATATTCTTCAACATTTCTTGTAGTAAATATAGGTTGACCCAAAAGAGATCCTGCCTCACACAAATCTGGGGTGTGACAGGTCCACCCTCTCTGTCTGTAACACATCTTCCTCCCTTTCCCTTCTAAAATTATTCCAACATTCATTCAGTCTACAGGAAATAGGAGCGCCATAATAAATTAAAATGTTCTTCCCCATATCTGTCTTATATATTTTTAAATACATAATTAAATTTTAAAGAAAGAGATTAGGATTAAATATAGAAGTTCATTTTGATGGGGAAAATATGGTCACCTGAAATAAAATTGTAGCAATATGTCAGTTAAAGGTGGTCATTTTTTACAAAATTAGCAAGAAGTGATGTGAGAATGAACAACAGTGGAAAGACTGCTTGGGACGGGTTATCAGGCTGCCTGGAGCACATTTAAATGTCTGTAACCTGGCTTGTCCTCTCCATGTGCAGAGTGGTCAGACCCCCAAGAAGCTGACAAGCACTACCTGAAAGGCTTGCAAGACTGATGTGGCCACTGGTCTCTCAAATTGTTCCTTGCAATGAAAACTGTGACTGCCATGTGTCTATAAAACCCACACCAGTGTGTTCAGTCCATTCACTTGTTTCTGTGAGAATATAATTCACAAAATCTGAAGGTTGCTTTCTGAGTGTGGAATCAGAACAAGGAGAGTTAACTATGTATCCAGTGTAATGGCTTCATGCTATTAATCATGGCCTTATGCCACTATTAATTCAACAAATGTTTGTTGAGTGCCTGCTATGCAGCCGGCACTGTTATGAGGCATAGGAATAAAGCAATGAAAAAAACAAACTCCCTCCTCTTGTGGCACTTACCTTATTATTGTCCGGCTAATGGGATGGAAAATATTAGAATCTTTCTCTATTCACACTACAACGGAAAACCTGTAATACTCTTCTTCTTGGACTGGTTGGAAAGATATCAACAGCATTTACTACTGTGAATTTAGGTGTATGAATTCATTCAAGCCTAAATGTCGCTCCATTTTTTAAAAAAGCTTCCTTGGATATCTCTGCCCTGATGAGATGAATTCCCCATTTCACTCTGAAGAGTCTGATGTTCTTTATTTACAACTAGTGTCCTGGTGCATGAAATTTGTGCACATTAAAAGGGGATTAATTAGAGGAAATAATTTAATATTGCTATTTGCCCTTTCTCTATAATAGAAGTGTCAGAGATGAAAGAAAGTTAGTAAAATGTATATGAAAACCTTCCTCCTGTCAGAGTCTGGGGCGCACCACCGGACCCAGAGTCAAGTCCCCGCCCACCCACATGCGCCTCAAAATCGTGTGAGACCCAGACCTTGTCCCCCCCCCCCCCCCCCGCATTGGGCTAGATTCAGACCCGGCCAGTCCCACCCTTGTCAAGCCCTGCCAGGCAGGGAGCATACCCTCAGGTCCCCTGGCCTGGCGCCAGGATGGGGGGCGCAGCCTCAGGTCCCCTGGCCCAGCACCGGGAGGGGGGCTTAGCCTCAGGTCCCCCATCAAGCCCCACTGGCAGGGGGTTGCAGTCACAGGTCCCCCATCAAACCCTGCTGGGCGGGAGGCGCAGCCTGAGTTCCCCCAACCCAGCACTGGGGGTGCACTTTGAGGTCCCCCGTCAAGCCCCGCTGCGGGGGGGAGCATGGCCTGAGGTCCCCTGTCAAGCCCCACCAGGCAGGGGGGCACAGCTTCAGGTCCCCTGGCCTGGTGCTGGGTGGGGGGCACAGCCTGAGGTCCCCCAGCCTGATGCCAGGGTGAGGGTGTGGCCTGAAGTCCCCTGTTAAGCCCCCCCTGGTGGGGCGCGTGGCCTGAGGTTCCCCTGGCCTGGCGCTGGGACGGGGGGAGCAGCCTGAGGTCCCCTAGCCCAGCATCAGGACGGGAAGTGCACCTTGAGGTCCCTTGTTAAGCCCTGCCGGGCGGGGGGCATCGTCTCAGGTCCCCTGGCCTGGCGCTGGGGCGGGGGGCGCGGCCTGAGGTCCCCTGTCAAGACCCACGGGGGCGGGGGAGGGCGTAGCCTCAGGTCCCTGCTGATTGCTTGTTGAGGCTCCTTATGGGAACTTGGCCTCAGCTGTGGGTGCAGCCATCTTTGTGACAAAGTGATGGTCAATTTGCATATTCCCTCTTTATCATATAGGATCCTTGAGGGTCAATTATCTCTAGCCCCAAGAACTGAAAAAAATTCATATTGTATACATACATAAAGTAGAGGGACAGTCTGGGGTGGGAAAAACAACATGAGCTTTGAAGCTGGCTTTGGTTTGAATTCCTACTCCATCAATTTCTAGTTCTATATCCTTTAGCAAGTTAGCAACCCTTCCTTTATTGCTTTTTAAAAAATAGTACAAATAATATATGAATACATTTTAATTGTTAACATTCAAACTTTTTTTTGTTATTGTAGTGATTATTTTAGGGTTAATATTATACATCTTTAATATATCATAGTAATAAAATATTCAAGTACTGCTTCATGTATGTATAATAATCTGACAATAATATAGTTGCACTAGAGGCCCGGTGCATGAAATTCATGCACTCAGGGATCTCTCAGCCCAGCCTGTGCCCTCTCACAGTCTGGCAGCCTGCGGGGAATGGACCTAAGCCGTCAGTCAGACATCCTTAGCGCAGCTACAGAAGTGGGAGAGGCTCCTGCCACTTCTGTTGTGCTCGCCAGCCATGAGCCCAGCTTCTGGCTGAGCAGTGCTCCCCCTGTGGGAGCACACTGACCAGCAGGGGACAGCTCCTGCATTTAACGTTGTTCCGTGAATGGTTGTTCCGTCGTTGGGCCGAAACTGGCTCTCCAACATCCCCCAAGGGGTCCTGGATTTCGAGAGGGAGCAGGCCAGGCCTAGGGACTCCACTGGTGCATGATTGGGGCTAGGGAGGGACGAGGGAGGTTGGCCAGCTGGGGAGGAACCGTGGGAGAGCTCCAGGGCATGTCCGGCCCATCTCGCTCAGTCCTGATTGGCCGGACCCCAGCAGCAAGCTAACCTACTGGTTGGAGCATCTGCCTCCTGGTGGTCAGTGCATGTCAAAGCGAGTGGTTGAGCATCCTTAGCATATCATTAGCATATTACACTTTGATTGGTTGAATGGACGGCCGGACAATCAGACACTTAGCATATTAGGCTGTTATTATATAGGATTTCTCCATTTCTGGACTTCATACTATTGTTGTCATACATTTAACTTATACATATGTTATAAAGCTCACACACTTTTTTTCTTTTTTAAAAATTTTTTATTGTTGAAAGTATTACATAGGTCCTTCTTTTCCCCTCATTAAACTCTTCCAGCCTGCTCCCAATCTCCCCTCACCCCCCATCCCAGGCCCTCACCACCTCATTGTCTGTGTCCATAGGTTATGTATATATGCATACAAGTTCATTGGTTGATCTCTTCCCACCCACCCTCCCTTGCCTTTCCTCTGAAGGTTCAACAGTCTATTCATGCTTCTATGACTGGGTCTATTTTTTTTTTTCAAATATATTTTTATTAATTTCAGGGAGGAAGGAGAAGGGAGAGAGAGATAGAAACATTAATGATGAGAGAGAGTCATTGATTGGCTGCCTCCTGCATGCTCCCCACTGGGGATTGATCCCACAACCTGGGCATGTGCCCTTGACAGGAATCAAACCTGGGACCCTTGAGTCCGCAGGTTGACACTCTATCCACTGAGCCAAACCGGCTAGGGCTGGGTCTATTTTTTTTCATCAGTTTATTTGGTACATTAGATTTCACATATGAGTGAAATCATGTGATACTTAGCTTTCTCTGACTGGTTTATTTTGCTCTGCAAAATACTTTCCAGGTCCATTCTTGCTGATGCAAATGGCGAGAGTTCTTTTTTATTGCCCATAGTATTCCATTGTGTAAATGTACCATAGTTTTTTTATCCACTCATCTGCTGATGGGCACATAGGCTGTTTCCAAGTAAAGCTCACAACACTTTTGCTTAAATAGTCAATTCTCATTCAAAGAGATTTAAATGCTAAGAAAAAATCTTATCATTTTAGCATATAGTTACAATTCCCTGTCCTCTTCCTTCTTTTATGCAGATCCAGATTACCATCTGATATTTCCCTGTGTCTGAAGGATGTCCATTAACATTTCTTATAGTAAAAATAGGTTTAGCCGAAACCGGTTTGGCTCAGTGGATAGAGCGTCAGCCTGTGGACTGAAAGGTCCCAGGTTGAATTCCGGTCAAGGGCATGTACCTCGGTTGCGGGCACATCCCCAGTAGAGGGTGTGCAGGAGGCAGCTGATCGATGTTTCTCTCTCATCGATGTTTCTAACTCTCTATCTATCTCCCTTCCTCTCTGTAAAAAATCAATAAAATATATTTAAAAAAAATAGGTTGATAATGAGTTCTTCAGATTTTGTATTTTAAAAAGGCATAATTTGGGTTTCGTTTTTGAAAGATATTTTTAGTAGGTATACAATTCTCTAATTTGACTGATTTTCTTTTTCATTTAGTGACTCAGATATTAATTTAACATCTTCTTGCTTCCATTGTTTCCAACAAGATTGTTGTCATTCTTATCTTTTCTCTCTATAGCCAACATGCCTTTATTCTCTAGAGAGTTTCCCTCTTATTACCATTTTTGAGCAATTATAGTGGGCCTTAGTGCTGTTTCTTTATATTTCTTCTGTCTAGGGTTCCTTGAGTTTCTTGGATCTATACATTTATAGTTTTTAAATCACTATTTCTTCTAATATTTTTCCTGGTGCCTATTCCCCACTTTTCAGAATTCCAATTGTCCATATATTAGGAAGCTTGGAGATGTCCTACAGCTCATTGACTTTTTGTTTCTTAAATTTTTCTGTGTGTTTTATTTTGGTTAGTTCTTTTATCTGTTTAAGTTCACAAATCCTTTCTTCTGCAATGTCTAATTTTCCATTAATCCAACCCAGTGTGTTTTTCATTGCAGGCATTGTAGTGTTTATTTGTAGATATTTAGTTACATTCTCTTTATATTTTCCATGTCTCTACTTAACTTTTTGAACACATAGAATACAGTTCTAATAACTTTTAGTGTTCTAATTTTAACACCTGTGTCAGTAGTAGGTGGGTTTCTATTTATTTATTTTCCTTATCATAAGCCATATTTTCCTATTTCTTTGCATGCCTAGTAATTGGATGTCAAACATTGTGAACTTTGTCTTGTTGGGTGCTGGATATTTTTGTATTCCTATAAATATTCTTAAGCTTTATTTTTTTGGGGGGGGCGGGGGAGAAGTAATTTAACAGTTAAGTTAAATTGCCAACAGTTTTATCCTTTCAGATCTTATCTTTAAGATTTGTATAGACGGCACCAGAGTAGTGCTCCACCTAGAGCTAATTATTCTTAACTACTTAGACAATACTCCTCTTAGTTATCTACCCAATGCAGCATGAATCATCAGGTTTTTCCAGTCTGGCCAGTGGGGAATAGGCACTATTCCTGGCTGTTTGTGAGTACTAGTCACTGCACTATTCCTTCCAATGTTTTTCCACTGGTTCTTTATCCAATTTAGAGAACAGTATCTTCTATTCTGTATTCCCCAGAGTCTAGAGCATTGCTCTCAAGTTTTGACTGATCAATATCATCCTCAAAAATTGGCACAGAAGAGGGTTCATTCTGGGATAACTGCTTCTCCTTTGTGATCCCACAACAGACTGTAACTCCTCTATCATAGAAATTACCATATTGTCTTGAAATTGCATATTTAATAGACTTAATGAGGGCAGAGACTGAGTTTGTCTTGCTCAATGCTATTTCCTCAGTTCTGAGCACAGTAGGAGTACAAGTAATTGTGAAATATGAATTCTGAATTCTGCTTCCAAACTGCTTGGTGAGAAAATGGATCTTTAAATAAGTTACAGAGTTGCAGAACTCTAAAACAGGAGATTTTAAATAGATAAGGCCTTAGTAGTTACCTGACTGTGAGGTTATAGTCCCATCCTGGCAGGTGGGATTGAGTCTTGACACTTATAAAGCCTACTAGAGGCCCAGTGCATGAATTCGTGCACAAGTGGGGTCTGGCTGGCCCACCCGCCCCAATTAGGGCTGAGGGATGATCAGGACCCATCAGGGCTGATTGGGCTGGGCTGGCCTGGGGGAGGGGCCACGGGCATTTGGCAGGCTGTGCTTGCCCCCTGGTCAAACTCCCAGTCGAATGGACAATTTGCATATTAGCCTCTTATTATATAGGATTTCACATAAAGCCAACTAACCAGGGGCATCATGTGGGTGGGGTAGGTATAAGAGGCTTCAGATTACTCCAACAGCCTTGGGGCATATTTGAATTCTGTGCAGACCTCTCCTTTCTTTCACATATATTTTAGTGCTACTGATGCCCGGTCCTGGGCCAGAAAGCCTTCAGTGCAGTGTGGCAAGAGCAATTGTTCACATAATATTTTGTGTTATGGGTAGGAGGCATTTGCTATCACGTGTATCCAGACGGTACTACCAGAGTTTCCATCCCAGCCTGTTACATAAAGATCAATTAAAGGCATCTCTATTCTGAATTTTCTTTTGACTATCTGGACATGTACATCTTTTTAACCTTGCTTTAAACTAAATTCTATAATATTTTAGAATACTTATTCCGTGCCCCAGACATTCCAGTTACCATTGGGACTGGCCATTGGGTAAGCCCTTTAACAAGAGAAATAGTACCCCCAAGGTGACATAAGGGGTGGAACAATATTCAGTTTATGAGCTATGGATCTCCTTTGTTACAAATCTTTCTCTCCATCTTCTGCCATCATATTCATAGTACAGCTAATCTAATGCCCTGAGCCCAGACAAATGTGAGATGGAACAAAGTGAGAATAGTATGGGAAGTGTATTCATTCCATTGATTGATTTATTCATTCATCAGTTTAATATTTATTGAGCACCTACTATGTGTCAGACACCATGTTGAATGTTAGTAGTACAAAGACTAGCAGATACAGACTTTGTCTTTGAAGAATTCACAGTCCTGTGGTAGAGGCAGACAAGTGGACAGTTACAATAATGTGAGTGAGAAATGCTAAAGTAGAAGAAAGAATACATAATGCCAATATCCAATTTCTTGAGAAGACATAAGTTCTTTGAGAGAAATGGTGTTTATCTTTCCTAACAACATAATTTGTAGAAGGTGAGCACTCTGTAAAGAGTCAAAACAACAACAACAAAACAAAGAAACAACGACAAAAAAAACCCACCCTGGATTCTGATCCCAGATTTTTCTCTGAGTAGCTGTGTATCCTTTGACAATCATTTCTGAGCCCTCGTTTCCCATCTGTAAAGTGTAACTGCTGATACCAGTCCCACCTACCTCACCAGGTTATTGCAAAGATCAATGGTCATGAGAGTGACTTCTTAATTAATTGTAAATATCTTTACAAAATAAAATATGTAATCATTTTAGAGTCTCACTTGGTTTTTGAATTTTAAATAAAGTGTTCAGCATTTCACGTAAGTGCTGAATAATCTTTAAAAAAATAATAATAAAGGAAGAGAGGGAACCAGCAGGTAAGCATCCTTCACTGTAGCAGCTTTCACAGTTCAAAGCAGGTCTGACTTGACCTTTTCAGAACTTCAGAAAGATATTTACTAAAATGAGAGACGTGAGGGGCCAAAGAATTTGTCCAAGAACATAATTCTCCAAAACGCGAGCCTGAACCACTTCCCAAGGTCTTTAAACATCAACAAAAGTCAGAAGGACCAAGCCCGAGGCAGCTGGGAGCTTCTCAGCTCCGGAAGGGCAAGTTCAGGAGGGGCTGGACCAGGCTTCCGACTCGCCCCGTGACGCACGGGGCCCGCCCTCAGGCTGCCGCTCCACCCCGTGACGCACAGGGCCCGCCCCCAGGCTGCCGCTCCACCCCGTGACGCACGGGGCCCGCCCCCAGGCTGCCGCTCCACCCCGTGACGCACAGGGCCCGCCCCCAGGCTGCCGCTCCACCCCGTGACGCACGGGGCCCGCCCCCAGGCTGCCGCTCCACCCCGTGACGCACAGGGCCCGCCCCCAGGCTGCCCACCTCTCGCGGGATCTCCCGGGAGGACGGATGGGGTCAGGCCCCATCATGGCGGCGGAGGAGGCGGATGTGGATATCGAAGGGGACGTGGTGGCAGCGGCAGCACAGCCCGGGTGAGGCGTAGAGACCGGGTCCCGCAGGGACGCAGAGGGGCGCGGATGCGCGGAGAGTGCCTTGGAAAGGCCGCGGGTGTGTCAAGGGCCAGGGGAGCGGAAGAACCCCCGTAGGCACGGGGTGTCCCGGAGCAGAAGGGCCGCGCCCATCCCGCCGGCCGGCTGCTCCTGCGCCCCACGGCCCGCTACCGGGGGCTCGGGCTCGTGCCGGACGCTCTTTCCCATTTTACAGGGATGCTATGAGCATGCCGACTTCTCCTAGCACGTTGCACTTAGATTCCTTCTTCCATTACCTCCGCCTCAGAATCTCGCCATAATTCGCCCTTTGCTCCCGCCTGACAGGAACTAGAACCCGGGCGGCCCGGGACGGGACCTGCGCTCTGGGACCCTTGTGCCAGCATTTGCAAGCCGGTGACCTTGGGCTTGTCGTTTCAGTCCTACTGGCCACAGGTTTCCTCTTGCACATAGGGTTAGTTGTGGAAAAGTTCCTGAGAGGCAGTTTGGCTTTAAGGCACGGGGTAGGATTTGAGTTGGACAGCTCTGGGTTCTTCTGCATTGCTGGCCCTTCCCGTTACTAGCAGTGTGGCCTTGAGCCAGACATTTAACTAGTCACATCCTCTGACAGCCCATGTGTAAACTGACAGTCGTGATATGTACCGCCGGCGGTTATTGTGAGGAGCCAATAAAATAATTACGGGATGCATTTTTTGCATGTGATAGGTGTTCTGTAAATGTGTTCTTTACCATCCCGTTACTTTTAGGGATGGTATTGTGAGGACCCAGCGAGGAGTCAACACTTAATACCAATTCCTGATTCCTGCATAACAGGCCAATGTGGTTTTTAAACAGCAATGTCCAGACTGAGAGATCTAGCCCTTTCATTCCTTGCTTTCTGAGAAGAAATTGATACATAACATTTTTTAAAAAGTGCTTTCAGAGTCTCCTTTTAGTAATGGAAGAGGCCTAGACTGATGAGGAATCAAAAGAATTCCATTCCAAACTCAGCCAGCTATGTTGCTTATAACTATGAACAACTTTATTAGAACTCTATTAGGTTGAACCATGTGAAATTTTCAATCTTATACCATTTTTTACCTATAAAATGGCGATTTCATATGGTCCAGTCTAATAATAGGGCCTCTGTAAATGGTGGAGAAGAATAGTAACTCTTGACAATGAAGGACCAAGATAGAGGGTTTAAAGTGCTCGTGAACCCTAAAGCACTGTGAAAATGTGCGGAGTAATTAAATTCATATATAGTCATTTTTTCCGAAGTCTTTAGGAAGAGCAGTCCAAAGTTATACAAAATGAGTAGAGAACCTATTTTATTAGCAATTATTGTTCACATTTGTGTAGGTCAAGTTAATCTTGACCAAGCGCTTTTGCTTGCATGATTTAATTTACTTTTCACAAGAAGTCTATGAGATCAGTATGCAAGGATACTTATTTGCAGTCAAGAGAGAAGTAAGTTGAACTTGGAAACACTAAAGATCACCTGAGAGCATTGACTCTACCCCTTTTCTATAGGCTCTTCTTTATCTTTGTTTTTCTTATTGTATTTACTTTTTCTCCCCTCTCCCCGCCCCATTTTTTCTTTCTTTTTACTCTGTTTGAGCCTTGCGTCTATTGGTGGTACCTATGATCATCTTAGTCTTATGCAGGAAGGATTACAAAGGTTATTGGTTCCTGGTGGTAAGAGCCATTGCTTTACCATCTCCAAGGAGTATCAGTGACATTATATTCTGGGGATTCTTGCCCCCCGATGTGATTTTTCAACTTTACGATGGTGCAAAAGTAATAAGCATTCAATAGAAATCGTACTTCCAATTTTGAGTTTTGATCTTTTCCCAGGCTGGTGATACCTGGTACGATACTCTCGTATAATGCTGGGCAGTGGCAGCAAGTTGTAACTCCTAAACAGGCACTAGATCACAAGGGTAAATAACAGATACTCCTATAGTGAACTGTGTTGCCAGCATTTTTGGATATTGTGTTCTGAGCACGTTTAAGGTAGGCTAGGCTAAGCTATGATGTTTGTTAGGTTAGGTGTATTAAATGCATTTTTTAACTTAGGATGGGTTTATCAGGACAAAACTCCATCATAAGTCAAGGAGCATTTGCACTTGCTAAGTGCTAGGTACCAGAGTTAGAAGATGGCATTGAAACTTTTTTCCCTTCTATTTCTCCGACCATTCCTTATCATCCTCCTTTTCTTCTGCTTGTCCTTTAAGTCATAGTGTTTTAAGTGGTTTTGTCATAAGACATCTACTCAGTAACTACATACTAGTAGTCCCTGGTGATACCATATCTCAAGACTTAAATTTCTGTTTGTTGGGTTGGACAATACAAAAG
The DNA here is from genome assembly GCF_027574615.1 of Eptesicus fuscus. Lineage (NCBI taxonomy): Eukaryota > Metazoa > Chordata > Mammalia > Chiroptera > Vespertilionidae > Eptesicus > Eptesicus fuscus. The sequence continues at coordinate 40,459,543 of NC_072481.1, read as the reverse complement.
TTTGCCAGTGTTTGACCTACAAAAATGACCGTTTCATAAGTTCACTTAATACATGTTGATCTTTCCCAAATATCCTGCCAACCCAAATCTCTCCCCATCTTCATATCCATTTATCCAACTTTCTCAGTCTTTTTGCATTTGGATGTTCCACAAGCCCCTCAATCTCAGTTTATAAACCTTCCCCACCACATGTGCCTCTCTGGGTTCCCTACTTCAGTAAATGGCACCGTCCACCCAGTCACCCAAGGAACAGACCTACATGTATTCTTTTCCTTACCTCTCTCCTTCCACTTCTATCAGTTGTGGACGGTCTGTTGATTCTTAGTATCCTCTCAAATGTATTCACTTCTTCCTATTCACACTGCTTGTTCTCTAGGTCTAAGTTACTGTCACCTTTTTCTAGTGTTTATACTGGAATCACTCCCTCTTAACTGCTCCTTGTCTCTTTGGCTCCTTCTACTCTTTCCTGAAGTTAGAGCATTCTTTCTTACATCCAGGTCTGATCATGTTATTTTCTTCAATCCCCCGTTGGCTTTATGATAAAGTCTTCTTCATTCCTTAACTCCTAGAGAGACCTGTGTGATCCATGCCTCATCTACCTCATTCATTCAATCATTCAAGAAATATTGATTGAACACCTTTGTATGTCAAGCCCTGGGTATACAGCAGTTACCAAAACTAAGTCCTTGCTTTCACAGAACTAACATTTTTATTAGATGAGACAGACAGTAACATTTCTGTATATGTCAGATGGGGAGAAGTGGAAAAGATGAAGGAGGGAAGGTGGACCACTGACTTATCAACTGAATCCCTTGCAGTTAACCAGGGATAACGATCAGGACTGAAACTATGAGGCCTTAAAGGTCAGTGTGAATATAGTGTAAGAACTGGATTTGGAAAAGGGAGAAGCAACAGAATTGGCAACAAGTTGAATGTGCATTTTGAGGAAATAAGGGCAGGTGCAGATTTCTGGCTTGGGACTAGGGGATGGAGGTGCCATAGACTGAGATAGGTAATGATAAAAGAATAGCATATTTGAGAGGAAAGGTGAACTCAGGTTTAAACATGCTAATATGGGGTACCTATGGAGATTTAGGTAGGTGTCCAGACACATACACCAGCGATGTGGATGTTGCTAATCCTTATTGAGAAACTAGCAGCCCGTTTGCACGAAGATTCGTGCAATAGACCTTCATTCACCTGGCTGCCTGCACCAGTTTTCTGCCGGCACCGGGGACCCAGGCCTTGGCTGTGGCCACTGCCTTCTGCCTTCTTTCAGGGTCGGGGCTTGGCCCCGGGCGGCAGCCTTGGGCTCTGCTGCACCCCAGTGTCCCTGCTAAGGATCGTAGGAGCCGACCCCCGGTGGTTGCCTATGATCCGTGCAGGCTCCCCGCTGGTGCCCGAGGCTTTCCCAGCCGACCCCCTGGTCATTGCCTGTGATCCGTGCAGGCTCCCCGCTGGTGCCCAAGGCCGGGAAAGCCTCCGCCTGAGGCTTTCCCCGCCTTGGGCTCCCGCACCCCAACGTCCCTGTGACGGTTTCCTGGTGGGCCTGGCTGGTGGGCGTGGCTGGTGGGTGTAGCGAAGGTATGGTCAATTTGTATATTACTCTATTAGGTAGGATACCATGTAAAAAGATTTCTAAAGTAAATTTGAAGTGGTACTAGTCCCACCTCCTGCATCCTTGGCAGATCTAGTTAAGTAAATGTTTTCTTCTGCTGATACAAGTCTCAGAATCCCTTAGTTTGTATTTCTGGTAGCCCCTACCAAGTCTAAATTGACACTTGAGTTAAAACCTTTTTGTCATCAACAATTGAGAGACATTATCGCTTTTAGTTTATTGTAGATAGTCTGTTAGCCCCACAATTCATTATAACCACTGTGGAACTAATTGAAGATTCAAAAATGTAAACCCACACATAGGTTTTTGCAGTCAAATTCTTAGCACTACACTAGGTCTGGGAAAAGTCAGTAACTTAACTAGGAAAATTTATAACTTCAGGACATACAAAAGCAAAAATTAAATTTAATTATATCATAGATTAGGCCTTCCAAAACTTAAATATTTAACTATTCAGCCTTTTTGCATATGAAGTGAACGTGTAACTTGAGAGAGTTCTTATTAGTTTACTAATGAAACGCGTGAATTAACAGTTTGGTCCCTCATGGACATAGAAAAGAGCCCAATAACCCAAGTTAACTTGTTAAATTATATGAGTTGTTATTAAAACATTACATTCTCGTATCTCTTCATTGTACTGTCCTTCAAGTATTTTTCTATTCAGGTTCTTCCATTTGTTTATTTTATTTTTTCGATTTTGAGGGTGGTGCTATTGATGGTAGCTTTCATGCTTTAGGTATATTTAAAAGAATTAATTGTAAAGTTGAATTCCTACATACGCCTCAAAAGAAATCTGAAGTGTTGATTCATGGCCACAGAGCATGTGTGGTTGCTGCTTTGGGTTATTTTTTTTCCTTAAGAAGTTGTTTATTCTTGGGAAACAAAAGAAGTGAATGGACTTGATGTTTAGCAGTTGAGATAGGGTAACTTAAAGCACTATGTAATTCACAAACCAAAGAGGTACCACAGGCATTTCTACAACATTAAATCTGTTAAGGAGAGAAGGGAACTAAATATTTGCTTAACATCTCAACCTGCCAGTCACTGATATGTAAAATGTGTACATTAACTTATATAATATCACTTTTATACTCATTTTTTTATTACAGAAATGATGAAAATACAGCATCTATTTTACAAGATCACTATCTTGATTCATCATGGAGAACTGAGAATGGTCTTATTGTAAGTATTTTATGAAAATATTAGGGACATTAAGCTATTACTCATTACCCAAAGTACCTCTTTTTTTTTTTTTTTTTAATTTGGTGCTAGTGCTCAGCAATCACAAAGGTAATAAATTTAAACTTTTTTAAAAAATATATTTTTATTGATTTCAGAGAGGGAAGGGGAGAGAGAGATAGAAACATCAATGATGAGAGAGAATGATTGATTGGCTGCCTCCTGCACGCCCCCTACTGGGGATCAAGCCCACAACCCAGGCATGTGCCCTTGACCAGAATCGAATCTGGGACTGCAGGCCAACACTCTATCCTCTGAGCCAAACCAGTTAGGGCGAAACATTCTTCTTACTATAAAAATAGCAGAAACTTATTCTTATTTCTTTTGACTTTGAAAAATGGCCACAAATGGGAAACAACTGTTGGATCCAGCTGGATTTGAATACAAGTCCTTGCTCTACCACTTACCAGATTTGTGAACCTCAGTTTCATCTGAAAAATGGGGATCATTGCAGGGTTCATTTCCTCATTTATCAGTTATTTACTGAGTATGTACTATGTGCCAGACACGACCAGATTTGGGGGTTCAACTATAATTAAGACAGACATGGTTCTGCTTTCAAGGAGCTTATAGCCTAAAGCAGGGGTCCTCAAACTTTTTAAATAGGGGCCAGTTCACTGTTCCTCAGACCGTTGGAGGGCCAGACTATAGTTTAAAAAAAACTATGAACAAATTCCTATGCACACTGCACATATCTTATTTTGAAGTAAAAAAACAAAACGGCAAAAACACCCGCATGTGGCCCTCGGGCCGTAGTTTGAGGACGCCTGGTCTAAAGAGTCAGGTATTAAACAAATAGACAGACTAATTATAAATCATGAAAGACATTAGATATAGACTAAGGGTGACAGGATGGGGAACCTACTTTAGATAAAGTTGTCAGTATGGGAAACTGAGGAGGTGACTTTTTTAATATATTTTTATTGATTTCAGAGAAGAATGGAGAGGGAGAGAGAGAGATAGAAACATCAATGAGGAGAGAGAGTCATTGATTGGCTGCCTCTTGCATACCCCCCACTGGAGATCGAGCCCATAACCCAAGCATGTGCCCTTGACTGGAATTGAACCCGGGACCCTTCAGTCCACAGGCCAGTGCTCTATCCACTGAGCCAAACCAGCTAGGGCTGCAGAGGTGACTTTTAAGTTGAAATGTAATAAAAAGAGGGGAGTAGCCCTGACCGGTTTGGCTCAGTGTATAGAGCATCGGCCTGCGGACTGAAGGGTTCCGGGTTCGATTCCAGTCGAGGGCATGTACCTTGGTTGCGGGCACATCCCCATTGGGGGGTGTGCAGGAGGCAGCTGATTGATGTTTCTCTCTCATCGATGTTTCTAACTCTCTATCCCTCCCCCTTCCTCTCTGTAAAAAATCAATAAAATATATATTTTTTTTTTAAAAGAGGGGAGTAGATATGTGACGAGTTGAGGAAAAACATAAGACAGAAAAAATAGTATTACAAAGGCTGGTTGGAAGCCAGTTCTAGAATATGGTAAGGGAAGGGGGATGATAGCTGTGACAAGGTTGGGAAGGCAGATGAGAGCTCTGTCATATTTGTAGGAATCAAGAGACCAGTTAAGAAACATTTGAGTAATCTAAGCATTTATTTGGTGGTAGCTTGGCTTGAGGTGGTGACAGAATCAATAGAAGTAGAGAGATTTAATTCTATTTTGGAGGTTGAGCTCCTTGGTAGACTGGACATAGGATTGAAGGAAAAGGAAAGAATCCAGGGTGATTCTTGGGTTTCTAGCTGGAATAACTTGGTGACTAGTAGTGCCATCTACAAAGTTGGGAAGGCCGGGGAAGAAGCAGGTGAAGGAAGGTATGTGATGGTGAGTTATGATTTAAATGTTAAATTTAAGAAGCCTACTAGGTACCCAAGTGGAAGTTTTGAGGGGGCGGTTGGAAATAACAGTCTAAATCTTGGAGAGGATTTAGACCTGAAATTTTTTAAGTTTTGAGAGTTGAAAATGAATGTGATCATTCAAGGAGATATTGCAGCTTAAGGGAAAAAAGAATTGTGAGTTTTGGAAATAGATGAAGTATCTAGCAAAATGCTGATATCTAATAGTCTTTTATACATGACTAGAGGCCCGATGCACGAAAGTCGTGCAAGAGTAGACATTCCTTCCCCTGGCTGCTGGCACCGGCTTCCCTCTGGCACGTGGGACCCGGGCTTCCCTCTGGCCACTAGCAGGCACCTGGGACCTGGGCTTCCCTCTGGCCACCAGCAGGCACCCGGGACTCAGGCTTCCCTCATAGCCCCAGCTTCGTCCGGAAAGTCGTCCAGAAGGACATAGGTCTAATTAGCATATTGCGCTTTTATTATTATAGAGAGCCATTATTACTTTATCACGGATAGGATCTTGAGCCTTGGAGTCTAACAGACTGTGTGTCAAGTCTCTGCTCTCCCACTTGAAATGTTAGCAGTGCTAGTGATGCCTCTGTGAAATAATAATGCCTATTATCGTGGGAATCAAAGCTATGTCCATGTGCTCAGTAAATGACAACTAAAATTGTTAATCATATCATTGTGTATTTTCATTTAACAAAATATGGAATATAACTTCAAAAAGTAGTAAATAAAAAGAAAATATTTTCTTCTCTTTTATAATAGCCTTGGACTCTGGATAGCACCATCAGTGAAGAGAACAGAGCTGTCATTGAGAAAATGTTGTTGGAAGAAGAGTATCCTTTAATGATTGTGAGGAAAGAAGATTTCAGGGTTAAATACCTCCAAATGCAAAAATAACAAAGGAGACCACTATTAATTTGGCCCCAGATTGCTACAATATAATATGTTACCTACCTATGCAAAAAACTGCATTTTATTCCTTTGGTTTCTGTTTTATTGCTAAGTCTGAGGTATGATTTAACATTTTTGAGTTTCTATTGTCAACCAACTCTTTATACTGTGTGAATATTTATTTGAAATTATAAAATGTTTTAAGTGAGCTAGAACCTGTAGTCCAAGACCATTTAGTCTAAATCCTCCATCTTCAGTTATATAAGCTGAAATCCAGAGATGTTGATTTGTCCAAGGATTCAGAATTAGAATATGTAAAAGTTCTCACTTCTTACTCTACCAATTTACAGGTGTTATGTGAGAGGAATCTAAATAAAAAGCACAAAACAAAAACAAAAGGATAAAGATTCCCCCCTCTCCCTTCCCCGCCCCTCCCCCCACACACACCTGAGAAGTTGTGGATCCTTACCCATGGTCAGGCACTGGCTTCTTGTCCTTGTTTCTTTAATCTGTATGTGATGTTGGCAACTTAATTCTTTTGGACTAAATTTTCTTCTATGTAAAGTGTGAGGATTGAACAAAATGATTTCTGATTTTATGATTTATAAAGGGTATTAATAATAGTTTAATGAGTAGTGGTTTATTTAACATTTTCTAGTAGCCTCCTTTAAAACAGGTGAAATTAATTTTAATTATTTATTTAACCCAGTATATTTAAAATGTTATTTCAACATTTAATATAAAAACATTATTGAGATCTTTCACATTTGTTTCATACTCTTTGAAATTCAGTGTGTATTTTATACTTAACAAAGCACCTCAGTTTGTGCTAGCCACATTTCAAGTATTTAGTAGTTATACATGTGGCTATTGGCCAATGTATTGAACAGTGCAATTCTAAATTAATGAATACTTAAGTAGTTACTGGTTCACTTCCAGACGTGGAAAAGTAATGCGAGTAAAAGCTATGTCAGCTCTTGGAGGACAGGGATAATATTTTCTTACATCTTTGTCTTCACTACCTAGTACCTAGCATAGTGCCTGACATCCACAATATACAGGCAATAATTGTTAGTGAAGAATATTTCTGATTAACTTATTATAAAGGCCAGTTTTAAGACATTTGAGAGGGAGTCTTTCTGGTAGATTTGACCTAAGTGTTAGTTTATTAGGGTAGAGCTCTTCTCTGTTACCTTGAGAAATATGAAGACAATTCGTTATCCTAAATTACCCTGGACGACCAATCAAATTCATCCATTACATTCTCCATACGGTTTAGGAAAAAAAAATTAAACATTGAGGATGTTTCTTCTTTTAGCCACTTCTAAAAGGGAAGATAAGAGAAACTAGCATTTATGTAACACATTTTATGCAGGTACCATTTTGTGAGATTTTACATGTAATATTTAATCCATATAACAACCCTGTGAGGTATAAATAATTTTATCAAAAATTGTACAGACCTGAAAAGGGCTTTGAAAGGAATTGGTTTATTTAGGATTCGAGTGTGACTTTCATGAGTATCTATATATATAAAAAGCCAGCAACCAGAATGCAGTAATGACGGAACAACCGGTAGCTGTGACACCAACTGCAGCCATCGAACCGGCTGGATTGGGGGGGTGGGGCCGGCCGGCCAACCTCCTGCAGCCCCTCCCCAACCCGGCCCCACCCCAGATCAGCCCCCCCACCTTGATCAGGGGCAAGGCTGGCCGGCCAACCACCCTTGGCCCCTCCCCTAGGCTGCTGGCTCCTGATTGGCCCCCTGGACCCTATTTGGGGGCGGGGCTGGCCTGCCGGCCCACTGCCCACAGTCCCTCCCCACAGCTGGCCCCATGGTGCACCCCAGACTCTGACAGGAGGAAGATTTTCATATACATTTTATTAATTTTCTTTCATCTCTGACACTTCTATTATAGAGAAAAGGCAAATAGCAATATTAAAATACTAGAGGCCTGGTGCATGAAAATTCATGCATTGGAGTGGGGGTTCCTCAGCCTGGCCTGTACCCTCACAGTCTGGGAGCCTCAGGGGTGGGAGGCGACGCCCCCATCACACCTCTGCTGCTGCCACTGCCGGCAGCGCAAGCCTCAGCTTGGCCCTGGTTACCTGTGCCTTGGGCAGCCCTGGGCAGCCATCCAAGGCTTGCCTGTGCCTTGGGCTGGCCCTGGGTGGCTGGGAGACTGAGGGTACTGGGAAACTCTGGAGGCAGGTGCATGGAGCGGCTGGACCCACCTGGGGGTGGGCCTAGTCGTGCCGCCTGCGTGCTGCCCCAGTGAGGCTGAGAGGACTGGGCACTGCCATCTTGTGGCTGTGGGCGCCGCCATCTTTGAGGGCGTGGCAGTCAATTAGCATATTCCCTCCTTATTGGCCGTGGGTGCCGCCATCTTTGTGAGGGCATGATGGTCAATTAGCATATTCCCTCTTTATTAGATAGGATTTCCTCTTAATTAATTCCCTTTTAACATGCACGAATTTCGTGCACTGGGTCACTAGTATAATATAAATGCCTACTTTGTATGAGTCACGTTAAAAGTTATGACTTTATTGTTTTTAAAGTTTCCTTAATAACTACACAGGTATTATTTATCTAAAAAATCACTTCCAGAAAAATTCTGGCTTGATCAAAAGGAAGATGATAAGAAATACATGAAGAGGTAAAAATTAATTTATCATACTTTTAAAAATATGTACAGTACTTTTACAAACTTCACACACTTCCTTATTTTCTTTTTTCATGTGGTGGTGCAGTCTGCAGAAAACAGCAAAAATCATGTATGTACTTATGTTTAAAACTTTAAAACCTTTTTTATTAGTTAAAAGTTATGGGAAAATTAAAAATTATAGTTGGCTTGTGGAAAAGCTTTCTTGATCTCGAGTTATACAAAAATATAAAATCAAAATTTCTTTTATACATTGGAATGCCCCAAGGTAATTTTATGCTGCTATTTTCAAAATTTCTCTTTGGTTTCACCAGATTATGGAAAAGATGGTTTCTTAGGGATTTGTGGGGAAACTTTAAAATCTGCTATTTAATGTTAGGAATTGACATGATTTCTGTTGCCCTGTCAGTTAACTTTCAATCACTTCAAACAAAAATTTAATTTGAATTTGTAGCTTTCAAAAAAATTAAAGAAACTATTAACTATTTTATTTAGTGTTTATAAACTTGCATGTTTATGGTCCCTTAAAGGGTAAGGCTTACAGATTTGCAGTTGCCAAGAGTTTGAGCACCGAACAGACTTTGGCTTTTGCATTTTGCTGAGTAAACAACAATAAAAAATGAAGTTAATGAAAAGATTAATGGTGTGCTTGAATTAAATTAGTGAGCCTCATCACTCCTTTAATTTCTTAAGAGACTGCAGTTTCAAAAGCAATAAACATAATGCCATAGTTTATTTTATTTTATTACTTTTCTGGCTTGCTATTTATTTACATGGATTTACGTGGAAGAATCAGAGATAATATTTCTAAAGTCAGTTTAAACTTTTACATGCCTTTCAGGATTTGGAAATGTTTTAATGTCTGCTGTTTTATGTCCAGCATAAAGAACCCTATTTGTTTGTTTTCACACTGACTTCCTTTGATGTCTTTTAGTGTTATCTTCACTCAGACCCAAGGATTATGTCTTTTGGGGCTCCTATCATACTGAGCTAGAGAATTATATGAGACAGGGTAAATCTGCCCCCTCGAGTAGAGGCTGCAGCCTTCTTCTTCTTTTCCTTTTTTAAGTTCTTAGACTCAGAATATTGAATTTATTTTATGGCTATCTATAATCTTTAGCTGCATAAATATGGAATGTTCCATTTCAGATTTTTTTTTTTGCAATTCCTTTTTTCCCCCCTCAGGGTACAATCTCCTACAAAACCAGCCAGTTTCTCAGTAAAGTGGACGATAGAAGAAAAAGAGCTGTTTGAACAAGGGCTGGTAAATAGAGCAATTTTTGACTTATAGTAAAATAATTCTAGAAGCAAATATTGATAGAATTATAAGGTTAAATTAATTTGTAGAGACCAGAAATTTCTTTTTAATTACAGTGATTATATCTGTAGTTTTTCTATAGATAGAGTGATGATGTATGTAGTATAGTACAAGAGAATTTAACTCACTTAAGTTAATAAAATATTAAAATAGATTTGGATTAATTTTTGGGTAGTTTTTACCCTATTTTTATACTAGTAAAACCCCCAAATTGAGCTATTTCTTTAAACTACCTGGTTTAAAAGGGAAAATTATTTAGTTATCTGTGTATATGGAACTGTCTGTGTTGGGTTGAGTTATTTTTTATTCAGATATTTGGCATTGTGCATATAATCTAAATATTTTAGCAGATGTAATTGAAGACAAAACGTGTGTTTCTTTTTGCGTGAAAGTTTCGCTGAGACCTGTATAAATGTCTACAAGTTATATAATGGAAAAATATGCATGCCAATTTCTAATTCCGAAAATACTTCTTAATATGAAGACACTTTTAATAAAATATTCAGAAAAGTCTTTTAACTATGGGGAATAGGTTATATCATTTCCTTTAAGGTACATATTACCCAATGTTATACTAAATTAATTTTGAAGTTATATATTTACATTAAATTTATAGGATATTTATATAATTATGTAGGATTCAGGAATGCTAATTGAAATATTACTGATAATGTTTCTACAGATGGTGGGAAATAAAATGTGCTTGTATTTTTATAGTCATTACTATGACGCTCATATATTCTGTGATGTTTTTATATAAATACCTAAACTATCCTTGAGTGTTTCATCTCTTCCTGAGAATTTTATCCTGTGCTGTTATATTTTATATTTTTGTATTTTAGTCTGTTGCATGATTATCATTTACATAATCTAACTAGCCATTTATTTAAATTGTCCCTTACTGAAGACTACACACACACACACCAATGCAAGTGGGTTATGAATTTTTAGGTTATTATTGTTGACATTGGTAGTAGTTATAGGAGCTACATCTGCATGGTTCAAAATTCAAAAGGTGCCTAAAGTTTATAAGGTGTAAAGTCTTAACTCTTGTCTCAGCCTTCAGTTCTCTATGCCTGAGATAATCATTTTAATTTGTTTTTTGTGGATTCTTCCAGAGATATTTATTCCTGTATAAACAAATGTGTATTTATTTATATACATACTAGAGGCCCAGTGCACGAAATTCGTGCATTTGGAGGGGTTCCTCAGCCCGCCTGCGCCCTCTCACAGTCCAGGAGTCCTCGGGGGATGTTTGACAGATGGCTTAGGCCCGCTCCCCAGCCGTCAGTCAGACATCCTTAGCGCTGCTGCAGAGGCGAGAGAGGCTCGCACCACCACTGCTGTGCTCACCGTCCATGAGCCCAGCTTCTGGCTAAGTGGCACTCCCCCAGTGGGAGTGCACTGATCACCAGGAGGCAGCTCCTGTATTGAGCATCTGCCCCCTGGTGGTCAGTATGTGTCATAGTGACTGGTCGTTCCCCTGAAACCGGCTCTCTGACATCCCCTGAGGGGTCCCAGATTGCGAGAGGGCAAAGGCCAGGCCGAGGACCCCATCAGTGGATGATCGGGGCTGGGGAGGGAAGTGGGAGGTGGGCCAGCCGGAGAGGGACTGTGGGAGGACTCCAGGGCATGTCTGGCCTGTCTCACTCAGTCCCCAATTGTCTGGACCCCAGCAGCAAGCTAATCTTCTGGTCGGAGCGCCTGCCCCCTGGTGGTCAGTGCATGTCATAGCAAGCAATTGAGTAGCCTTTAGCATATCATTAGCATATTATGCTTTGATTGGTTGAATGGCCAACTGGATGACCGGACACTTAGCATATTAGGCTTTTATTATATAGGATGTAGATATATGTTTATGTTTATATACATAAACAGATATTTTAAACTTAGAATGGTTTCCCACAAAAATAAATGGAACTGTTGGTTGTATTTTAACCTTTTGATGTAGTTTGCTTATGGACTGAAATTTCTCAGGTTTGAGAGAAGGGAATTATGTGGTACTGAATGATGAAGGAAGATTTTTTCCTTCCTTTTCTTGGGCATAGAGCTCTCCCTTTGCTCTATTTTAAAATTAATGAATTCTTTGCTCCTGTTGTTAGTGTCCCCTCTGTAAGCTTCATAGTGCCCAAGCCCTTACAGTCCCTACTGGTCACACTTAACCAGATCTGTCCTATCTCCAAAGTGCTCCATGCTGCCAGGTTACTTGCTTGACTTTATTCCACAATAAGATAATGAATTCTGCAGTAAGTTGATCTGCTAGGTGTTAGTTAAGAGCAATATAGATAATTAATTTATACTCACTAGTAATTTACCCCGAAATACTTTCAGTTTTAAGAAATTATCCACATGTCAGATTTTCTCATGAATACCACAAATAATTGTATAAATTAAGGTTTATCATTTGGGTCGGATCTTTGAAGATGACTTGCTACCATAAGTCATGACTGCCTGGCCTGAAGCCTGCCCTGAGGTCAACTCCCCTGAGTTGTGGCTGGGTTTTTTTGTTGTTGGTTTGTTTTTCATAGCTTTAAGAATTCTAAAAAATTACAATTGTTGAGCTACTTTGGGAAGTAGAGAATATCTTGTGTTAGAGATATTATAAAGAAGGTTTATGTATGTATCAAATGATAGACTTGATACCTAAAAATCCCATTTAGCTTTAAAATTATATTTATTCCTTTCTGTACTTTAGAACACACCAGAACTCCCTCGAGTTCTTAGTTTTTCTCACCACAACTTGGTGTTAGCAAGTGTACAACCTTCGACAGTAGATGGGTGTAGGGAGGCTTTGGTTGCAGCTCTCTTCATTTGTGATTCTTGTAAGTCAGTTCACCGTGATGTCTGTGTAGAGTATAATGGATATTGTAACAGATGGAATCTGGGCAAGAGGGTATTTTTAAATTAGTGTCAGAACATACTCAGTTGATTGTATAAATGATGGATGCAACCTGCCTCCATTTCAGATACTTTTTTTTTAAGTTATCTTAAGATTTGGAACATCATAATGTGCAATATGAATACTTATGGTTAGGAATACATAAAAGTGATGTATCTTTATTTAGATAACTATGAAAAGAAAACTAATTTCTAAACTATTTTGGTCAGTTGTCATTAAGTCAGGATTCTAAAAGAAGAATGTGGGCCTTGATTTTAAGTCTTAGCTATATATGAAGCTTCATTGTGTGCTTTAGAAAATAAATAAAGATGGGTTTTTCTTTTAGTTTGCTTTTGTAGTGTGGCATTTGCTTAGAATATTAACAAGTCAGTTCAACAGAAGCAATTTCTTTTTCATTTTGATAATATAGGCTAAATTTGGCCGAAGGTGGACCAAAATTGCAAAGCTAATTGGGAGTCGAACTATTTTACAAGTCAAGAGCTATGCCAGACAGTACTTTAAAAATAAGGTAAGCAGAATATAACTATACTAATTGATAATATTTTAAATAAAATTAGTAAGAAAAAGTAGTTTTTAATTCAGGTATTAAAGTCTTAATGTTCAAAGTTTATATAGTGGAAATATTTTATACCCATAAAGTACTTTACAGATATTTATCTTCAGAATCTCAAAGCATATATCTTCAGTGTTATGATTGTTCTTATTGAATAGGTATTATATTATTCTACTTAATTTCATACAGTTAAATAGAAGAATAAGATATTAATTGCTCATTTAAAATGTAATAAAAACTTTAAAGAAAAGAACCATAAAGGTACAATACACCAGTGATGTACTCAATTTAATAATATTGTATTTATCCTGCTTTTTGTGCCAGTTATTAACTTTTCCAATTGTAATATTATTGGGGTTTTATCTTGATTTTTAAAAAGGTAAAATTAGATGGTACAGAGAAGGAAACACCAAATCAGAAGAACAGCAGTGATTTTCAGATTAAAAGTGAAGATGAAAGCACAAAGTCATGGACCTCATCAAGTTTAAGGGGACGTGCTGATCCCAACTTGAATGCTGTAAAAATTGAAAAGTTATCTGACGATGAAGAAGTAGACATCACAGATGAGGCAGATGAGTTGACTTCTCAGGCACCACAGGAGAATCCTAGCAGTGATATTTTATTAAATATCCCTAATAGTAAAAGTAATGAAACCTACCAAGGAGAATGTATTACCTCTGACAGCCAGGAAGATCCCATTTCTAAATCTTCCAAGGAATATCTCCAGAATCCAAAGCACGTTGAGATGGAAACACTTTCAAGCTCAGGAATTAAATTTTGGACTGAAAAACAGAGTACCAGTGATGAAAAGTCAGTTGAATTAAATGATCAGAAATGTAATAAACTGATGAAAAACTGTGATAAGCATAATGGAAATGGAATAGTAGATGATACCAGGCTGTTGCCTTCTCCGGAGCCTTGTGAAGTTCAGAAAGATTTGAGTGATCATGAAATGCTTTTTCATTCTTGCCAAATGGAGGAGGAACACCATGAGGAAGAAGAGCTTAAACCACCAGAGCAAGAAGTAGAAATAGATAGAAATATTATTCAAGAAGAAGAAAAACAAGCAATTCCTGAGTTTTTTGAGGGGCGCCAAGCTAAAACACCAGAACGCTATTTGAAAATTAGGAATTACATTTTGGATCAGTGGTAAGGAAGAATTATATTATAGATACTGTTTTAAAACTTACGATATTCTATAGTATTTTAATTAGGCTTATGCAGAAGTTAGTATTTTATAATGCTAATGATCCAGAGAACTTTAACATAATATATTTCAGTAGGCAAGACTTAAAATTTCTTGTAGTGAACTTTTTTCGGAAAGCTTTGGTAAAGATTGTTATCTGTAGCTATCTTAATCCATCTCTGTTCATTAGAGTGTTTGGATCTGGTAAAAGGGGTAGATGATTGCCTTAAGAAGTACTTTCTTAGGGCATTGTTAGGAAGATATAGAAAGCACTACTGTTCTGGAAAGGGGATAACACAACACCTTTCCTAGTTTATCCTGTACTGTGAAATACAAAGAAAGAAAACTTCCATGACAGGATAATGTCAGTCTAAATAGCTGCCTTAAGTGCTTTCAGCTTTGAACCTGTGGCAGATTATTCATTGTTTCATCCAGCTTCATCAGGAAATAGGAATTTTTGATATATGCAGTTTACCCTCTAAAGTGTCAGTACCTTTTACTTAAATTATTTAGTGGGGATTGGGGAACAAACCAAAAAACTTCCCACCTTATTAGCCTAAATGCTCTGAAAGTAATTTGAATTTTTCATAATACCTTAAGACATCATTAAACATTCATAATTGTTATTGCTTCAGGATTGTATAGGGCCATCTTTATAGAGGGCTTCTGCTACAATCTAGGAAGATTACCGAAGGAAAACAAGGTTATTAAATCAGTAACCATTTTGCTGTACAATATTGAGTGATTTGGCTTTTAAGGATAACTATATTCTTAAGAAAGATTTTTGTTCTTGTTCTTGCAGGCAGTTGAGATTGTTAAAAATACAAGTTTGAGTAAGGGTGGAATCAAAGTAAAGAATACGTATAAAGAACAACTGACATTGGCATAGTGCTTTACAGTTTACAGAAAGCTTTTCTGTGTCATCTGATTCCTTACAACAATCCTATAAAATAGGCAGCTGGTATTTTCTCTACTAATATTTGATAAAACAATTCTGAGGTCAGGAGAGGTTTACAACCAGTCACGGACAGACTTCTGTGCAAGTCCTGACGCTATAAATCACTATAAATCACTCTTTCCATTATTCCATATTGCCTAATTCACACTATTAAAAAAGATAAATTAAATTGATATCTAATTTTGATTTTGGAAATAAGAGGATAAATGGCCAAAATTGAATGACTTTAAAATAACTCAAAAATGTCTATATGAATCATCAGTGAGTATTTACTGTTACTTTAATCAAATTTTATTTGTTACTTTGAATTTTGGATTCTATGAGGCAGAATAATTTATAGAGACAGTATAAATTATATAGCAGTAGTTTCCTAATGTCATTTGCCTTAGTTCATGAAGCTAGTTAAAGTGTTGCTGTTTCAGTAGGAGAAAGCAAACAGAAATGTTTTGAATAGGAAATCAGATGTTCTCTTCAGAAATAGAGGAGAGAGAGTGGTATTTTTTTTTTAAAAAAAAAAGGAAAAATTAATGTTTTAAAAATAAAAAGAGACCTGCTTGATTTGTTTGTAGCTAAAAGATCCTTTTCATAAAAGCACATGCAGTCAACTCCCTGCTTAGGGGACTTTAATAAAAATAGTAACCAATGCCATTATTGAATGCCTACCAATGCCATGCATTGTATTTAAATCATCTCCAATCCTCTTGACAACCTGTCCTCATTTTACAGATGAGAACAATGAGTTTCAGAGAGTAAAAGGAACTTGTTGCAGGTTACTATAAGTGAGGATGATATCCAGAATCTGTAGTCCTTTTTTTTATTTAATATTTTTTATTGATTTTTTACAGAGAGGAAGGGAGAAGGATAGAGAGTTAGAAACATGGATGAGAGAGAAACATCGATCAGCTGCCTCCTGCACACCCCCTACTGGGTATGTGCCTGCAACCAAGGTACCTGCCCTTGACTGGAATCGAACCTGGGACCTTTTAGTCCACAGGCCGACGCTCTGTCCACTGAGCCAAACCAGTCAGGGCCAGGATCTGTAGTCTTGACTCATTGTTTTCACACTTCCACCTCAGGGCCTTGACCTAGAGACTTTTCATTCTGCCTTGGATGCTTTCCCCTCCAGATCTTGCTGAATCTTGCTTCCTTATCTCATTTAGGACTGCCCAAGGGAAATTAAAGGCCTTCTCTAACCACCCTATCTAAAATAGCTCACATACATATCTCCTTCCTCTTATTCTCTTACCCTGTTTTTAATTTATCTTCATAGAATTTATTACCACTGAAAATATTATATTTTTATTTATTGTCTCTCCCCTCCCCTCTTACCCCCCTCCCAGTGATAATGTAGGCTCCACACTATGACAGATTTTTTTTTTTAAATCTATTTGTTCATTGTTAAATCCCTAATGTTTAGAACAATGCTTGGAATACAGAAATCTCTATTTGTTAGGAAGAAAAGATTGAATGAATGATTCATCATTATATCATGAACAGATATTTTGAGTGGCTTTATCATTTGTTCAGCACTGTACTAGATTACTAAGTTCTGCTTAAAGCCTGTGATTTGGATAATTGTTAATGACATCAATTCAGTTTTTAGATTCCAGTTTTTTGGTAGCCAGTTATACCATGCTCATTTCTGCTTTCTTGCCTTCTTTTGTGCAGTTTGTTTTCTTCTAAAACATTCAAAATCTCAACTTTTCAATGGAACTTTGAAACCCTCCCACATCACAAATTACTTTTACCATCCCTGAAGTTTTATAGAATTTATGATTTCAAATTTGGTTTTTGCTTAGAGAGGCCTTCCCCAAATACCCTATCTAAAATAGTCTATGCCTATTTGTCTCACTGTATCCTTTTTTCTTCCTAGCACTCATTGCCACCTGACAGTACAATAGATATTATTCATTAATTTATTTGACTGTCTCCCCCTTAAAGTAGTTCATGAAGCTAGTTAAAGTGTTGTCAGGAAGTGTTAAAGTAAGGTCAGGAAGTTGATATTATTCATCTCTGTATCCTTAGTGCCCAGAACAATGCCTGATTCAGAGGATACAAAATAAAATATTTGTAGGATAAAATAAAGATTGAGTAAGAAATACCTATGTTATATGATTTATCTGAATACTTGGTTTGTAATGTCTTTTTGCATCTTGTCACTTAAAGTAAGTGCTTTATTTAATTTCTCTGGCCTTTTTGTTTCTCATCTCTAAAATGAGAATAATAAAATCTGTATCTTGTAGAGTTGTTGGTGAGGATTAAGGTACAGCATCTGGCATAAGAACTTAGTAATTATTTGCTGCTAGTATTAAGTTTTCTATTACTCCTACACTTTATATTGTACCATCTAGCATGGTACATTAAACATGTTCAGTAAATATATGTTTTATTATATAAACCTTTCATTTCTTTCATAATCTTTGGGCATTTCTTGATTCCTTTGGGATCCCCTATAATGTCTGTTTTCCACTGAGAGTAAGCACTTTATAATTATCGGCATAATAATTAAAAACATAAAATTTTTAAGTATTTATAAGGTAGTTATAATGAAAAGATACTGCTCAACAAAGTAAAAGTAGATGAACCTAGTGATATACTAAAAATTCAAAAAGTCTAATATACCACATACTTTCAATATATTATCAAAGTGCTCTTTTTAGTCAAGGGTTCAGACTTAAATTTGGATCTATAGATAAATAAGCTTCTAACTTAAAAGTCCTAGGATAACTGGCATCTGTTAAATTTAATATTGGGAAAGAAGTAATACTTATAAAAATCACACTAGTAAGTTATTGTATCATTTATTTTATTTCAGAAAAAAAGTACACTTGGTTATTATGTATTTATATTGTATTTACTACACATTTACTTATTGAGAGGGGGTAAATTTTTAAGATATTTCAAATATTAAAAGTTTTTCCCAGAAATCTTTTTTCATGTTTTTATTTATCCAAAATAATTGTACTTCCATCTCTTAATTAGGGAGATATGCAAACCGAAATACTTAAATAAGACCTCAGTACGTCCTGGCCTGAAGAACTGTGGGGATGTTAATTGTATTGGACGGATTCATACATACCTCGAATTGATAGGAGCAATCAATTTTGGATGTGGTAAACATAAAAACCCAACAACATGTTTTACTTGACATTTTTATCTTACGGCACCCATTAATTTCTTTGATAGTTAGAATTCAGGTGGATTTAGAGAGATTCTATAAAATTTTGGAATAATTGTATTGGGATTTTTCTGTAAAACAGATTTCTGGTGATTAAACTATATTTCCCTTTGACCTACAGTGAAAATTGGTGGTATAATTTTTAAAGGAAATATATGCAGTCTAGTACAAATAATTAAAAAATGCAGTTCTTTGTCAAGTAAAAGTAAAATTATTTTATGAAAAGTCTAATAATAGACCATTTAATTTGCAAATATTGTATTCATGCCAGAAATACTGTCTAGCAGTGTTTAAATAAAAGAAATAATTTATGAGCCTCTACACTTAAGTGTAATAAAAGTGCCAAAATATTTTTCATGGAAGAAAGTTTTTTCATCCTACTTTTTCTCAAATATAAGAGTTGATGAATATGTATATTTTAAATGTGTTCTACCCCTTTATTAACATGACATAAACTTTTTGAAGAAAGATAATACCATAGTTGCAAAGTGATAAAGTAATTAGAACCTTGCAACCCATGGTTTGAGAAGAGTGTTCTGTAGTGTCATTGAAAAGATAACTAACCAGAAAACTTCCTGTCAGAGATGGTTTTATTTTATATAGAGGTAGATAGAATTTACAGTTTGCCCAACGCACTGTATATTAGGATTGGCTTTTCAGGAAAACTAAGGTGTCATAGCTTCCTCAGCCACTGAAAGAAAAATACAATCATGTTTTCTGGATTAGACTTCCAAAGTTAGCAAAGTGAACTTAATAAAAAAAATTAAACAAATTACCCATTTTCTACATATCACATTTTATTGAGATTTCCTATAATAAACTGTAGCATTACTTTTATGTGAGAACTAAGTGGCACATAAAGTATGTGATTGTGGAGTAGGAAACATTGAAGCTCTGGTATAAAGAAACTTAGAAATTGGCTTACAATATATAGTCAGTGTAGATGTGTCTTCCTTTTTAACAAATGAAAAAATAGATTGTTTTGTTTCCCCTAAATTCCAATAGAACAGGCTGTCTATAACAGGCCACAACCAGTTGATAAAGTACGAATCAGAGACAGAAAAGATACAGTAGAAGCATACCAACTTGCCCAGCGTCTGCAATCCATGGTAAGCAGTCACCTCTCTCACTAAATGATCTCTCCAAATTGCTCTTTACCCTGTTAAGTAAGGTATGTCTACTCTTCAACTGTTTGACAAGTGGCCTTTAGTGGAAGAACATGTTTTCTCTTGTATTTTACCTTGTCATTCACTTTTCTGTTTCCATTCAATTTCACATAGGTTTATAAGGCAAAAACAAACAAACAAAAATCCTCAAATTTCACTGGCAACCTTTAACAGAGAAGTGTAATGTTTTGCTAAAGTGACCTTAGACTGCTGGGTTTGATTTCTAAATCTAACATTTTATTTACACTGTGCAGTTAAGCTCTTTTTTTCTTTTTAATTTATTTTTGTTTGTTTAAAATTCTTACCCTAAGATTCAGCCTTTTGGAATAGTTATCAAAAATATTTTAGCTTTTACTTTTTTAATTCTTGAGGTTAGTGAGTTTTACAAGAGTTTAAAAGTCATGAATTTTATTTAAAAAATAAATCCAACAAGTCCTCAAAAGGCAGAATCATGTTGTGAACCAATAAATAGGTTAAATTGGTAATGGGTGAGATAAAAAGGAATAAATACTAGAGCGGGTGTCTTAGAGTATTTGGGCTGAAACCAGTTCTACCTAGATTTACTTTAAGAAAGGATGTTTTCAAATATAGTTGCTGGAGATGTTGCTAGTCAGACAGTGACCTCTGGCAAGCTAATCCATTTAAAGGCTTTACATTGAGTTTGCAAAACTGGATATTAGTAATGCAGTTATTCAACTTTGTAATTTTTTACCATTTGTATTAACTAAGCAATCTTTTCCTTTCTAAGGCTGAAATATAATTATTTTGCTTCTAATTTTCAATATTTTCCCTCTTGCTGTGTGTTCTTGCAAGTTTTCTACCACAAGTGATTGAACAGGAAGTAATTTTCTTGGGGATTCTTTTTAGTCTTCAAAATATATTTTTAAAATGTTTTTATTGATTTTTTTAGAGAGAGAGGTAGGAAGAGAGAGAGAGAGAGAGATATCTGTGTGAAAGAGAAACATCCATCAGTTGCCTCCCATATGTACCCGGATCGGGATTGAACCCAAACCACAACCTGGGTGTGTGCCCTGACCAGGAATCAAACGCTACTCTTCAGTGTATGGGATGACACTCAACCAACTGAGCCACATCTGCCAGGCCAGTCTTAAAAATACTTTTTGTTTGAGTGTTTTAGCTCCCAAGTGTTGAAAGGAAATGAAAATTAAAGATGAAATCCCAGTAGAATACAGAAAGTAATCACTGTTTTATTTCTGAGCAGAGTGCTAACTAGTGAACATAATAAAATGAAATTTAGTCAGGCATTGCTGATCAGGAAATACAATATATTAATGGAGAAATTGCTTTTAGGAAAATCATTTTTGTTTTTTTAATTAAAATGTGCTGTGATTTCTCCAAGTTAATTTTGTTACCTTTTGCTTTATTTTAACCTCATCACAGCGCACAAGGAGGCGTAGGGTCCGAGACCCATGGGGAAATTGGTGTGATGCAAAAGACTTGGAAGGACAGACGTTTGAGGTAACTTTGACCTTTTCAAATGGGTCATTAGTGAAAGTTGTTTTGTCAATACATATTTGTATATCTTAATGTCACAAATATTACACTTTAAAAATATATACATATATATGTCTCATTTCCATGTTAATTGTTTTGTCTAGAAGTTACTAATAAACAGCAAAGTAGAAGGGTTTGGTGGTGCAGTTAACTAGGCGTTGGACTCATTTTCAGAACTTTGATGATCTATTTCTACATTCTGCTCTCTAGCTCAAGAATATTTTCCAGGGTGCTGGGAAGTTGGTATGCCCAGTTCATTTCAGTAAACATTGCTGAATGACATTCTGATACAACAATTAAAATATTGTCCCAAGCATTAGACATAATACAAATATTGAAGTATTATTTCTACTAATAAAAACTATGATCCTAAAAAGAAAATAGGCAATGAATGTGTGTATGTATACACCCACATGCATTCTACATATATAATTTGTTTATGAACAGCCAGTGCAGTATAATGGTGTCATGAACAAGGAAGCATCCCCAAAAGGAGCCGCTCCCACACATTTGTCTTTCCACAATGGCAGGTTTATTAGGGAGCCCTCCCAATAAGCCAATAGAGTCACATGCAGCTTACACACAGAGAGGGGAGCTTATGCTATAGAACAGGCGTCCTCAAACTACGGCCCGCGGGCCACATGCGGGTGTTTTTGCCGTTTTGTTTTTTTACTTCAAAATAAGATATGTGCAGTGAGCATAGGAATTTGTTCATAGTTTTTTTATACTATAGTCTGGCCCTCCAACGGTCTGAGGGGTAGTGAACTGGCCCCCTGTTTAAAAAGTTTGAGGACCCGTGCTATAGAAGCTAGCAAAGTGAGCACCCTTTTCAAAGTCCTAGTCTCCGGTGGTGTCCCCAGGTAGAGAGGCGGGTGTCGGTTTTGAGCTAGTCGGCTACAGTGATGGCACTCATCTGGTGAATTGGAAGTCTGGCAGGGCTCTGAGCGAGACCTGTGGTACAGCCAAGCTTAAGTGTTGAGTGGTCGGAGCTCTGAGTTCTTACCCACCAGGGATGGAGTTCCCCCTCTCATATCAGTGAGTTCTTATCCAGGTGTCCAGACTTGTGGTTTTGGCCATTCCAGGCCCCTCCTCAAACTTGACATACACTTGACCTAACTGTCATGGCCGACAGTGACTCTACATTGGATTGTCAAAGGTGTCCAAAAAGTCTACTCTGCTCATGCTCTATACAAATGGAAAATGTGAAAGTAGATAATACCTCCCTCAAATGATTGTTGTGAGAATTCAGTGAAATAAATGAAATAAGGTATATGAAGGTGATAAATGTTAGTCTTCTTTTTTTCACCCACTCCCTCCCCCTAACCTCACAACTGAGCACAGTTCTAGGCACAACAATTAGTAATCACGTGTTTCCATCTCTTCTCGGCCTTTTGGCTAAGATCACATGTAGTAATACATGGTTCCTGCCTAGAAGTAACTTAGATTAGTAGGAAAGATAAAGCCTGTGGTTTGTTCCATAATATTGGCCCCAAGAAGTATAAGGTCCTCTCAAATGATATGATTGGGGAAGGTTCCACAGAGGATGTGATGTTTCACCTGTGGCATGAAGGATGAGCTAGAGAATCTCAAAATGTAGAATGTAGGTTAGGGCATTCCAGGCTGAGGGAGCAGCACAAATAAAGGTATAGACATGGAATGGAAAAATACTAGAAATGTTCTGGGGAAAAGTACATAGTTCATTGGGGCTAGAGTATAAAGTTGGTAGTAGAAATGGAATGAAATACTTCTATTTACATAGGATTTTTACTATGTATCAACACTATTGTCAGTATTTTACAATCATTAATCTTCACAATAACATCCTGAAATGGTTATTATTACTATATTGTTCCCATTTTAAATACTCTCTGAGGAAACTAAAACAAAGAAGGCTTTAGGAACTTGCCTGGAGTCACCCAGCTAGTAAGTAGAAGCAGATACAGGCATTTTACCTCCAGAATCCGCTCTTTATCGTGACCACTGGGATGTCTCTCAGTTGTGAAAGAAAACTCAATACTTGCTGACTAGAAATGGGAAATAAGAAAGAGGAAAGACTCAGGTGATCCTGAGTTTTTCGACCCAGAGTACCATTAATTGAAATCAGTAAGTCAAGAAAAGGAGTAAATTTTAAGTTTTGGATGGCTATATATTTTGGAACAATTTTTTAAAACACATTATTCAGCATTTCTGTTTATTAGTAACAAGAAGGAGACACACCTATCAACTTTGTCTTGTTCTCACGTGCTCTTAAATATGGTTTTAAAGGATTATTTTTATTAATTCTACCTCTCAATGGTTAATGGATCCATGATCAACTGGTGTTTTATATTTTAGCATCTCTCTGCTGAGGAGTTGGCAAGAAGAAGAGAAGAGGAAAAATGCAAACCTATTAAATCTTCAAAAGTGCAAAGACCAACAAAAAGGTGTATAAATGTGATTCTTTAACTTATCATAAATGATTAGAAAATGCACAGAAAAAATATTTGAAATAGTTGCATTATATTGTTCACATTAAGTCAAAAAATACATGTAAAAATTTTGAAATTTTTTATTTCACTGCTTATCAATTTGGGAGACCTGGAGCACAAGTTTGAAATTTGTTCAGGTTCAGTGAATGTAACTATCTTGAAAAGGGGACTTGTTTATAACAGATGGTCATTTAACTCAGACATTATGAATTGGTAACCTCATGAAGTGAATGGTTCTCTCTTTTGATTATTAGCAATGTGGTTTTTTTGTTCATTTATAATCTTAAAATTTGTAACTTGAACATTAAGGGTCACCAGGTGAGTTCCATGCGTTGATTTTCTAGACCCCTCACTTTGTGCAGATACCCCGTTTAATGGACTGTAGTTTTGTCAGTGTCCCTTTTAAAACAAGACATTCAAGCCCTGACCAGTGTGGCTCATTGGTGACAGGTTAGACCACTGGCCTGTGTACCAAAGGGTCATGGGTTCAAATGTTTGTCAAGGACACAAGGCCACATACTTGGGTTGCAGGTTCACTCCTCAGTCCTTGGGGTGCATGTGGAAGACAACCATTCGATGTGTCTCTCCTTCTCTCTCCCTCCCTCCATTTCTCCTCTCCTCCCTCCCTAACTTTCACTCTCTGTAAAAATCAATGGAAAAGTCCTCTGGTGAGAATTACCAAAAAAAAGCCAAAAAACAACAAAAAAACCCCCACAACATCCAAGAATGCCACTAGGTCATTTTCGAAGGAAAGAGCCTGATACTTACCAGTTGTTATGTCTCTGGGTAAATTACTTAAAGCCTTTATAAGCCTTAGGTCCTCATTTATAAAATAACTGTAATAGCTAACACTGTTAGCTATGTTTTAAGCACTTTATGTCATTAACTCATTTAATCCTCATACTGACTCTCTGCAGTAGTTAATATTATCATTCCCATTTTATAGCTAAGGAAACAGAAGCACAAAGAGTTTGGAGTAACTTGTTACTGATGGGGCTATGATATAAACTCAGGCATTAAGGCCTAAGCATCCATACTCCTGACCATTACACTACAGTATATATCAAGTTATAAACTGAAGAAATATAGTAATCCATATGACTATAGTGAGATAAACTGTAAGAAATATAGTCATCCATAAGCTAGGACTTTTCATCTAGTAATCCGGACAATCTAAATGTGTGACTGCTATTTATTATGATTATCAAGTAATTGTTCCAGTTTGTCAGGATCTTTTTACTAGTAAATCCAGATCCACTTTTTTGTTGTTAATCCTCACCCAAGGATGTTTTTCCATTGATTTTTAGAGAGTGGAAGGGAGCGGGAGAGACACAGAGAGAGAAACATTGATGTGAGAGAGACAAATTGATTGGTTGCCTCTTGCATATGGTCCTGGTGCCCCAACCAGGGCCAGGATGGAGCCTGCAACCCAGGTATTTTTCCTGGACCAGAATTGAACTAGGGACCCTTCAGTCCGCAGGCCTACGCTCTACCTACTAAGCCAAACAGGCTTGGGCAGATCCATCTATACTGATAAAAGGGTAATATGCTAATTAGACCGGGAGACCTTCCGACGTCCTTCTGGACAAAGCCATGGTGGTGGGGCTGAGGCAGAGGTGATTAGGGGTGATCAGGCCAGGAGGGGAGGGCAGTTGGGGGCAAGCAGGCCGGCAGTGGGGGGCAGTTAGGGGCCAGCAGGCTGTCAGGGGGGGGGAGTTGGGGGCGAGCAGGCTGGCAGGGGAGGCAGTTGGGGGCGAGCAGGCTGGCAAGCAGAGTGGTTAGGGGGAATCAGGCAGGCAGGCAGGTGAGCGGTTAGGAGCCAGCCATCCCAGATTGTGAGAGGGATGTCCCATAGGGATCGGGCAGTCGAACATCCCCCGAGGGGTCCCAGATTGGAGAAGGTGCAGGCTGGGCTGAGGGACACCACCACCCGTGCATGAATTTTGTGCACTGGGCCACTAGTTTTTCTTATAATAGCTTCTGTAGTTTTGAATCATCAACATGTCAGTAAGCCTGCTTTTTCCACTATTGATCACTGATTAAAATGTTTCCCTGGATTAAACGTATTTCTTCATCTATGCAGAAAAGTAATGATAGCAGATGTTTTGCTTACATTTAGATGAAATATAGTCATTTTGAGTCTACTAGTTTAGCAGATCCTTCCTATCAAAAATGAAATTTAGGTCTACTTATCACAACTTCTATTTTCATGAACCCATAATTATTCTTAGTAGTCACCTCTTTACTTGCTAAAGGCTCACTAATCAGCTATTTAAAAATCTTTTCTAGAATTTTTCTAATATTCAACATCTGATTTCTCTGTTTCTAAATTCTGCTTATTTTGTGTTTTGAAACAAGACCAATAATTGCCTATTCCAAGGCTTCCAATAATTTTCCCATTCTCTGCAGCTCCTCAGAAAACATGGACAGTGATTTCACATCATGGTTCTTCAGTGCTCTGGGATGCATATGCATTCTTGCTATTTTCTCATCTATCTTGGCTTTTAGTTTATTTTTATTCATGTTGATAAAGCATTTTCTAATTTGAAAATCGTTCTTTTTCAATGAACGTTTTTTGAATGCCTACAATATGTCAGGCACTGTTCTAGGCCCTTGAAATACAGTATTCAACAAACAAGGTACAGTATGTGTTCTCCTGGAGCTAATAGTCTCAGGTAGAATAGGAACTAAGTAGTTCCACTCTTTCAGTTGCATTAACACAAACATATTCTTTGTTTGTTTGTTTATCTGAACATAGAAAACCTTTTCATTCTTTTTTTTTAAATATATTTTTATTGATTTGAAAGAGGAAAGGGGGAGAGGGAGAGAGAATAGAAACATCAATGATGAGAGAGAACCATTGATCAACTGCCTCCTGCATGACCCCACTGGGGATCGAGCCCACAACCCAGGCATGTGCCCTTGACCGGAATCGAACCCGGGATCCTTCAGTCCGCAGGCCAATGCTCTATCCACTAAGCCAAACTGGCTAGGGCAAAATCTTTTCATTCTTAATATATTTCTCAGATCTCAATTCTTGACTGGCCAAAGCCTTTCTAACATTTCTCTTAGATTTATTAGCACTTGCCAGTATATCTGGACTTGCTTAGGTGCCCCTCTTCCCATCTTTTTTTTGCACATTTTCATTTTAAAGTATCAGTTTATTATAGAACTTTCTGTATACATTCATTTCTTTAGCAGAACTGTTTATCATTTATTCATTCAACAAACATTTACTGAGCCCCTACTTTATGCTGACCATGTTATTATATGGACAGAAATGTTTTTGAGAAACTTCCATCTTTGTTGACATTTCTTTCAGGTCTCATGTCAGGAAATTGGTCAAATCTTCATTGAACTTTTTGAAATCTGCTTTCAGTGTAGGACACATATCTGGCCATTTTTAATGTTCTCTTCTCTTCTCTGGATATTTAAAGAAATTAAGATAACAGAATTACTTTCTCCCACAAGTCCTGTCATTCCCTCCGCCCCCCCGCCTCTTTAAAAATCAAGTCCAAAAGAGCAGTGCTGCTTTCAGAAGGATTGTATGGAACATTTTAAGAAAATTTCCTTGTTTAATATTTTTCTCTCTTAGACAGATTTCAATTTTTGATACACATTTTCAAATTTGTAAATAAATGTTATTTTCCTAATCTTGTTGAGATTATATTAGAAATAAATATTTTTCTTCTTTTTCAGCTCATTTGATCCCTTCCAGCTGATACCTTGTAATTTTTTCAGTGAAGAAAAGCAGGTACTACTTATGCATCACTGAATAACCATACATAATGCCCTCCTGTCAGACATGAAATACTTCTTCAGTGTGTGCAAGCCATATATATATATACATATGTGTGTGTGTGTGTGTGTGTGTGTGTATATATATATATATATATATATATATATATATATATATAATAGTGGGCAATGCCGGGTGTATTAAGGGTTAGATGAATACTACAGATGGAAAATGAGAGGGTTTTAAATGGTAAATTGTTTTTGAAGTTTGGTTTCACTGAGCTTTGATTTGGTAGTGAGACCTTGGTATGATAGGTGAATAGGTAAAGGAAAAGAGGATGGACATTCCAGTGAGAGAGAACAATTTTTATGCTCCCCCATTTTTATACTCCCCATTTTTGTTGTTGTTGTGTTTTTTTTATATTTCAGGAGCCATTTCAGGTGAAAGTGGCTTCAGAAGCACTTTTAATAATGGATTTGGTAAGGATAATCTATTGTGTTTACTTAGTTATTCTGATTTATATTCTTGTGTATTTTTATTGCAGGCATAAGAGAGAGTATGGAAGACCTGTATTTTGGATCTTAACTATCCTCTTTTACAAGGAATCTAAAAATAAGTCTTTTCTTTTGGAGAAAAGCCAAACAATTGCATGTTTCCATATTTTAGAGAAAATAAATTAATGTGAGTTTTTGCAGACTGTTTATCATCATTAACCCTGTTTTCATTTCCTAGTGTCCTTTGTCTGCTGCCTTCTAGATAACTACAACAAAATAATATTCATAATTTGGAGTTTCTTTGTATTAAACTACTGAGACTCCATAGTTGTGTATTTGTTTATGGTCTTTTCCTGTAGGAGGTTCTAGAGTAACTTTTTACTTTGTATCCTTATGTCTTTCCTAAATAGGGAGAGCAAATGGTATCTTTATTTTGTAAGTGAAAAAGTAACATTATGGAGTGTTTGAATGTTTGGTTCAAAGCTTTGCAAACAACAGTGCAGACAGGTCTGCAATCTTAAGTCTCTGTGCTCTGAGCCCAGCATCTAGTTCCTCTAGCATACTACTTTATATTAGAAACGCATAAGTGAGTTTTATTCTGACGTTTTTGTCTGGTGGTTTATTTGGGCTAAGTCTGTCTTATATTTCTTTCAGCATGCTCATGTGTCTATGGCAGAAGTGATTGGTCTCTTAGGAGGAAGATACTCAGAAATTGATAAGATAGTCGAAGTAAGTTCTCAATTTTAAAGACTTTAAAAGATTTTGTCTTACTGCCATACCAAATATTTTTATAGATTTCAGTGACTTCACGTATGATGTGAATGAGAACATACAAATGTGGAAAGTTATGTATTCCCAAAAGTGACTTAACATTCCATCTAATGAGTACCTGTTTGTTTTCCTTTACCACTGAGAAAGAGGGAACACTCTGCCAGGCCTTGGTTTCTTCACCTATAAAAAGCTATAATCCCTACGAGGCCAGGAAGCATGTGTAACCTTATAGATGAAACTTGGTATTCAATAATTCTGTTGAAATTATTATCATAAATAATAGGGGACACTGAAAGAGTATGTTGGTACAGGTATTACATGGGCTGACTTGGAAAATTAACAGTTATTATGACCTTGTTTAATAGAAAGTGGATTCTGAGTTCCTAGCATACAATCACACTTTTGAAGTATAATTCATTTGCAAGTTAAAGGCTGCCTGTGATTGTAATCAAATAAAAGGCTTGGCTTTAAAAAGTTTCTGTGTCTGTGTGTGAAAGAACTAAAACATTAAGGTTGTAGAATTAACAGAATTCCAGTGTAATCATACAGGGTTTAATCCTCTTTAGGTCTGTGCAGCAGAACCATGTAACAGTCTGAGTACAGGACTGCAGTGTGAGATGGACCCTGTCTCACAAACACAGGCCTCGGAAGCCTTGGCTGTCAGAGGCTACAGTGTTATTGGATGGTACCATTCTCATCCTGCCTTTGATCCCAATCCTTCCCTACGAGATATTGATACTCAAGCCAAATACCAGGTGTGTTTATGTGTCTTATGTGTATGCATTCTGCAAATGATTGCACATTCTCCCCCTCATTGCTTTCTATTACATAAATGTACTTTTAAGGTTCCTAGCAAAGTATTGCGTTTCTGATGTACTTTACATCTGCAGTTTTTAAATAACTTGCATTTTTTTCTGATTACAAGAGTAATACATGTTTATTTAAAATTTTGGAAAATGAGCTATTTTGTTTAATATAGACAAGCCATCAAAGTAACAGTGATAATTATTCCCAGAGCCTTAAAATTTTGTTTTTTTTTCCTTAGAGAAGTGTACTAGTCAACTAACTTTGATCCAATTAACTAAATTTGATTTAATTGGGTCACTTTGATTTAATTGGATCAACTTCTGGCTAATCATGTGCCCCCCCCCCGATCAAGTGCCTACTTCTGGCTAATCATGTGGCCTCACCCCCTTGAGACCTTGGATGGCCTCTGTTTCTGGGGTGCCATCTCCCTGGTTGGCTGTCTGGCCATGCTCTCCCACCTGTCAACAGTCCCTTTGCAAAAGTACTTCCAGAAAGTCGTTTGTGCGTGCCATCTTTTTTTCTTTCTGCTGGGACTGTGACAGCTGGTATTGAGAAGGAGAGAGGAGAGCAGTGTCCCATCTAGGGTCCATGCAAGAGGTCCAGAGGGGCCTGTGCGGTCCCTGGAAGGCTGGGGGAGGGAAGGGTGGTGAGGCGGGGGTGCTAACTAGTGAGTGGGAAGCCCTCAGGGCAAGTGGGGCACACACACAATCACCCCACACTCCTCTGTGAGGAGCAGCTGTGGCCCATTGTATAGGTGAGGCTACTGCAGCACAGAGAGGGTGAGTGACTTCCTCGAGGGCACCTGGCCGTAAAAGGGCAGAGCTAAAATTGGAACCCTCAGGTGCCCACATCCTGTGTCTCCTTTACCTGTGACATCTGGGTAAGTGGCCCTTCACCCTGTGGCCGTTTGCTCTGATGGGCTTCACCCTTCCCCTCCTCCACCCCCAGGGGACAGGGGTCCTGTCATTGCACCTGTGCCTCTGGGCAGTTGCTCTCTTTGTCCCTCTGTCACTCCCAGCTGGTAACCATGGTGGAGTCCTGCTGAATTGGGGTG
Organism: Eptesicus fuscus; assembly: GCF_027574615.1. Taxonomy (NCBI): domain Eukaryota; kingdom Metazoa; phylum Chordata; class Mammalia; order Chiroptera; family Vespertilionidae; genus Eptesicus; species Eptesicus fuscus. The sequence goes on along the minus strand of NC_072481.1, from coordinate 40,429,173 downwards.
AGGGTCTTGTGTGAAGAATGCCCCACCTCCCATCGCCTTCTGTGGCTTAGATTACAAAGTACCTTTATTTTTCATTTGGCTTCTGCCACCTACTTCCACTGGCAGATTTTGTTTTACTAGTACATCGAAAAGAAATGGATTCGGGGTCTCCAAACTGGCTGACTTCCTGCATTTGCTCTGTGAGACGTGGCTCTGCCCCAGAGCCTTTAAAAATTGATGGGAACAATTAGAACAGGGACTGGGAATAATTGAAATAATCAGAAACATAATATATATTTTGCATCTCTGAGAAATACAAAGTTTTATTTTATTTTGCAATTTTATGCTTTTGCTATAGGCAGCTGTTTGTAAATTATTACCGTATTGAGAAAGATTATAGCTAATGGGTTGTGAATATAATTAGTAAATATATTCATGGCAAATAAAGATTTTTTTTAAGGTTGGGTTGAACACATTTGGCCTGAAAACTTTAGTGTGGAATGACTGTAGAAGACATTTCATTTAGTTGCTCTTTGGATGTGAATTTTTAACACCCCCTTTTGTTTAAAATGTTGGTATGGATAAATACTGACTTAAATGTATGTAGTTCAAACTAATTGGACTTTACCTTTCATTGTAGAGTTACTTCTCCAGAGGTGGTGCCAAGTTCATTGGAATGATTGTTAGTCCCTATAATCGAAACAATCCTTTACCATATTCCCAGATTACCTGCCTGGTTATAAGTGATGAAATTAGCCCAGATGGCTCTTATCGTAAGTTTTCAACAAAAACAACTTCACCCTGTTTCTATCTTTACTTCTTGGAATTATACAAATCAAAGAATTTTCAATTATGTGAAACTAGTTGGCGGAAAAGTTTGTTCCCTCAACAGGGGAATCACTATTTGCATGCCACATAGTGCAATCGCCCTTTTCACTTTTATGATATCCATCTAGATTCCAGTCTCCACTGTCTTACTGTGGTCGTTGGGCAAAATGATTACAACTTGGGAAGAGTTATGGTCAAGCAGTGTGTGTGTTAGACGCTGGAGGCACTGCAATAAGCACAATTCATGCAGACTGGCTTTCTCTGCGATGGCTTACAAATGAAAAAAAGAAAAAGTATAATGACCACCCTACCTACCAGCTCTCTAAGACCTTAGTTTAGGCTTAACAGTGCCTACCTTTTTTCTTTCTTTGCTTCCATTCTATTACAAGAAAGAATTTGGTTGGTTTAGCCCATCATATGAATTGGCTCTTTTGAGATTTATTTCCACTTGTGGTCCAATTAACTGGCCGGGAATTAGTGTAGCAGACTAGGGAAAGGAAGTGTGGATGGAAGGGAAGTGATCAGAGGAAACAATGGACATCTCTAGGATATTTATTCTGTCTTCTTTATTCTAACTACCACTCTAGTGTACTGTCTTCTCTAGATACTGTCACTGCACATTGTACTCCTCCCCATTAGCTCATGAGCTCCTTGAAGGTAGATACTATATTATCCTCATTTTCCTATTCTCAGTTTCTAGCATAAGCTGGCATTAAGTAGGTGCCAAGTCAATGTTTATGAAATTAATTTCTCTTTATTCTTAATGGTATTATGCCTTCTGTTTGATAAAGACTTCCCAGCACTATCTCGAGTCATTTACTATTAGTTGCTCTGTTCTTTGTGCATCTGCTACACCTGTTTCCTGTCTTCATGGTCACTTTGTCTTGGTAAATGATAATTTATCTGTTTAGCATGTCTCACTAAACTGTGAGCCCCAAAGAGCAGGAACTGTCTTCTTTGTTTGTGTATCTCTGGTGGCATTTAATTGGTTGTCTTGTACCTAGGAAATGACCCCCCACTCTGTAGATATTTGTAGAATGAATAGTATTGACATTAACTTCGGTTCAAAATGCACATAGCACATATATACATCATTCTTCAGCCAGTATACTTGTATAAAACGTTAAAAAGAAGGAATCATAGTTAATTTGTTCTCAATTTAGATAACTTCTTAATCTCACAATCTCTGCTCTGATGCTGCTCAATACAGTAGCTACTAGCCACATAGACTATTTAAATTAATGAGAATTAAATGCCCAAAACTGGACAAAATAGTGATCTCCAAATTAACCAAACTTACTAACTTGGAAGAATTTCCAGGCATGGCACAAGGAGGAGAAACCCACCCAGAGCTAGGCTGACTCTGAGTTGAGGTGATGGAGGTGAGACTAAGGCAGCTAAATTTACAGGACAGAGGCCAGAGATCAGAAGGTCACATAGAGCCAACTCCAGAGATTGTAGAAGGTACAAATTTAGTACTTACCAAGATATGGACTAGCTTAAGCATGTGAAGAAACTACACTAGATGGGAGAGAGAATCACTTGAAAGGATTAGAGGGAACAGTACTGGATGTTCACATAAGACAGTGCACAAGTATTCAGTGTTAGTGGAAAGTTATATTGGGCAGAACTGCTTCTTAAATGACTTGGCCATTATTAACACTGCTTATTAGGTTTTAATCTTAGGTCCTTTACTTTGCTCCTCTTGGCAATCTTCTGGTTCAAGAATTAAGAATCTCTAGAAGCCATGGGATACCTTATATTTTGGTACTTTTACTGGCTCTTTCTTTCTTCTTTCCCCCTCTCTCTGTCTATCTCTATTTTTCTCTCTCTTGCATATATCCAAATTCTATTTTTTAAATGTCTCTACTGGTTAAGCATTTTTTGTACTTCTAATAGGCAGGAAATTTACTTAGTGATCAGTTTTCTTCTGATTTTTAGTGGATTCAAAAGGAAATTTTTTACTGGTTTTAGTGCCATATTTTTGTCTTAGAAAAATATTCTTAATACTAAATAGAGCTGTATATAATGTGCATGTGTGTGCATGTGCATGTACATGTACATGTGCGTACTTAGCATTTTACATCAGCACAGACTGAAAATGCATTTATTATCTCTCTTTATACTCATTTTCGACTTTCATTAGGAGTAGGAACTTTTCACCTGGCTTCAGATCCCTCTGGCATTTATTGGTTATTTTACTTTGGTTAGATTACTTTACCACTTTCATTCTTCTTTGCCACATTTATAAAGTGAGAAAAAATTATTACCTTGCTTATAGGGAGTTGTAAAAGTTGTCAATAATGTGTGTAAAGTGCTTAGCAAATACTAGGGTCTTTAGTAGTTATAATTATAGCCATTGTCTGCGCTTAGTAGCTAATCATTGCATATCAAGTGAATGATGATCACCAAAGGGAGTTTGCTTAAAGGAATCACTCTTCTTAAATTTTTGGAGGTGAGAAATGTAATGGAGGAGAATTGAGGAATGAAAAAAAGATCAATTATCATCAGGTCCGCTGTTCCCTCCTTCCATACACATGAAAAAAAAATCAGGGAAGTATAGTCATATATTTTTTTCATATTTCTGGCTTCTGATTTGCTGGCTTTTATTTATTTGAAAAGCCTTATGATGTCAGAAACCCATTTGAGAGGCAGTATAATGGAAAGGTTAAGAACATAAGCTCAAGACAGAATGCCTGGGCTCAAGTTCTGGCTCCACCTCTTACTGGTTATATATGTCCATGAAAATGTTATTAACCTCTCTGTGGCTCAGTGTCCTCATAAAAAAAAAAAAAAAAAAGCCCAGCTGGTGTTGCTCAGTGGTTGAGGGTTGAGTGTCCACCTGTGAGCCAGTAGGTCATGGTTTGATTCCCGGTCTGGGCACATGCCCAGATTGCAGGCTTGATCCCCAGTGTGGGGTGGGCAGGAGGCAGCCAATCAATGATTTTTTCGCATCATTGATGTTTCTGTCTCTCTCTCCCTCTCCCTTCCTCTCTGAAATCAATAAAAATATATTTAAACACACACACACACACAAAGAAATCGGGCAAACATGATAAGGTTTAAAATCCAACTTCTTCCACTTGACTAGTCTGAACAGATTGTTTAACCTGTCTCAGCCTCAGTTTTCTTATCTGTTAAATAGGAATAATGGTAACTAACTTATAACATTGTTGTAAACCTTAATATAACCTGTATTTAAAAAAATCACTAGAATGGTATATGTCTTGGTTTGCTTAGATCAGGCTCAGTTTAAGCCTGTTGTCATTCTGGCTCAATTATTAGTAATGCCCCCTTTCACTCAAAAAGTCTCTTGTTTTAGGTAATAAATTATGTGATCATTTTACCTCTCACAGTTCCTTGCACAGAATTATCATGCAAATAGCACTTTACTTTTCTTTATTATTATTATTAATTGCTTGGCATTAATATGCTTGGTGAACTAAGTTCAGCAAGGCAATAAATATTTAATGATGGCTTACTATGTTAAAGTGCTGTTCAGCTGGTCTGCAAAGCTATGGTTGTGAAAACAGTGAAGGGATTTTAAGTAATTAAAAGGAGATTGGAAGAAGTCCAATGTGCTATCAGAAAAGATAAAATAAAATATAAATAAATAAATATATAAATAGGGAAAAGGAGATTGGAGTTTTAAGAAATAGTTGATTAAAATGTGCTTCTTTATGCTTTTCTAGGTGTACCTTATAAATTCGAAGTACAGCAGATGTTAGAAGAACCTCAGTGGGGATTAGTGTTTGAAAAGACAAGATGGATAATAGAAAAATACAGGCTCTCCCATAGGTACGTGCTGTGGTTTGAGATGGTTGCATATCTGCAGCATTTCTCATTAAATTATATTTTAGAGAAAACCCAAGTTAAATGTAAAATTGTGATGTATGGCATCAGGGATAGTTTATTGCAGAACTGATTAGTTTATAGTATGTGTTTCATCAGTTTGTTTTCCTGTTTTTTACAACAGCAGTGTCCCTATGGATAAAATTTTTCGCCGGGATTCTGACCTGACTTGTTTGCAGAAAGTAAGCTGCCTTCATTTTAATTGGTTCCTTTGTTCGAGGATTCTAAAGCTATTTATCTCAATGTGTTTTCCCAGGATGCTTAATGCTTTGTGGATACATTTTCTGTTTCTTTTATTGCTTTTTTTCTTTTTAAAATTAATTTCTAGGAGATAATTAGTAATATGTTTTGTTGCCCACACTTGCATATAGAAATAATACTATTTTAGAATAAATTTGTCAGTGTTAGCTGATAAATTTCTTAGCATATTATTGTACACAATAGAGAACATTTTTCTCATTTTATTAAATTCAAAAACACCATGTTTCCATTTAGCTTTAACAATTGATCATTTTAAAGAATGGTATTATAAATCTAACAATTAAATTTAAATGGTCATCTTACTTAACTTTCTGGTAGGATATAAGAGTCCTGAATTCTTTTATTTCACTTCTAGTTTTGTTTATGAGTGTAATGAATTAAGAACAGTAGACTGGCAACATTTCTCTCTTTTTTTTGGTAGCAGTTTGGAAATAGAAAATGTAAACATGCTGTTTCTTTTATAATATTTTACCCCCTTCTATTATAACCCCTTTTTCTGTGTTTTAAGATTAATATGCACCTTTCCCAGGAAATAGACTGTAGCATCCTAATTTTGAAATGATAGAGTCCTGTGTTTGTATTTACATAGGTTTTTTTTTATCTTATCCGAGTTTTAAAAAAATTATTTTTATTGATTTCAGAGAGAGGGAGAAAGAGAAAGGGAAATATTGATTCATCGGCTGTCTCCTGTAGGTCCCCTTCTGGGGATCAAGCCCGCAATTTGGGCATGTGCCCAGACTGGGAATCAAGCCAGCAGCCTCCTGGTGCATGGGGCAGCGCTCAACCAACTGAGCCACATGGGCCAGGCTGGATATTTTGTTTTGTAATGTAGCTACTAAAAAAAAGGAGCACAGGCCCTGGCTGGGTGGCTCTCGGTTGTAGCATCATCCTGTGCACCAAGAGGTTGCAGGTTCTATTCCTGGTCAGGGCATATACCTAGGTTCTGGGTTCAGTCCCCTCTTGGAGCACATGTCGGAGGCAGCTGGTTGATGTTTCTCTCTTAAATCAATGTTTCTCTTTCTCACTACCTCTTTAAATACCAATAAAAACATATCCTCAGATGAGGATTAAAAAAAAAAAAAGTAGCACAGTCACAAATTTGTCCAAAGTAGAAAGCATCACATATGCACATCCAATATCAAGTTTGTGTCCTTATCCTATATAATAATCTTATATAATAAAGAGGTAATATGCAAATTGACCATCACTCCAACTCACAAGATGGCCGCCCCCATGTGGTCAAAGATGGCCTCCCCCATGTGGACACAAGATGGCCAGCAGGGGAGGGCAGTTAGGGGTGACCGGGCCGGCAGAGGAGGGCAGTTGGGGGTGACCAGGCCTGCAGGGGAGGACAGTTGAGGAGGACCCAGGCCGGCAGGGGGGGGCAGTTAGGGTCAATCGGGCTGGCAGGGGAGGGCAGTTAGAGGCGACCAGGCTGGCAAGGGAGGGAAGTTAGGGGTGACCGGGCCATCAGGGGAGGGCAGTTAGGGGCAACCAGGCCTGTAGGGGAGTGCAGTTGGGGGCGACCAGGTCGGCAGGGGAGGGCAGTTAGGGGCAATTGGGCCAGCAGGGGAGCAGTTAGGCGTCGATCAGGCTGGCAGGGGAGTGGTTAGGGGGTGATCAGGCTGGCAGGCAGAAGTGGTTAGTGGCAATCAGGCAGGCAGGCAGGTGAGTGGTTGGGAGCCGGCAGTCCTGGATTGTGAGAGGGATGTCCGACTGCCTGTTTAGGCCTGATCCCAGGATCGGGCCTAAACAGGCAGTCGGACATCCCTCGAGGTGTCCCAGATTGGAGAGGGTGCAGGCTGGGCTGAGGGACACCCCCCCCCCCCATACATGAATTTTGTGCACCGGGCCTCTAGTATAAATCATAAAGGAACTAACCTAAGCAGTCAACAGTGGCTTTCTATACTCCAGCTGCACGGTTACTGTGCACAAGTTTATGTTCAGCCATATGTAAGAAAAATGTTTATCATTTGAGCATTAGAAAATGTGAGATTTATCATTAAATAAGATAATAATATAAACCTTGTACTTTTTGTGTGTTTAAATGTAAAATTTCTTTTTCAACTAGCTTCTGGAGTGTCTGAGGAAAACTCTGAGCAAAGTGACAAATCGCTTCATCGCTGAAGAATTCTTGACTCAAATAGAAGATTTATTCCTTTCCAGTTATAAAAGCAAGCAGGAGAATGGAGTGGGTGAAGACAACTGTATTGTAGGTCCAAAGGAATTGTTAATGTAGTGATTTTAAAGTAAGACATTTTAATCTTGACATAGTAGATCCTATTGTCATTTACAACCTTGAATGATTGTAATTTAGTTAACAGTGACACAGCTTTGATATTTTTCTCTAGTTCACAAAATCTGAACTTTGCCACATAAATCATGTGACAGAAAGGGATAGGGACTTGTTTTTATGTAGTGAGTACCAGAGTTTGTGTAAATGGGTTTGCCACATTGTTCCTGTCCTGTGAGCGGTGGCCAGCAAGCAGAGCAGCAGACTGAAGGGCTGTCTGCTTTACTGTTGTATTCAGGTTGATAAGCAGAATGTGTCTCTAATTTTTATTTCTCCCTGAACTAGTCATTTTATTTTTGGGAACTCATGTCTCATTAGGAGCACTTTCATCCTTTCCATGTGTTTTGGTGAGGTTTGTGTATGGTTGCAAATGAGATATGGATGGGTGGCCCCAGAGGTAATTAACGTGGTTGAAAATTACTGATTTAATAAATCTAACAACATGCTGTGATGCCAGGGGGAGGCCTAAGGAGAAAATCTTAAAAATAGGGAAGAGGCCCAAAGGAGAGAATCAAATTATCAGTTTTTTAATTATAGATATTTGCTTCCATTTTTTTTATAACCACAATACTACAGGATATGCCATTTTCTCAACTCTCTGAAACATTTTGTATGGATTTCAGATATATAAAATAATTAGTTTCAACTATATATCCACACATTAGTGTATATGTGATAAAACCTCACTTAACTGCAACACAGATAATCATAACCCTCAAACTAGATTCTTTTTCTATACCTGATGTTGGTAGAAAGAGGCAAATTACAATAAAGCTTAAATAAATCAGAGATTTACTTTTTTAAAAACAAAAAAGCCTTCCAGGACATATTACATATGTAACCCAATTTCATATACTTTTTGAATGTAGAACAGAAGTCAGCAAACTTTTTATGTAAAGGGGCAGTTAGTCAATAACTTGGGCTTTGCAGGACACTACTGTCTCTGTCAGACATTCTTTATATTGTTTTACAACCCTTAAAAATGTAAAGCCATTCTTAGCTCATACGGCCTCACAAAAAACATTGCTGGCCATTACCTTCCAACCCCTGCTCTAGAGAATTGCAGATAATTAGGATTTCTTTTCAGATGTATGAGCCTGAGACACTGAAAGATCTTGCATCATTTTCAAAAATAAAACTCAAAATTGTGATTTACATTTAAAAAAAAAACAAAACCTAACAATCATGCTGCCTAATTTATCCTAATTGTAGTTTATTTCTATTAACCATCAAATTTATATCCATTCTCCAACATTCTTATTAATAACAGGTTTATTATATCTAATCTGGGTGTGATCCTGTATTTTTACCTTTTTGGTTATAATCAGTAGCCAAGGAAGAATAAGGCAATACTGGAAGGAGCAGTGAGCCAGTTTTAGATGATCTGGGTCTTGATTCAACCTTGTAATTTTGGGGGATAAGCTTACTAACTTCTTTAGGCCTAAATTCCTGTGTATCTTAGGTCTGAGTTATCTTCCTGACATCCTTCCAAGTCTGAAATCATACACTTCATTCTAATCGTTGGACTACTCACCTGGAACTTGATATTTTGAGATGGTATAGTTCCAAAATTAGCAAATGTTTTTAAAGAAAACTGGTAGTATTTTCTATTTCTCTATGTGCATTTAGAATCAACAATGAAACATAACATATAAAGCAATTACTTTGGGGACTGGGGGTGTAAGCTCTAGACCAAAAATCAGGAAACTTAAGAGTTCTTACCCTAATTCTTTTATCAGCTTTGCTGTGTGACTGATAAAATCACATAACCTGTCTGGACCTCAGGTTCTTCATCTAGAATTCAAGGGTCTGAATTTTATGATTTAGTATTTATTTCTAAGTGCAGAAAAATCTGCGATTCTGTAAAAGGTAGTAATTCATTTCTTTGTACTCTTCCTTTTGACATATTTTCCTCATTGTACATGGGGAACAGATCTTAGAGAATGGTATTAGTTAGCTTTTGTGATCAACAGTCCCCAAATTTATGTTGAAAAATTTGGGTTATGGAAAAGTGTGGAAATTGTTAGAAGCTCTGTTCTCCAATCTGGGTCTTCTGCATGCCAGTGGTTAACTATATTTACTAAGCCATACTGTGAGGAATGCAAAGGTGGTAATCCTCAGCATTTAGAGCTTTGAGAGCACAATTTTTTTAATTAAGTATTTTTTAAAAACAGAAAATATCCTATCTAGAAACCACATCCTTCCCCATTTCTTTTTATTTTTGGATAGTGTAATTTTAGAACATTAAAAGTTGTGATATTTCCTCCCCTCCTCCCTCATTCATTCTCCCTGCTTCCTTTTCTTTTCTTAGCATATTCTTAAAACATTTTTGTAGCTGGAGGTACCCACATTTCTGTCACTGCCAACCTTGGGCTGTGAGGGTAGTTGAAGCAGGCAGGTCCTTGGAGAAACAGAAGAAATTTAGAACTGAATGTCAGTGTAGTACAGGAAGTTTAGGAGGTAGGGTCTTAAAGGGAAATCTGCCTCTTATAATATGTACAGTATTGGAGATATGACTTGAAAACATCCAAGTCTCTTCAAATGAACTTAATTTTCTTCTTCTAGCTTGGCTAGTAGAAATTGACACTATTACTTCACCAGTGTTAGATTTAGCTCTCTTGAAAAATCTAATCCCAAAGTAACGTTCAAAAAAAGAAAAATCAGTGGAATGAGATCAGACTCTCCTTCCCTCTCCATTACTCTAGTGTTGGTCCATTGGCCCCATATTCAGAACTACCTTATGACTATCACAGGGCCTTAGACACTTTTATCTTCTTGGACCTCTTCCATTAAAAATTAATCCTGTATAATAAAAGCCTAATATGCTAAGTGTCCCGTCATCTGGTTGTCCATTCAACCAATCAAAGCGTAATATGCTAATGATATGCTAAGGACGCTCAACCACTCGCTATGACGTATACTGACCACTGGGGGCAGACGCTCCAACCGGTAGGTTAGCTTGCTGCTGGGGTCCAGCCTGAGCGAGACCAGGACTGAGCAAGACGGGCCGGACATGCCCTGGAGCCCTCCCACAGTCCCTCCCCAGGTGGCCAACCTCCTGCGTCCCTCCCTGGCCCCAATCGTGCAGCGGTGGGTCCCTTGGCCTGGCCTGTGCCCTCTCATAATCGGGGACCCCTTGGGGGATGTCAGAGAGCCATTTTCGGCCCCATCCCGCAGGCCAGGCCAAGGGACCCCACTGGTGCATGAATTCGTGCATCTGGTCTTTAGTACATTATCATTGCATTTGCATAAAATGAATTTATAATCTATAGTTTCCCTTCATTTCCCTCAAGCCCTTTCTTCATCTCCACTCCTCTACTTCTGACCTGTCAGCATTTAGGTACAAGGTCATTCATTCTATCATTTGTTGAAAGCAGGACCTGAAGAATAGAGATGAACAGACACATTCATATTTCCCAGGAGCTGATTAATGCTTCACCAGCCTTCTCTCTCTAACTTGCCTCCCCCACAGGAGTGGTGGGGTCTGTGACGTGCACCCTGCAAGCAGGGTCAGAGAACCTCTGCAGCTCTCTGGGCAACAGAGGAAACTATGGCCTCAACATACCAACCTGAGCAGGTCTTCTGCTCTTCAGTTTACCTGCTTCCTGTTTTACGCTGTGTCCTAACAAGCTGAGCTAGAGGACCTTTGGAACTGATCTAGTCTAGGTGTCCTAGGATTGATGCTTTGTCCTGTACCCTAAATAAGAGCCATATGACATTTGAATACCTGAAAGGTAGCTCCCTGTCCTCAAGTCATCAGCAGATATCCAGTTGATGGATTTCTCAGTAAAAATGAAGTCAGGATATCCACATTTTGTGTTTTTTGTTTTGTTTTTGTTTTACGCTTTTCCTCTACCAATAGCTAGAGACTAAATCTAGAATCACACACATCATGGCAGTTAGGAAAACGTCACTTAAGCACAAAGGAAAAAGCACATACATTTTTATCAGCATCTGCTCCATCAGGGTTCATATGCATTTAACACATTTGATCTGTATCTCCAGTTCTTCAGTAGTTTAATAATTTTCTTGTAAATTAATACCAGATTTTGCAATATTTCCAGAAAAATCACTATAGAGAATAATGTAACATATTTAATTCCTGACCTTTCCTTAAGTGGTTTTATGTGTGCTCTTTCCCCAAACTGTTTTCTCTGAGTGTTTTTCTGTTTTTGTTTTCATTTAACCTGTAATTTGTGCTTTCTGCTGTTTTCCAAGGTTTTTTAAATATGTTATTATTGATTTTAGAGAGGGAGGGAGAAGGAGAGAGATAGAAACATTGATTAGAGAGAAACATCAACCAGCTGTCTCCTGCAAACCTCCTAATGGGGATCAAGCCTGCAACGCAGGCATGTGTCCTGACAGGCAATCAGACCAGTGAGCTCTTGGTGCAGGGGTCCACACTCAACCACTGAGCCACACCGGCCAGGCATCTGGATCTTTTAAGCCATCTTAAATCCTTTCTGGAACAAGACAGAGAACACATATGGTCTCCCCCTAATTAATTAACTTATGACATCTTGTTTTTATTTTCTTTGAATATTACTTATGAATTTATTCATAAGGACTTTAATTTTAGGGGAAATTTTAGGATAGCCTGATTTGCTATCTTTGAGAATTCCTAAAGTAGTCTCTTAGGAATTAAGAAGGATGTAAAATACGATTTCATAGTTTATGTTCCTCTTTCATAGGGTACAAAAGAATATTTGTTTCAACCTATGGATGGTAAAGTAGCATGTAGATTCTAGCATGATTTAAGTAGATTAGTCATATATCTTTAAATCTTTGGATTTGACATGTAAATTGTGTATTATGTATAAGTTTACTATGATTATTGATAAGACTATTGCTGTTTTCCCAAAATATTATCAGTGTTTATGGATTTCTTTTAGTAGTTTGAATCTTGGAATGTTCTGTAACAAAATACAACTTAAGCTATTTTGTACGTTTAAATATGATGCCATGTTGTCTATTAATATTAAAGAATATTGTGAATATGAATATTTATATGATTATAAAAACTTTTTCTCAAAATGATTGAACTCTCTTCCCAATACTTAACTATGTGACATATTATAAAATATCTGACTTTAAAAAGTGGGATTTTGTGGTAAAAATTAAAGAGAAACATTCTGAAGATTCTATATAAGTAAGGTTTTGAAAATAAAGTGGTGAATCATTTTGTCTTTTTCTGAATTATTAGCAGCATACACATTGAATGGCAAAAAATGTCCCATTAATTCAGTATACATTGGCTAAACATCTGTTATGTTGAGGTTTGTAGGGGGCACAAAGATGAATAAATCTTGGTTTCTTCTCATGAGAAGCCTATTACCTAATGCGTTAGAAACACTTAAAACCTGACATGGATAGCTAACTTTTCTTAAGATACAAACTGTAATTGATGATAAATGCCTGTAAAAGACCTCACGGGTAATAGGTGTTTAGACAAATGAGAAATGATTCTCTAAAATGTGAGCATTGGTACTGATTTCTTGGAAGCGAGCGCCTTCAAATAGCCTGGTAGGGTTTGGGGTAGATGACATTTGGGGGAAGATGTTCCAGAAAGAAGTGACTTTAGCATGGGAGGCATAAAGGTAAGGAGTGAGAAATATTTAAAGAATATTTAGCATGTAGGGCCAGAGTATGTGCAGATACTAATTATGAAGGCAATTCACATCCAGTCAACTAAAAATACAGGTATAAAGTAAGAAAAATCTCACCTTAAAATTAGAATTAACTCTTAACTAGTCTAACTTTTTAGTCTTTCCTACTAGTATATAGAAACCTATCAATTTTGAAAAACAACAGGGCCATTATATATAGATATAGTATCTTTAATTTATATCCTTTCACTGGGGACTTCCCTCAGCCGCACATAAACATCTATTCTTGGCAATAGGTACCTAGCATGTTCAGTAGTACAGATTTGCATAATTGATCAGTTTTTAATTGATGAAAGTTAGGTTCTTGTTTTTCTATGCGAAATTGACCTTTTTTGTACACTGCTAATAAGTCTCTGAACAAATTTCTAATATATATTTTTATTGATTACAGAGAGGAAGAGAGAGAGAGACATAAATGATGAGAGAGAATCATTGATCAGCTGCCTCCTGCACGCCCCCTTACTGGGGATCGAGTCCAAAACCCGGGCATGTGCCTGTGACCGGAATCGAACCCTGGACCCTTCAGTCCACAGGCCGATGTTCTATCCACTGAGCCAAACCAGCTAAGGCTGAATAAATTTCTAGAAGCTTAGTTGCCAGATCAAGATCTATGTACCCTTTAAATTTTGTTAGTATCTGCAGAAAAGTTTTCAATATAAGCTAATTTTTCTCATAGTAATAAAGCTGTGTACATCTTGTTTACAGAACCAATTTGAACTCAAGCTCCTAAATGATAATTTAGGTGGCAAAGTACAATGAAATCCTAAGAGTTCTAATTCTACAAGACATTTATTTCAGTGGAAGTTCATTCCTCTGTACAGCTGTATGGGTTCTCGCTAATTAAGCATTTGATATAATTTTCTGATTGAGGCCAGCATCATATCCCGCCTGTGGCTCCAAACCAGCATTGTCTCACAATCCTGTTTGTACTGTAATGGGTTTTTCTTAGTGTTGCTGATGTGTTTCCTCATCACTGATTCTCAATTATCTTCCCATAGAATGCTAGCTTAAATAGAATATTGTCAGTATCTGTAAAGGTATAGCTAAATAAAAATACTTGTTTTGTCTTCCATATTCTTCCTGCGATCAAAAACAATTCTTATTAATAACTAATGAGTACCTGTTACTGGATATAATCAATGATTCCTCTCCACTTGCCCCCATTAACAATGTCATCTCAAACTATAGAAGAATGGGAACGTTTCAGAAAGCAAGTTAACTGCTTAGTTTATTTTATCTACATCAGTGATTATTGAACTTTCTGTGGTTCCAAAATACCTGATAAACATGGCTCAGCAGTAATTGTGGCATCTATCCCACCGATAGCCGGAGATTGTCTACATCAGACTCCATTTGTGTAACAAAATTAAATAGTTTATGCGAAATCTTGATATATCAAGACCTTTTTGCAGAACAACCATTTTCTTAATCATAAGACCTAGTGAGTAGACTTACCCCACTCCCACCCTCTGGAGAGAGAGAGAATTTGCTTTTATGAGGTCAGTTTGCTTTTATACAAAGCCTCAAATTGGACTCCAATATTATGGGCTTGGAGAGTAGGATAATTAAAGCAAGCTGCTCTAACACACCACCCCTAATTTTCAGTACCTGAAACACAGTAATAAGTTCTCGCTCACACGAAGTGCACTGCAGGTGTTCTGCTCGCGTGGCTCTCCTGGGTGGATAGTGTCCAGTAGGTAATTCAGATTCCCAGGTTCCTTTCCCATGTGGCTCTGCCATCTTGTGACTCCAAGCAGCCCAGGTATCATCCATTTGAGGACAAGGTGAAGGAAAAAGAAGGGAAGATCACACATGTGATATTTAAATATCTTGGCTTGGAGGTAGTACACATCATTTTTGCTCACAGTCCTTTGGTAAGAACTCGTCATATGGTTCTACCCAGATGCAAAGAGGGGCTGTTAAATGAAGTGCCGATTGTGCAGCTGCTTCTCTGCAAAGCTCTTCACTATGGAGGGAGAGTGAGAATCTCTGTTAGTGACTAGTTCTCTGTTACAGCTGGCTAGGATGGCTTTTGTAAAATGTTATACACATCTTCATACAGGCTTTAAACTCCTGTGCTTGAGACACCAAGTTCATAATGGAAAGTTGACATCAAATTTCTTTAAAGGCAGAGCCCTAATTTTTTAAAAAGGATCATTTACGCCTGACCAGCGTGGCCTAGGGGTTGAGCTTCGCCCTATAAACCAGATCACCTTTTGATTCCCGGTCAGGGCACATGCCAGGGTTGTGGGCTTGATCTCCAGTAGGGGGCGTGCAGGAAGCAGCCCATCAATGATTCTTATCATTGATGTTTCTATCTTCCCTCTCCCTCTCCCTCTTTGAAATCAATAAAAATATATTTAAAAAATAAAAATAAATAAAAAGATCATTTACCCCCCTTAAATCAAAGAATTTTAGATCTGGAAAGAACCTTGAGAACGTTAAGGCTTAGAGTCTAATCTGAGGAAACTGGGGTCAATAGAAATAAACAACTTCCCCAAAGTTACACAGCCAAGTTTGTAGCAAGGTCACCTCTAGGAAACCCCCAGTTCTGCACCATCCTTTTGAGTGATTCCAAATTATTTTCAGTTTTCATAGCATAAAGAACTGTGAAGATTTTATGTGCAATTAAAGTGTTCAATATAATTTATGTTTTAATTTAAAATGTAATTTTGTCTTTTAGAACGGCAAGATCTAATAAATTCCCAGAACACGACTTTTATGGGAAAGTTGACTAAGGGATTACTATTAGAAGTGATATAATTAATGGAACTTTACTAGCTTTATCTAAGATTAGCTTTATTAGCTTCATCTAAGATTAACAAACCTCTAAATCCTTGCTGTTTGCTTATAAATCCACAAAGCTACACGTATTCTTCAATCATCTTAATGAAATGTTAGTATCTTCAGCCACGAGAGGGCGCTCCGTCATAGTGTATGAGCACAATAGTCTCAGCCTGTAATGCTGTCTGGTTTAACAAAGTCAGAAAAGATTGCACATATGGCTGAATTTGTCAACACTGTAAAACATTCAGTGGTCTAGTTCCTTGACATTGTGTGGTCCAGGTGTGAGTTTCCTTGTTTCATGGTCTCTCTAGGTTAGCTATTTTCCATTTTTTAAGCTATTTTATAAGAACAGCATTCATCCATTTCTAGATACATACAGCTCTAAATGCTTTACATACAGTATCTAATTCCACAACAACCTTGCAAGAGGTTTGATTGTCTCCATTTTAAGTTTCGCCTTAGAGTGTTTCAGTAAAGTATCCAAAGTCATGCAATCAGAAATGGTAGAGACAGAATTCAAACAGACTTATATTATCATTCTAATACCAGCTCACCAAACTATCGTGTTACTGGTTTCAGAGCTGAGAGGAACCTAAGGAACAATTGAGTTCAACGTCTTCACTTTTGAGTGGGAGAACTGATACCCAGGTGTGAGAGGTGACTTGTCCACATCCAGGCCAGACTGAAAAATCAAGGTGTCCCCAATGCCAGTGCTCCTGGGTTATACCTCATGGAAACTGCCTTCTCGGGGCAACCAAAGAAATCCTGAGCACTCAGCTCTGCACCCTGCTATACCCTAGGGTTGGGGAACGTCTGGCCCATGTGCTGTATAAGGTCCGAGGAGAAATCATTTGGTCTGGCCTTACCGAGGCATTAGCGGTGAGTGAGTTAATTGAATGTTTGACCAAACATAGCAGGCTGATTTTTAAGTTGATAATTTTGTATGGCCCTCGAATGGTGTTATAAATATCCAAATGGCTGTTGGCAAAAACACACACACAAAAAAAAAAAAAAAAAGGTTCCCCACACCAATACAGAAGCTGAAGCCATGGATTGTGTCTGTTACCTGGCCAATAGAAAGATTTGATGGGTAGAGATTTTACTCCAGCATGGTTCTCTGCTTTTCCATTATGGCCAACCCCAGGAGAAGTGACTTCATAAGCACACCTCACATTTTCAAAAGTAATTAATCTCTCCGCCTCACCAGTTGCCCTCCACCCTCTGCACTGCAGCCACAGGGTTGTGTGTTATGAAGCACACATCTGAGCATGTCACTTCTCTGCTTGAAACTCTCCAATGGCTCCGCACACTTTTGCACCAAGTCCAACATGAAAGCTTAGAAGATCCTTATAATGTGCCCCTATCCATTGTCTGGTCTCACCTTCTGCTGATCCTCTTTCCCCTACCAACACACACACACACACACACACACACACACACACACACACACACAGCCCTGGTCGTATGAACTGTGTGGTGAACCCATCCCTGCAGGCCTGCACACGCCTTCCCCTGTGCATGGAGAACAGTCCCTGATCCCAACATTGTCTGATTTCTGGGCCACCTTCAAAACCCAAACATCACCCCTACCTAGAAGCCTGTGTTGCCCCTAACACTCTTCACTCCGGGCCTGGGTTAGAGCCTGTCAGTCGAGCGCCTCTAACAGCCTGTTCTGACTGCCCCGTCACACCCGCTCTGACTTGTCTCTTTACTGTTCTGCCGCCTTCACTGGCCTTGAGTTTCTGAGGATGGACCCTGCCTCTTTAAACTTCATATCCCCAGTGGCTAATATAAGACCTAGCATAGATTAAAAAGACACTTAATAGCAGTTTGATGCATGAATAAATGAATGAAAGAAAACCAAAAGGAAGAACGGAAGGCAGATCCTTTGGGGGAAATCAGTTCTACTACACTCAGACGCCAGATTTTCTTGTTTCCTACTAGAAGGAGGAGAAAAGAACTGAGGGGCCCTGTTCCTTCTGAAAAGGGGCCCCCAGTCGGGGTGGGGTGGGGGGCGCTGGGAGCCTCGGAGAAGCAGCATTTCCTCGGTAGCGTGAGCGCGAGGGAGCTTCCAGAGACAGGAATCCACAGCTATGCAAGGGCAGCTCGCTGCAGGAGATGCGTTCTCCGGCAATTTCCCCCCAACACAAAGGCAGGTGAGATTGTAAGACGATGAACATAATCGCGCTTTCTAATTAAAAGTGGGACATAACTCAGATCATTTTGAGTGGCTTTACCACTCTCCACCTTGGGTGTTTTTGGATCGCCGGGAGCTGGGACCTTCACACATTGCGATCCATCCCCTCGTGTTCTTTGCCGCGGCGACGGCACGCGGAGAAAACCGCTCGAAATGAGGAAGCAGGCAATGAGGTAGCATCAGTTTCAGGTGACACGGGTGTCTTAGTCATTTGAGGTCCGGGAGTGAAAGGGCTCTGTGTTTGGGCAACTGGTGTTTCTCTGTCGGGCAAAAGGGGACGTGGGTGCATCATCCTGAGATCCAGCCGAGCGGAGCAGGGAGAGGCGGCTCCAGCTCCCCTCCAAGGCTTGTCTCCACTGGCAAGATGCCCTTGAACTATGTCCCTCCCCCGCCCTGGAGTCAGCCCAGCCGGCTTCTCTGCCCAGGCCCACGTGGAGGCCATAGGCATGCTGGGGGTACACCTGCCTCCCTGGACCCAGGATGGAGTCCTCTCCCCCATTAGGAGAGAGAACAACAAAACCCAGGAGAACAAAACAAGAAGCAGGCCCTTGCAGGGCTGGAGGCTTTTTTCATTGCTGCAGGAGAAAAAGAAAGGATTCTGCCCTACCCCTGGTTTAGGGGTGCAACTGCCCTTCCTCCTGACCCCCGCCCCCCACAGAACCCAGCTCCCTGGAGCGGGCAGTGCTGGCGGTGGAGGGCAGGGCCAGGTGGGAGGAGCTGAAATCCCAGTCACTGGACCTCTCTGTGAAAGGGAGAGCAGGATTGGGACAGTCCGGGGAGGGGGTAGAGGGGATCAGAGTGTTGCCATCCTGACGCTGCCTTTTGGGATATTGACTTTAAACTGTTTAAGAAACAAGACTTAGAAAGAACCCTTGACCCCCCCCCCCTCCCTTTCCTTCCCAAGAGATTCAGGAGATGTTAGGCTGTTCCCTTCGTCTCACTGGAATTACTAGTAAGTACGGTAAACAAGAGGGCTGCAGGGGGAGGGGGGAGGGGGGGGCCAGGGAGCTAGATAGCCCCTGTGTGCCGTTGCTCCCGACTCCCCTAGCAAGGCTTTGCCTGCCCTGTGTGTTCCCCTCTTCCTCAACTGCCTGAAATCCTGAAATCGCCCACTCTCACTTCTGAAACCTTAGATCCCGCCCCCCCCACCCCCCCGCCTCCACCGCTGCTCCTCTCCTTTGTCCAGAATGCCTTGTGCACCCAACCTTGCCTCCCTGTTTTGGAATTTTCATGCCTGTGAATTCCCCATGGGCATGTATTAAAACCTTTACTTTCTCCTGTCAATTGGATGACTAGCCCAGCCAGAAGAACTTAGAAGGTGGGAGGAAAAGTATTACTTTTTTAGTCCCCGGAGTGAAAAGACCTCCAGCAGAAGGTAGGGGGCAGCAGCGGCACAAGGACGAGAGAAGACAGGGGCACAGGAAGCCAAGAGAAGATTTCCGTGCGGCTGGTGTGTCCTGTGTGTGGCTGCAAGTCAGGGGCCACCACAGGAGATGGGGGTGTGGGGTCAGGTCCCCAAAGGGGTCTCATGGCATTTTAGAGAGGGGGATGTTCGTGATCCTCGTGAAGAGGTTCGGGCAATCAACAAGCACCCTCTTCAAACCCTAAAGTGAAGGGGTTCCACGGAACTGTTGGCAGCAGCAAAAAAATGGCACCAGGTGTTAGATGGGTGGGGTCAGACCAGGACCCGGGTTCAGCAACCTCTGTACTTCCTTCTGGCTAGGAAAGAATTCAAAGCCAAGACTCAGACTATAAGAGAAACTTTAGAAAACCACAAAGGTAGAAACAAATTACAGAGGCAAAAGAAGGGCCCTTGGAACCTAGGAGAGAGAAAGGCAAAGGGAAGGTGCCTAGGGGGAGAAGGGGAGGGGGAGGAGAATGACATGGCTGTGCTCCTGGGAGACAAAGCCGCTAGGAGGGCCTCCCTCCTACAGGCTTTTCAGGGTAGAGATTTTAGGAGAGCTTCCAGGGGTGGATCCCAATAGAATATTCATCAGCTTTCCAGGTGAGGCCTTTCAGGTTGTGGTCTTCCCCGATTGGTCCGCACCAGGGGAGAGGGTCATTAGTCAATGCAGCTGGTCCTGAAGTCAGCCATGGCGCCGCTTGTCTGGTTTTGCTGTTTTTCTGGGCCTGGAACTGAAACAACTGAGGCCTAGATGTATTTGAGGTAGGTCCGAGCCTCGTTGTCCTGTGGGCTTAATGCTAAGGACTATTCTGTGGCCCCCATGTTTGTTTCCCTGTCAAGGGGATCTAACCTGCATGATGAGGGGAGGAAAGGTTACCCTGGGGCACCTGAGGTCCTTGTTTTCCCAGTTTTGCTGGTCGCTAGGCACCGGGTGACCTTCTGTACTTGGCCCATTGTCCTTGCTCTTCTCACGTCTGTCTAATTGCCAACCACAAAACTAGTTGGTTTCAGGCTTTTCTTTAGCCAGAGATCTCTGTTTCAAGGCCAGCTTGCATCAAAACCAAGCATATAAAACAGATAAAAGCCAAAAAGTAGAAACAACCAATTGGCCATCAGCTGAAAAATGGATAAACAAAATGTGGTTTATCCATCTGATGGAATAATATTCACCCCTAGAAAGGAATGAGGGCTGATTTAGGCTACAACATAGATGGACTTTATACTTTATCAACGTAAGGAACATCCAAACCTGTATGAATGTTTGAGTTCATTTGAGCCAAACTGATGACAATTGCTGGGAAGCAAAATCTTAACAGATTGAGAAAATGCACTGTAAAATGGTAGTTATACCACTTTTTAAAAAAAGTACATTTTATTGATTTCAGAGAGGAAGAGAGAGAAACATCAATGATGAGAAAATCACTGATCAGCTGCCTCCTGCATGCCCCCTGCTGGGGATCGAGCCTGCAACCCGCAACCCGGGCATGTGCCCTGACCAGGAATCAAACCATGACCCTCCTGGTTCATAGGTGGATGCTCAATCATTGAGCCACACTGGCCTGGCAACCACTTATTTTTTAAAATTTTTACTGATTAAGGTATTACAAATGTGTCTTTATCCCCCCATTGTCCCCTCATCCCTCCAGTCCTGCCCTCACCCTCACCCCCTGTTGTCTGCGTAGATTAGGGAGGTAGGAGAATGCAAAGGGAAAATCTCTGGGGTTGGATAAAAAGTAAAATGAATATGCACATAGTTTTTTATATTGGTGGATATAGGATAGTTAACAGTCAACAATCCTATATAATAAAAGGCTAATATGCAAATTGACCAGACAGTGGAACAACAGGTCTCTATGATGCACACTGACCACCAGGGAGCAGACGCTCAGCTCAGGAGCTGCCCCCTGGTGGTCAGTGTACTCCCACGGGGGAGGGGGGTAGTGCTGCTCAGCCAGAGCCCTGAGCTGGACTCACAGCTGGCAAGCGCAGCAGCGGTGGCGGCGGGAGCCTCTCCCACCTCCACAGCAGCGCTAAGTCGGACATTCCCCAAGGGCTCCTGGACTGTGAGAGGGCGCAGGCCTGGCTGAGGGACCGCCCCCTCCAAGTGCACGAATTTCATGCACTGGGCCTCTAGTTAAATGATAATAGTGACAGTGAGGGGATTTGTGGTCTCTGCTCTGTGCAAATCATTCCAGGAGTGGGGGAAAACAGCCAATATTTTTCCCTAGCAAAGGCCAGTTTTACCTAAACTATGATAACACACCTTTGGAATGTCAGAATAATTTCTGGACTCCTCGAAGTGTTTTGCCCCTGACCTTGGAAGCTGGAGCCACTTGACTCCTTGCTACTCCCTCCTCCCCAGACCAAGCTCTGACCTCTATTCTGGAACCAGTTCTGACTTTAGTGGGCACGGAGTGTTAAACATCCAGTAAACCCAGCCACAGACTCCTCTCTGACTCACACAGCCCTAATACTCACCCAATGGGTACAGCCCCACCTTAAATCCCAGCTTGCACACCTACCTACCTGGTCACCCAGCCAGAAACTTGCAAGACAGCCAGCGCTCCTCCTCTCTCTCCCTTCCCACATGCCATCGGTCTGTGAGGTTTACCTCTCGGTGCCATCTCTTTCAGTTCTCCTCAAACCACTGCTCCTGTGTCAGCTGAGGCCCGGTCACCTCTCCCGGGCTGTTAGCCTGGATGCCATTTTGACCTCCTGTCTTGTCAGTCTCACTTCTGCCCCACCTGGCTCTAGTTCCCCTTCTAGACCACCCATCCCAAGGGGTACAGCGTGGTCTTTACAAACACCAATTGGACTGTGTCCCTCCTCTCCTTTAAACCACTCAATGTCCCATTATCATTAGGACAAGTTTCACATTCCTTAGCTTCTCATGGCTCCTTCTGTTTTCCACTCGGCTTTTCTTTCTGGACTCATCACTCCTCCTTTCCTAACTTACATCATTTTATATTTGTCTTGCTCGGCTATTCATAGTTCATTAATGTATCCTTCTCTCAAGACTCCATCCCTATCCACATGTCATTCTCTCTCTCTGGAATTTTGTTCTCACTCTTTCCACCTGACTGACTCAGCGTCAACTTCTCCAGCAAGTTTCACCTGGTTTTCCTGGTCCCCTCACAGGACCAAGTCCCAGAGCACATGCGACTGAACTTGAGTGCTTGCTACTTGGATATACGATGGTTACTTTCTCTCTTTCCCAGGAGAGACTGTGCTCCCCGAGGGCTGAAACTGCTCATCCCTGTCTCCAGGTCCAGCACAGTGGCTATCACATAGTAAGTGCTTAGTAAAAGTTGAATGGGTGAATGGATGGTTGGGTGGATGGATGGGTCCCCTGTTCAAGATGGCATGGCTAGCAGATGGAGTGACAAGGACTCAGAACCAAACCTTCTTCTCATATTTTTACTTCTGTATTACCTCTTCAAAACCAGTTCTCCAACCTTCCAGGTTTCCCAAATTACACCTGCCGTTGCCTGCGAGGACAAACGATGATAATACCCTGAGAGCTCCAGGTGCTCGGATGAAGGGCGCTCTGCCTACTGCGCACAAGGTGCTCATTTGTCCAATGGGATTCTTGTGTCCTGCACTGAATGTTGCAGAACCAGCTTATGAAATGTACATTGTAATTAGGGGAAATATGGCTGCAGCAGGCTGGCGAGGTAATTACTGCCTGCTTGTATTCTCCCCAGTATTTTAACCTAATGGTCTAGGGAAATAATTTAAAATTTTGATTTTTATAATTACCTTTTTTGAGAGGTCTATTCAGAATTATAGTGATCTAACAGGGTTTGGCGGTAACTTAGGTTTAGGCACTATTCTAAGGGTTTTGTATGCTTTCTCTGTGAGGTAGGTCACATTTGCCTCATTTTATAGATGAGAAAATTAAGGTTAAGAATCTTGCCCAAAGTTGTCCCTGGTAACGGGGTTGAATTAGAACAGTCTGTCTGTCTACTCCTAAAGAGCGTGATCTTATCCAGTTCCCCATGCTGCCCCCACAGTTCTTAGAGGGTTCATTTATTCAATTAATGTAGATATCCTTTTACTGTTAAATAACACCAGACACTCTTTTAGGAGTGGGAGACACGATAGGGAACAAAGCAGTCTCTGCTGGCATGGCCCGTTTGCCCTGGGGACGTAGGAAGGAATAAGTAAATACATAATATAACAGATATAGGTATATGCTGTGAACAAGGATGCAGAGAGCATGGAGCGAGAACTAGTTACAAAATGGACGAGTCCAAATTCCAACACAGTAGCAGCTGAGGCCAAGCTCCCTGGAGACACAGACGGGGCCTGCGATTCATGGAAGATGGATGGGAAAGTGCTGTCAGGAAGCAGCCCTGTGAGGAAGCGAGGACAGCAGGCCTGGGCAGAGGAGTGGAACCACAGGGTGATGGCCTCTGAGCCCCAGCGGATCCTGCAGCGAGCTGCAGGTGAGAGGACTCGCTGGGCCTTTGCATGCCCTGGCTGTCACTGCGGCCACGGGCAATGCCCAGTAAGGGGGACGTTTTAGCGTGTTGGGTTGTTTCTGGACAGTGGGTATTTCCTGTCAAGCCGCTCTTGTCGGGTTATTGGCTGAGGCCTAAAAATGAACTGCCTAAGCCTTCATTCTTCAGCTTTACCAGCCAGGATAATAATAGCTCTGCCGGAAGTGTTGCTATAAGGATGAGAATGATAAATAGGGATCAATGACCTTATGGAAACAGAGTAGTGTTGATCATGCGTGACAATTAAACGATCTGGAACAACCTGAACTGATGGGGGGACAAGACATATGAGAAAAACAACAAAAGATAGGACCACATGTATCATATGGTATCATTTCTTTTTAAAAGGCACCTATTTGTATCTATACAGAAAGATGAATGGAAGGAAATATACACATCAAAGTGTTGACTGCGAGTGCAGGAGTCCACCAAGGAGGGTGGGGGCCAGGAGAGGCAGGGCTGGGAATGGCCTTGCTTAGACATGAGGAGATGTGGACGTGAGGATGGGCATAGACGGGGTTGCAGGCAGGTGTGATGGGGTGGTTGGCAGAAAAGAAATCTGGGTGGGACTTCAGAGATAATTTGCTCTTCAGAGTTGCCTGTCTTCTGAAGTCAGCAAATCTGAGTTCAAGTCCCTACTCCACCAGGAATCAGCTGATGGACCTTGGGCAAGGCTATGTCTCTGAAGCTCAGTTTCTTCATCTGTCAAATGGAGATAATAACACCCACTTTGAAGAGCTGTTGTTAAGATCAAACCTGATTGCCTGAGACACTCATTTGCAGGGGACACTGTCATTAGCCTAAAGTGGTCACTTGACATTCCTTCTACTTCTGAACAAGGGGTCAGGTGTCGGAAGAGCGGCTTCCCTGGGCTGAAAGGCCACTGAAGGATGACCCAGCTCCCCAAGTGAGCAGGCTTTCTGTCCATCTACTCCCACATAACGAGATGGGAAGTTGATGCACCTCTAACTTTTCTCCTTATACATTAGTGGTTCACTTAATTTAATTTTTTTCATCAAACTCTACATACATATACTTTTTTTAAAGAGGGAGGGAGGAAGGAAGAGAGAGAGAGAGAGAGAGAGAGAGAGAGAGAGAGAGAGGAGAGAGAGAGAGAGAGAGGATGAGAGTACCATGAGGCTTCTAATGAAACACAGCAAGCCCTTCTCCATCCCTTGGTTTCATATTCAAAGGCAATCTTATTTAAGCTTTCTTACCTGACGGTTACCTCCATATTTCTAAACAATATGCTTATTTTACTATCTTCTGTTATACAAATTTAGACACCAACTATTGTCATTCTGTTATGATTCAAGTGTTTAACATTATTATTATTTTGTAATCTTTTTACAGGGATATGTTTATTGATTTTAGTCGGGGAGCATATGGGTGGCAACCAATCGAGGTTTCTCTCACATTGCTGTTTCTCTCTCTCTCTCTCTCTCTCTCTCTCTCTCTCTCTCTCTCCCTCTCTCTCTCTCTCTCTCTCCCTCTCTCTCTCCCTCCTTCCCTCCCTCCCTCCCTCTCTTTCTAAAAAAAAATCAATAAAAACATATTTTAAAAAACATAATTTAACTTCTCGGAGTCCAAGTCTCCTCTTCTATAAAATGAGGGTAATATCATTTTGGAGCGTTAAATGATAGGGAGAGTGGAAAGCTCTTAGCAGAGTGCATGGCTCATTTCAGGTGCCCAGTGTGCTAGGTGTTGGGGTTCTCAGCTATGATCCCGTCCTTCACCCTTGAAGGACATATAGACAAACAGACACTTAACGATCGAGTGACAGTGCTGTCACAGTTCTCTTTACTTAAGCCTCTTGTTGACCAAACAGCAATGGCACCCAGCTTGGGCAGAGCCTCCTGTTCATCTCCATTCCTCCCGTTCCTCAGGGGCCTCTCGTGGTCTCCTGTTCTTACTGTACACTCTCTTCCCAAGTGCTCTCATCCACTTGTATGGTCAGGAATGCCATCTTTAGGCTGAAAGCTCCAAAAATTTTATCTCCAGCCAAGACCTGACACATCCACTTGAATGTCCAATAGACATCTTAAATTTAGTATATCAGAAACTAGACACTAATCTTTCTATGTCCCCAAGTAAACTACTTCTTCACATTGGCCCAGCTCAGCGGTGGCCCTAACCCACTTAGTTACTCCAGTTACTCATGGCAAAAACCTGGGCCATTCTTGATAATTCCCCTCACTTATTCCCCAAACCATGTTCTTTCTCCCATCAAAATACTTCTTAAATCCATTCACTTTCTTCCATCTCTTCTTTAACCCACCTCTTCTTTAACCACACTGGTATAAACCATCATTGTCTCATATCTCACCTGCTATACCTTCTGCTAGAACTACCTAACAAGCCTCCTGGATCCCCTCTTATCCTTCTTCCCTTCCTTATTCTTCATCCAAATCTTTTGAAAATGCAAATTTGATTGACGGGAAATTCCCAATTGGCTTCCCATTGTACATAACAGTCTAAATCTCTCACCATGGTCCACAAGGCCTGGATGACATGGCCTCCACCCACTGTGAGTGCCTTGTTGCTCCCCAGCCTTCAGCAACACTGGCTTCCATTCAATTTCTACAAGGCACAGCATTCTTCTCCTGCAGGCCGTGGAGGCTTGGGAGAAAGCCTCCATCCTCTTCTCTCTTCCTTGAACAAGTCCTACCTCCCCGTTGGCCTAGCTAACCCATCTCATCATTTTGGCTCTCTTCTTTTATTTATTTTATTATTATTTATTTATTATTATTATTATTATTATTATTGACTCTCTTCTTAAATATCATTTTCTCATAGGAAGTTTTCTTTTTGCTCTTATCCAAATCAAGTATTTTAACTTTTTAATCACCTTCCTTTTTTCCTCCCCTCTGTTTATAATTTTAAAATGTCCATTTATTTTGATGGTTATAGAGTGTGTTTATCTCATCTACGAAACTAAAGTTTCATTAGGGTAGACGCGATGTCAAATGTGTTCCCTGCTATTTTGTCCCTTGCTATAGCTCTTATATCCAATATGGTTTGCCGGCATAGTAGGGACTCAGTTATCATCCTAGCTGCAGAGGAGATTTTATAGTTGTTATGGGCTGAATACTTGTGTCCCCTAAAAATTTCTATGTCAAAGCTCTAACCCCCAATTTGATGGTATTTAATGGTGGGGCCATTGGGAGGTAATTTGGTTTAGATTCGGTCATGAGAGTCAGAGCCGGGAGGATTAGTGCCCTTATAAGAAGAGAAAGACACGGATACTTCTCTCAGAGCACACACACAGAGCAAAGGCCAAGACGCAGGCCCTCACCAGGGACCAAATCTGCTAGCCGCTTGATCCTGGACTCTTCAACCCGCAGACGGTGAGAAGTAAATGTTCGTTATTCAAGCCACCCAGTTGTTGGTATTTAGTTATAGCAATCCAAGTGAATTAAGATAGGTGTTTGGGGGGCTTCAGAATCTCATAGCATCAGAACCTTTTGGGGTGGAGCCAAGAAATCTGTATTTTTAAATAACTCTGCAAGTAATTTCTATTTAGAGAGCCCAGTTCTGATGCTTGGAACCTGCTAGCCTAGAGAAAGGTGCCCAGGATTAGAAATCAGAAGGTGGAGGTGTGAATTCTGCTCCAAATTATTGGGTATGGCACTTGGGAAAGTCATTTAATATCTCTGATCTTCGGTTTCTTTTTCTATAAACTTGGAGTAATAAAAACAGCAGCTTCTAAGTATAGCTGTGAGGCTCCAAGGCACAATATGTTTTAAAACACTTTGTAAACTGCACAGTAAAGAAATGTTAGACTTTGCACTTGCTAAGGTCTTTCTACATAGTGCTTGCCTCATCATCTCTGACAATCTACCTGGTGCAGCCCACATTGCTCCAAGGAGATAGCATCCCTCTTCTCATCCTTCTGAAGAAGGACTAATAACAATAATTCACCGAGCCTTTTGCTTTTCCAACGTTCTGGGCCATGATTACTTAGATACACATCATAACACACCCACAGCCTCACCAGCCCATTTGCTGCTGGGGAAGAAACTGAGCCCAGACAGCAACAGCAAAGCCAGGGGAGAAAGCTTGGCCTCACCTCCCCGGCGACAGCAGGGCCGCGTCTCTGGAAAGTAGTAAGGAAAGGCCACAGCCAGGAATGGGAGGACCTCTGAGCATTTCCTTAACGGACACTCACATGCTGAGACCTTTCTAAACTTCACTATTTTGGGAAACGGTAAAATCAAGCAAATTGGATTCCTTAGTAAAGACATCCTGAAAATAAAAAGAATTCTCAAATTCAAGCAATTTGCTGTGTGAATGTAGGAAAGTCCTCTCATCTCCTTGGCTCTCAGGTACTTAATATGTGAAACAGGTGGTTGGACCAGATGAATGAATGAATGAATGAATGAATGAATGAATGAGATGCCTTTTTGTTTTGGGATATGGGGCAAACAAATACCCAGTCACCCAAGCCAGATACATGTCTTTATTCGATGATTCCTCCCAGGTTGTTCTAATTTCTCTATCTTCCCTCGTATTTCCATCCCCACTGCACTGACGTGATTCAGCCCCTTGTTATTTCTCACCCGGACTCTCTCTTCAGTTCCTAACAGGTCTGTCTCCTTTCATTCACTATATTCATCCATGCATGCACTCACCTGAAAAGCACTAAGTATCTTCTATGTGTCAGGCATTGTCCCAGTCCCTGGGAGTTCCTGCCTTCATGAAGCTTGCACTGTAGCTGGGAGAGATGACAGAAAAACTAGTTAACAAGTACATATGGCACTTTTTTTGAGGCAGTGGAAAGTGTTATCAAGAAACATAAAGTTGGGTGAAGAAATAGAGTGGCCCGGGGGGTGGGGGAGAGTTCTATTTTGTTCAGGAGAGCCAAGCAAGAACTGCCTGAGAAGGACACATTTTAGTAGGAATCGGATGAAGTGAGGGCGTGGGCTCTTCAATGATGAGCAGGGGACAGGGGAAGATCAGGCAGAATACCGTTCCAAGCAGAGGGGGAAATATGTGCAAATGTCCTGAGGTATAGACAACTTGGTGTATTCTCAGAATAACAGAAGAAAACCAATGTACCTGGAACGGGGTGAATAAGGGGAAGAATTTTAAGAGATGGGTTTAAGGAGTAGGCATGGGCCAGGAGCATGTGAGAGAAAGAGAGATATTAAGGATGACTGTGTGACTTTTGGCTTAAGCAACTGAGAAAATAGGGGTGCCATCCATTGGGTGGGGAAAACTTGGGAAGAATGTAGATGGGTGAAACTATTATGACTTCTGTTTCCACCAATTTTGATAGGTTCATTTGAAAACCAAGTGCACATATCAAGTAAGATGTTGGATAAACACACCTGAAGCTCAGGGGAGAGGTGTGGGCTGGAGGCGTGAATTGGGAGTTATCAGGTGTTACTGAAAGCCAGGAGGCTAGAGAGGGCATACATGAGATGGGAGAGATGGGATGACTGACCATGGGGGAACTACAATAATTCGAGAACTGGAGGAGAAGCACCCTGAGAGGAAGCAGCTAGAGGAAGGAGAGGAACACCAGGAGAGCGTGGATGTGGAAGCCACGACAAGAAGGCCTGTTAAGCAAGTGAAAATGGCCACTGTGTCAAGTGCTGCTGCTTTTCACAGAGCGTTTAAATCACTTCACATTTCTTTGACTATTGAGATATTTGGATATCTTTCTTACATCTTTTTAGTATTCCTACTTACTATGCTTTTTTTTTTTCTTTTTTGCTTCTTTATTTCTCTTCTGATAAAAATCCAACTTGTAACTGGTTTATAGGGAGTCTCAAATTGTTGGGTAGAGACATGGAATGGTTTTACTTTCTCCAGCTGGTGCTTCCAAATTACACCATGTCGATTCCCTGCTCCCACTGGGTAGTAGCTCCCTTAATGGCGTCTTGGCCAGACTGCTTACTTTTCAATAGCACAGTTTAATTCTGTTTTTCAAAACCTCAATTCTGTTTATTTAAAAACAAAGTGTTTTAGAATAGCATACCCTTTGTTTTTAAAAATTGTCATGATAATTGTCAAACGTGCAAAACCAGAGAAATGCTGTTTATTATAAACCTCAGTCTCCTCTCCGGTTCACAGCTCTCCTCCTCTGGGGGCTGGATGAGGACAAGCGGGGGCCGTGCTGCGCTGCTGTCCAGGGGCTCCTTCCCAGCTGCCCCTTCAGGACAACTGGAGATTTACTCATGCCTTCTGCCCCTCCCCACGTCGGTGATGCCATGCATTCCTCTGATGCCGGGGACTCTCTTCATCCTCCACTCTTTCCTGGCCCTGAAAATACCACAGCTCCCATTACCAGTTTTCTCTCCCTGTCCCCTTTCCTCCATACCTCTCGGATTTCTAATTGCATTTCATCTTGTTTATTTATTGACTTTCTCGTTTATTTTTCAATGGATATTTGAGTGCCTACTATGGGTCAGGCACTTGGCTTGAAGTGATGAGCAGACAGGCATGCTTCTGCCTTTATGGAGCTCAGAGTCCAGCAAGGAAAACAGGCATTACGTACAGAACGATACTAAAACCTGCTGCCTTATTATCGGCTTCATACACCTGGATACTCACCTTATAGAGTTAGTTTAGGCATCACCTCCTCCAGGCAGTCTCTCCAGTTTCTCCAGGCTGGGCTAGGCACCCTTTTACGTGCTCTGTTGACATCCTGTAAATGTCTCTCCCATAGCATTTCACACACGGTGATGTCACTGTGGACCTGCCTGTCTCCCCCACAATAAATGGTGAGCTTCTGAGAGGCAGATATTATCTCATTGATTTCTTAATCTCTAGCTCCGTTCCCTGCACATAGCAGATTCTAACAAGTGCCAAGTAAAAGCCTGACCGAATAAACATTTTCTTTATTGGGCCCTTCCAAGGGGAGTCCCAATAAATAACACTTTCTGAACAATAAGCCAAAAGTAAAGACACAGGCCAAATATCACCTTTGTTACTGATAGATGCTCTGCTGGAGAATGTAGCTTCGTTCAAACCATAGCACTAGGCAGATACCCTCCCAGGTGAGGGGACCTGGGGGCCGGCGAGGGTTGTGGAGGGAGAATCACAGCAGCGTGCGTGCTCCCTGTGCAGGCTTGTTCCCAAGGGGAAGATGGCAGAGCTGAACCGGACCTGCCCAGTTATTCTCCCAAACTTACCATGGGAGACATCACCCCCCTCCCAGAGGCAGAGAGAGTGAAAACAGGGAGAGAGGCCAGCACGTAGAGGCTACACGAATTTGGCTTGTTCGCAGGAAGAAAACGCCAGGTATGAGCAAAAATATGTTCCCCATGGCCAACTCCATTGTATCAAGCACTGTGCAAGTCTATGATAGATTGTCCAATCCTTATCAAAGCAGACAGAGGTAGGCATCATTCCCATTTCACAGAAGCGGAAGCCAAGATTCATAATAATGAAGTCACTTATCTAAGTTTGCTAATCAAGGAAGTGGTAGAGCCCGGATTCGATTGTATTATTGATAATTATGGCTGAGATTTGTTTGGGTGCTTATTGCATGCTGGGCCCTGGAATAAGAACGTTAACACATCTAACCCCCACAACAACCCTCTGAAGTAGGTAATGGTTTTTATTCCATTTTGGAAATGAGGTCATTTAGGCCAAGGTCACCAGCTCAGGGCTGAGGTTCAAACCAGGATCTGTCCTCCAGAATTTCCTATCATTCCTGCCTCAGTAAAACATGTAAACAAGTCAACCAATGACCCACAGCACATATTGCATCCTCTAAGACAGAAAGCTGGTTTCTAGAACTGGAACTCCAGGGTTGGGGTTTGAATGTTGCTACACGTCAGCAGTGTGATTCTGAGCCGTGGCCTTGGTTTACTTACTGCCGATGGGAAATACTAATACCCCGTCACAGAGGGGCAGACCTGAGACAGCCAGTGTGCGTCCCCACCGGTCAGACCTGCGCGGGTTAAGGATTTGGGTGCTGTGACCTGTCCTATCTCAGGCAGGAAGCAGGCTGGGTGTTTATCTCGATCCTTTGGAGGGTTGGGTTCTCTCTGGGTGTTCGTTGGTTTGTGGTGGCTACTCTCAGTGCCTTGCCCACTCTGACATGACGGGATGCGTAGGGTCCCTCTCTTAGGGAAGTGGCACTGGGGTCGTGTGAGAGAGAATAAAGGACAAACCCTAGGCTGGAGGAGGGGCAGGACAATGGGGAAACTGGGGTTGGTCTAATTGCTTCCCAGAATGTCAGATATCTCCCTTAATCCTCTCAGAGAATGGAAGTGAGGAAAGCAAAATGGAACAGAGCAGCCAAGAGGAGGAAGGGAGCGGGTCTGGAGCTGGTGGAGGAGGAGCAGAGAGAGGGTGAAGGGTGAGGGCACCTCCCCCACTCTGCAGGTGGCCCATTCTACACCAAGTGTGTCCACGCAGAGGGGAGAGGGGCGAATTCTGGATGCTGGAAGTCAGGGTGCCCATTTGGTATTATTATGCCCATTTATAAGGTAAAGAGCCCTGGGCCCTGCCGGAGGTCCTCAGCTGGGGTGAAGGAGAGGCTGGAATTTGGGCTGGTCTGACCCCTGCTCAGGGGCCTCTTTTACCCGCATCCTTGGTACTGAAAGTGTTACCAGGACCAGCAGTGGCCTCAGGGTTTGCCTAGGCCAGTGATGGGCAACCTTTTGAGCTTGGTGTGTCAAACTTCGCCAAAAAACTGAGCATAACTCAGGTAGTGTGTCACTTTGAGGAAAAAACATTATTTCACGATATTTATAGTTTAAATAACATAAATGTATAATTGTTATATATAATTGTATTTAATAAACCTCAGCGGCCGCGTGTCATCAGAAATGGCTACGCGGGTCAGTGCTGACACGCGTGTCATAGGTTCGCCATCACTGGCCTAGTCCTCCAGGCCAGAATCTGCCTTTTAGCAAGATCTCCATTGACCAGGATGTCCATTTACATTTGAGAAGCCCTGTTCTACACCATCTAGGTTACCCCAGAGTTTCTTCTAACCCCCGGGTTGTCTGCCTTCCATCACTGGCTGATATGCCACTGGCACCCCAGGCAGGGGCCTCTGCTCCTTGCCTTGGCCCTGGGCCCTCCAGGTGGCTGGGCTCTTGGCTCTGTTTCTTGTCCTGTCTCCACCCCAGCTGGTAGGCCCCTCAGGGAACAGGCGTGTGGTCCAGCATGCTCTCCACACAGCAACAACAGTGCCTCCATCTCTGCGGCTGCCTGTGGGTCTCCTGTCATTCTGATCTTCCCAGCAACTCCTCAGAGAAGGTATTGTTATCACCGTCAATAAAAAACATGCCCCCCAAGTTCTCAGAGATAGTTGAGTTCAAGGTAAGGGGTCCTCCCGAGGATTCCTCTTTTCTATTCCCCTCCCCCCCCAAAAGAAAACCTCCCTTCCAGTTTGGAGGTGGTGAGACATGGGTGTAGTGTACCGGTTAATAAATCGGATTTTGTAATCAAAGAAAACATGATAATTTCAAGAGAAACATCAAAAGTGCTTTATTCAAACTAATGTCCATCGCTAGCTACACATTTTCCCCATCTTTAGGTAATTTGTGGATACTGTCCCAATAGAATTTTTCTTGTTTTAGGCAAACCATTCAGAGACCCAGTTTTCCACTCCTTCGTATGTTTTGAAGTGCTGCTCAGAAAGTGCGTGTGCCATCGATCGGAACAAGTGGTAATCTGAAGGAGCAAGGTCTGGTGAATATGGCGGGTGGGTTAATACTTCCCAGGCAAGATCTTTTAACATGTCTTTAACTGGTTTTGAAGTGTGTGATGGTGACTTATCATGAAGCAAAATTACTTTGCTGTGTCTTCTGGCCCATTCTGGTCATTTCACAATCAAAGCGTGGTTCAAATTGATTATTTGTTGTTGGTAGCAATCAGTATTAACACTTTCACCTGGTTTAGAAGCTCATGATACACCACACCTTCCTGATCCCCACAAACGCAGAGCATTATCTTCTTTCCAAAGCGATTTGGCCTTGTAGTTGATGGTTGACCTGGATCAACCGATGATTTTTTGCATTTGAGATTCTCAAAATAAATCCACTTTTCATCGACAGTCACAATTCAACGCAAAAAGACTTACTTTCATGCTGTTGAAGCAACATTTTACTGATGACTTTTCGGTTTTCTATTTGTCTTTCGTTCAGTTAATGTGGCACCTATTTTCCTTCCTTTAAAATCTTTCCCATTGCTTATAAACGATCAGAAATTATTTGCTGAGCAACGTTTAATCTTTTTTAAAAAAATATATTTTATTGACTTTTTACAGAGAGGAAGGGAGAGGAATAGAAAGTTAGAAACATCGATAGAGAAACATCGATCAGCTGCCTCCTGCACACTCCCTACTGGGGATGTGCCTGCAACCAAGGTACATGCCCTTGACCGGAATCGAACCTGGGACCTTTCAGTCCGCAGGCCGACGCTCTATCCACTGAGCCAAACCGGTTAGGGTGCAACATTTAATCTTCTGCAAGTTGATTTTGAGTTTGACATGAATCTTCATCCAATAATGCTTGTAATTATTGGTCTTCAAATTTTTTTGGTTGACCTGGACGTTCTTTGTCTTTCACATCAAAATCATCACTTCGAAAGCATTTAAACCAGTATTTACAAGTATCTTAAGATGGAGCATGTTCACCATAAGCTTCCTGAAGCACACAATAATTTTCAGCATCACTTTTCTTCAAAATGAAGTAATGAATTAAAATTACCCGCAAATACTCTTTTTTTGGCACAAAATTTGACATTTTTTTTTTTTTTTTTTTAAATATATTTTATTGATTTTTTACAGAGAGGAAAGGAGAGGGATAGAGAGGTAGAAACATCGATGAGAGAGAAACATCGACCAGCTGCCTCTTGCACACCCCCTACCAGGGATGTGCCCGCAACCAAAGTACATGCCCTTGACCGGAATCGAACCTGGGACCTTTCAGTCCGCAGGCCGACGCTCTATCCACTGAGCCAAACCGGTTTCGGCAAAATTCGACATTTTTAAGCGTAAAAATATCTATGATGTTAACACCTTCAGAAAATTTGACATATGAAGTTTTGAAGCTTGCTGTCAATACAACAAAATAACATGCATATCAAATCGCATATTTATCAACATATGTGTAACTCCACCTATTGAAAAAAATCCGCATTATCAACCGGTACACCTGTTTACATATTTTTAAAGAGGGCATGAAGTTGTTGCCAGACGCAGTCTTCTGTGATTGCCCCTGGCCTACACGTGCCCCAGCGCTCCAGGGAGGGTGGCCAGGCCTGAGGCAGGCCCTCCTCTGCTGGCCAGATCTCTCATCCTTCCAGCCGAGGGCCCAGAGGGGAGACCAGCAGCCTTGGCCTCCAACCTCAGCTGTCATTCACCTTCAGTGCGACTTTGGGAAAGTTAGCTCATGTGTGTGAGGCACACTCCTCAGGGCCCCACACAAAGGCACCGATTCCTGTTGTTCTCTGGGCCTCAGTTTCCCCCTATGGGCAATGAAGATGTTCCGTTGGATTCAGTTGTTTTCAAACTGTGGTCCAAAGAGTTTCGGGGATGTCAGCTAGAGTTTGTCCTGGATTTGGGTTGAGATGGGGAAGAGAGAGCCAGTGGGTTCAGGGCTGCCCCAAATTTCAACCAGAGCTGCCAGCTTTTCTCCATTTTACATGCCAGCTCCTCATGAGCCTTGCTCTAAATCCAGGGTGGGGCAAAGGCAGTTTACAGTTGTTTATATGGAAAATAATACCATAATTAATAAATAATAATTCAAGAATAAACTCTGTTTTGTGTACTCACAACTGTAAACCCATTCTTGCCCACCCTGCATGTTTTGTTTTTTTCGTCTAAAATAATTTGAAAGCCATTGTGCTGAATATTCTGTGAGGTCCCATCGGGCCAGGACAACTGGTTCCAGGTCTGGTGTTCGTGACTTTGGATTTATTAATTGGGGCACCAAATGCATATTTACTAAGTGCCATCGTGTCATTCACTCACTGAGTGACGTGCCCTGGCCGCTGTTTACAATGTTCACTTTGGCTGCTGCAGGGGAAACAGACCACAGGGGCATGTGTGTGACGGCTCAAGCCTTTCTCTGTAGCAACAGAGCCCCAACTCTTTGCTGGGCACTGAGCTGTTCAGAACAAAGCCTGCATCTCCCAGTCTCCTGGGGTGAGTCTCCCAGGTGTGACTCATCCATGACTCTATGCTTTTTCTCATGCCACACATACACACAAACTCACGCACGCAGTTAGGTGTGGCTATTTGACCGATGCATCCAAATGAATTTGTAGGCCATGCAGTTTAAATTTAAAAATAAGGGGGGGGGAGGGTGTCTGTGTCATCCCTTTCTTCAGTTCTTCCTCTCAAATGAACAGAATGCAGACAGGGTGAGCACTGTTGGTCCATGTGAGCCAAGGAAATACCCCGGTGAGGGTGGGGCCACAAAAACAAGGAGCCTGACACTGGGCTGCCACACTGAACTGCTTCCACCCAGGTTGCTGCATGAGTGAGAAACACGCCCTGTGTTGATTAGGCCTCTGCTTATTTCGGTCTCTGTCAGAGTAACTCACATACACACACAGACGCCGACACACACACACACACACACACACAGTGGGCAAGAGTAGGAGCAGAGAGAGCAGAAAGGTGATGGTCGTTTGGGTAAAGGTAGTAGCTTTGAAAGTGATGAGAAGCTCAGATTCTGGACATAATGCAAAGATACAGGTGACAAGGTCTGCTGATGGAGTAATGTGAGGCATGAGAAAAAGAGTAGAGTCCTGGACGATTTCAAGGTTTGGAAGAATGTGTTGCTAGATGGAGACTGGGAGAGGAGCATGGGTGGGGTTGGAAATCAGGAGTTCATTTTGGACACATTAAGTTTGAAATGCCGTAAGACATCAATGTTGATTAAGCATTTGGATTCAGGCATCAAGATTTCAGAGGAGAGGGAATTGATTTAAGTACAAAAACAGACCTTTGGGCAAAGATGAGGGGAACAAAATAAAATAGATTGCCACAGTGAAAATCTGGTCAAGCTGTTGCCTTGTCATTTTCCATAATTGCAATATGGCTTTTAATTATCTTGCTCGACAGACTACTGGGTACTGGGAAACCCACAGGACAAATTACTGCTCTGTGCACCTTGGAAAATGTATCCACACATCTGAACAACTCAGAGTTCCAAGGCACATAATTACCCTCTGAGAAAGTTTTCCAGGGTGAATGGCATTTGGGAAAGTTGGGAAGTTAAGGAACTAGATTTTCAATCCAAAAGACATAATGCAAAGAGTGGTCAGAACATCCGGCTTGGAGTTCTGGATTCTCCACATAGGTACCTGATGATATGGAACAAGTCACCTAATATACATACATGCATACTTTTATCCATCCATCCATCCATCCATCCATCCATCCATCCATCCATCATCTGAGGAGAGAGTATCTCCGGTGCCATTTCCTTTCTCTTGAATCTCCCTCATTCTTACACCGTATGATTGGGCTGTGGTGCTTATTTCCCAAGTAAGATAAGAAAGGAAACCACCTGGAACATTAAAGGCCATGGAGTCAGAAGAAAGAAGATAAGAAATAAAGGGATATCTGTCTAGACAAACATGAGTGGTAGAGAGCTCTCTGGCATCAGAGTCTGTATCAGTGAACACCGAGAGCTGAACTCTGCAGGAGGAGCTGTTCTGTAAGAGCGATTTGGGGCCAACCCGTGCAGAACTGCTTGCTCCTTGCTTCTCAAGGTCTAGCTCTGGGAAATTCCAAATCCCAGGTTCAGCATGGCATTATGTCCAACTCATCATGGCTATCTAAGCAGTGATAGCTAAGGAGGTACCTAGGGGCAACGTCAGAGAGGCTACACCTTAGCTTTGGGTGGAGAGAGAAACAGAGCATCCCTGGAGCCACAGAGAGCTTACAACTAAAGGGTAAAGCGGGGATGAAGCCTTTAGTATCAGGGGCCATGGATGGATGGATGACACCCAGAAGACCACCTCAATAGACAGCCACTCAATGTGCCCAGGGATCAAGCTAGGCCCTCTGGAGTACACTGAGAACTACAGGAGCTCTTGGACCAGGATCCCACCCCATCTGTACACTCTTTCCTGCCACCTCCATGGCCATGGGCATTCATAAGCTCACACCTGCACCCAGACACCATCTTGGGAAAGAAGGAAAGGGGAAGTTTTTTTTATTGAGAAGAGACACTGTATTCATAGAGGGCTTGAGTTTAAATTAACTATCAACCCCAACATGACTGGATTTGGCAAGAAGAGATGACACAAACCCAAAACCAACTGAGTTGCCTTTAATTGGCAGTTTAAGGATTCTGTTCCACCTCCAGGAGGAATGGAGTTGCAAGAGCAAAGTAAGATTGGTTGTTGCCAAAGAAAATTATGTTATTTTGCACATCAGAGTTCTGTGCCAATTTTACATTTTCTGCTATAATTCTTTCACTTATTCATTCCTTTATTCATCCCACAAGCATTTACTGAGCACCTACTCTCCGTCAGGCAGTGGAAAAAGAAATGAATAAGATTTTTTGGCCTAAGCATAGAGAGTGGGGTGGAAGGCACTACCCATAATCCCAATGCAAGGTACAGGTGCTGGAACAGAGGCCAGCCCAGGAGAAAAGCACAGGGCGCCCGGCCCAGCCTGGGCGGGCAGTCAGAGAAGAGATGCTGGAGGAGTCAGTGCCTAACCTGAGCCTTTAGGGTAAGTGGGAGTTGACCATGTGGAAAAGGACAGACAGGAATAGTAGCATTCATTCCTGTGTTTATTCATTCGTTTAACTAATATGTATTGGGTGCCTACTGAATTAAAGTGGGGATACAGCAGTGAATGAAACAGATGAGATCCTTGCCTTTGTAGAACTGCTAGTGAGAGGAGAGAGAGAGTTAAAAACAAAAAAAAAAACAGAACCAATATGTAATACCGTCAGATAGAAGAACATATAATATTTGTATAGTAAGGACACAGAAGGAGACAATACAGGGAGGTAGGAAAGGGGCCAGAGGTTATTTTGAATGAGGAGACATCTGAATGGGGATCTGTTTGAAATGAGAGCCTTAAACATGCGACCACCTAGAGATACAACATTTGGGGCAGAGGGAACAGCAAGTGCGAAAGCTCCAAGTCTGGAGTTTTCTTGACAAGTTTAAGGAACGCAAAGGGTAAAGCAGGGATGAAGGGTAAAGCAGGGATGAAGCCTTTAGTATCAGGGGCCATGGATGGATGGATGACACCCAGTTTGGCTGAGCGAAACTCTTTTTTTGGTTAGGCCTTTTGTGTTAGGCCTCCAGCTTACCTCTCTCTGGCTGGAGCTGAGACAAAGAGAAAAAGAGGTCAGAAAGCAGGTGGGAAAGGTATCCAGGGCCAGTGCAGACAGAGCCTGGCAGGCCGTGATGAGGAGTCTGGATTTTGTTCTGTATGTGAAGAATGTGAGGACTCAAGGCAGGGGATGGTAAGGAGCATTGGGGGACTACAGATAGTTCAATATGATTGGACCGTAAAGTGCACACTAGATATCGTAAGGGAACGAGCTAGAGAGGTAAGCTGGAGGCCTAACACAAAAGGCCTAACCAAAAAAAGAGTTTCGCTCAGCCAAGAGTTGGGATTTATAGTGAGTATAATGGAAACATTGAGTTGATGTGATCAGATTAGGATTTTGGGGAAAATGATTTGTGTGCATTTTGGAGCATGGATTAGAAGAACAGGGGAGTCATATAGGAAGCAGGGAGCAAAAGAACATGGAAAAACCAATCGAAGAGGTTTCTAGTCATCCAGGTGGGAAAGATGACAACCGAGAAGCTACAACAGAACTGGGGATGAGGTAGGGGAGTGGGATCAAAGCAGAGTGAGATGGAACCAAAGCTTGGCAGGATTTGAAAGGTAAGGGAGATGGAAGAGACTGATTCTCTTCTCCCTGCAAGTAATCCAGTCCATTCTCATGAACTTAAACACCATCCCTAAGATAACATCTCCCAAACATCTATCTCCAGACCACATCTCACCTCT
This sequence comes from Eptesicus fuscus, assembly GCF_027574615.1. Classification (NCBI taxonomy): domain Eukaryota; kingdom Metazoa; phylum Chordata; class Mammalia; order Chiroptera; family Vespertilionidae; genus Eptesicus; species Eptesicus fuscus. The sequence continues at coordinate 40,389,439 of NC_072481.1, read as the reverse complement.
GTGCTCTCATCCCCAGCTGCCTCGTCGTGGGCTTCTCTGTTGCCCCACAGGTATTTCATGTGTTCAAACAAAAGTCTTGGTTGGCCCCTGTCTCCCTCCCCCAACTGATACCTAGGAGTTAGCATCCTTCCCTCCCCATGACTGCTCCACTACAAGTCCTAACATATTCAAATGCAATTTGAGTCTGTTCACATCTGCTAGATCCACGGCCATCACCTTAGCCACAGTCACTGTCATTTTCTGCTCAAACCAGAAGTTCTAAAACAGAATGCAGATGATAATTGTTTCAGATCCAGACAATACCAGAACTTCTACTTATGTTTATTGTAGCATATCCTTTGTAATTTGTTTTTGGGTTTATTTCTTAAATCAGTCCTTTGGTTAATGAGAGAAAGTTCTTCTTTAATGAAGAATCTCAGCTAATAAGGGCAGAAGAGTAGTGTTAGAAAATTACTGTTCTGCAACTCCTTATTGAAATAATCGATCTAATCCACAACCAGCAATGGTTGCAAATATCAGTCAGTGAAAAAGTGAGGGGGAACTTTATAAGTGAGAATAAGGCTGAAACACCCAAACCCACAGATCAACCTTAACATCAGTAAAAGCTGGACAACTAGATACTTTGCGGCTCCTAATGAGATGCTACAGGAAATATACAATAGCTTCCTATGATATAGTGTTGCCTCCTCCCTCCCGTCCTTCCCCAACAAACCTGGAATCTGAATGTCATCAAGCATCTAGGTCTAGCTACCATTTGATAGGCAATCATATGGGGGGTGACATCCAAAGAGATGATCAGCCAAACCCAGAATGTAGGGAAATTCTGTAAGACAAACGACCCAGTGCATTGGTTAGGGTCCCAGTGGAGAAACAGATGGCATACTCTGGCTTAAGCTAGAAGCAAACAGATTCGTTTCCAAAGCAGACGCCCAGCAGTAGGGTGGGCTCCGGGGTTGGCTGATTCAGAGATGTGGTGATGCCACATTCCAAGATTCCTTCCACCTCTCCCCTCTTGCTCCATAGCACTGGCCTCACCTTGAGTCTGGTTCCCGTTGTTCCTACCGTGGATGCCAATGGCAATCAGGACACGTGTCTTCTTTCCCCTCCAGTGAGGGAGAGAAGAAGGCTAGACACCCAAGAAAGATTCTTTACTGCCATCTCCAGTAGCCTCTCCTTAGGACCCAGGGGCCCCCTCATAGCTACCTGGAAAGGAGAAACTGATACCCATCAGCTGGGGTGGAATGGATGTTGGAGATCCATCACTACGGCAACTGTAGGGATCATAGGAAGAGGCTTTCAGATGGTCAGGGCTCCATCTACTTTAATGCTCCTCAAGTGTTAACAAATGGAGCTGCTCTGTTTATCTATTGTTGTACAACAAATGACCCCAAACTTAGTGGCTTGGAGATGTAATTATTTTATGATATCTCACAGTTTATGGGGCCTGAATTCAAGCAGAGCTCAGTTGGGAGATACTTCAGCTTCATGTGGCTTTGACTGGGGTCACTCAGTGGTTTTCAGCTGGCAGCTAGGCTGGTCTGAGGGTCCCCTGGATGTCATCTCTCACATGATTGGCCCTGTGGGGACAGCTGGAGGCTGGGCTCAGCTGGTGCCTCTCCCCCTCTGTGTAGTTGCAGGGCCTCTCCATATGGTCTCTCCAGCAGAGGAGCTGAACTTCTCACATGCTGGGTCAGTTTGCTGTCCAGCTGTAAGTGATGGAGAAATGGTGAAATAAAAGAAGATTTCAAATGTTATCTTCAGTATGTGTAATAAACATAAAGAATGGGCATGCTTTTTTATCCCCCATAAATTGAGTACTGTATTTCCTTACAAGAGGAACAGATTTTACAGTGTGAATCAACCCTTGTTCAAACTGGATACACATCAAATCTAGCACTATGGGAGTGTTATCTGGAAATGAACTTTTTAACTATTTAATACAAATGTCAAGATGCTACGCAAAACATCCACAGGAATTTTTTTCATCTTTAAAAAAAAATTGTTCACAAACATTTCCTACACAATCCAACATACAACAAAGAAACAGTATGTCTTTTCTTTCAATTTGCATACAATGGAAAAATAAGAATATATATCTATATATATTACAAAGTTTAACAATGGACAATAGGCGGACTGACAATTGAAGTCTATAGGTGAGAAGTTATCTAATAAACTAATCAGAATTTATTTAGCATCAGTCACTCCATAACCGAGTATTATTCTGGCTAATAAACCTGCTGCCATCAGGCTTCTGGCACACACAGACATCATTACTCAGTGTGTAGTGCTGCTCCCCACCTTGGTTATTCACAATTACTAACATAGGAAACTTGCAAAGGAGGGGCAAGCATTTGCAAAAAAAAAACACAAAAACAACAAAAAACAAAATCCCCAGCTTAGAGTAAGCATGAAGGTGTATGATGGGATTTCTTCCCAAGCAGTGGACTTTCAAAGCATCAAGAAATCACCAGAACTGAAATTTGCCAAGATATGCTTGTGTATGTCTGAGAAGAGGTGAATTTACTTATTCCAACGGAGGAGCTGACCATCAAACTTAGAGCTTGCGTTGAGGGTGGGTTGGGGAATTCGACCATTTGAAAAATGCTCATCTTAAAAAAATGACCACCAGAAATAGATTCACTAAATTTATTTTTAAAATCATAAAAACGTTTCTTACGAAAGAGCATTACATTCCGCACGCTGCTCTGAATTGATGCCAGGGGCATGTGGACTCTTTCCTCCCTGCGCCCGCCCCAAGTGCTACAGTGACCACAAAGCCAAGTGTTCACAATAATTGCACAGGGGTTTTCCTTTTTCACCTCCCACAGTGAACGAAAATTAAAATTCACTCGTTCGGTTGCTGTTTCAAAATTTCAATGTTAGATTTTGCATGCCCTCCCCCAACCCTGTTTGTAAGGAACTAAAACATTACACCTGGGGAACAACAAAGATTCCACTGCACCTCAAATGCAGAACGCCTATGCAGCGGAGGAATGGTGGCTTTATACACAGAAGCAGATGGAAAGAAAGCGAGATTCCTTCGGTTCTTAGAAAACTTTCTGGAATACCGCTTCACCAAGTTCTGCAGCAAATACCGTGCATTTGTACCTAGTCCTGTGTTCCTGTAGTGGAAACCATCTCATTGGTCTTCGGACCCTCTAAAGGCTCATCAGTTTTGATCGAAGCTCCTGACGCAGGATGAATCTGTTTAATCGCTGACCAACTTTGCCAATAACAAATCCAGCCAAATCTTTGGGAATAGTTACTTGTGTGGTAATAACAGGTCCACCAAGATCGCTGTACGAGCCACAACCGGAATGATCACATCTGGAGCCAGCCTGTGGTTCACAAGCCATCTGCCGTTCTGGAGGGCTCCTTGTTTCGGATGCAGAGTCCCAAGTCTCATCAGCAAGGAAACCAACCATGAGCATGCAATTTTTAACAACAGATACGTTGTTTCTCTCCAGGCCCACTGAATAGATGTGTCCATTTCCTCTGAAGGGGTGCTGCTCTGTCACTAGCCCAGGTGCCCATGTCCTGGGTGGTGTGAGCTGTGGGGCCCTCTTTCCTCATCACCCCTGCGTGGTCCAGGGCAGCATCGCACCGCCCACACACCCCCCCCCCCATGGCATCCCAGCAGCCTCCACTCTGACTTCCCTGCTGCAGCTTTACCCCCTTCTGCTCATTCTCTGTATTGCTTCCCAATGTGATTTTTCTGAGACACAAGCCTGCCCAGACCACTCCCTTGCCTAAAGTCAATATTAGGTTTGCTTTCAACAACCAGATAAAATTCAAATTCCTCAGTAAGGCTTATACGTTTTTCCTATCCTGGATCAAATTCCCCAGTTATCACTGGAATGTTAAGGTCCCAGAGGGCAGGAATCTTATCTCTCTTTTTCTCTGTTTTATCCCTAGCTCAGAGACCCAGCCTGGCACATAGTAGGTGCTTAATAAGTACTTGTGGGAGGAAGAGAGGGACCGAGGAGGGAAGGAAGAAAAGAAAGGAGCTAGTTTCACCTGTCATGATTTCATTTCTAGTTTAATGTCCGGCTTCCTCGCTGGATTATAAGGCCCCAGGGTGTAATGAACACACCATATTCACTGCTCCTAGCGCAGTGCCTGCAGCAAAGTAGGTGCTCAAAAAATGTCTAAAGTCGATGAATGAGTTAATAATGTGATAAGTGCTTAAGGTACACACACAGAAGGGTGAACCCTGAAGGAAATGCCAGCAGATCCTCCAGAGTTTGGGGTGGAAGTCGGAAGGAGGAAGGAGGCACAGGAGCCCTGGGCAGATGATGCCCATGACTTGTGCCTCTAGGCCCAGCCTCCCAGGAGTGTAGGTGCCTGGCTCCCTGTAGGCCTAAGGCTCTGGAAGTTGAGTCCTTTGCTTCATTTTGGAATCCCTAGTTTTCTTATTTGACACAAGTATCCAACCCTGCTGTTTTTTTCCCCAAGAGAGGGAGTCTTTGGAAGTGATGCGTGGACTGCCTTGTCTCAGCCTTCTGGAATGTGACCTCATTCCTTCCCCAGGTCGGTCCCTTCATTAAACAGCCTGCCCGGTCCTGCTCCATCAGGCAGCCTGCCAGGCGTACACTTGGCATGGGAGTCCCAGTTCGGAGGCCATGGCAGCTTTTACAGTGTAAGCGTGGAATTCAGAGACACATAGACCCGGTTTTGGGTTCTGGATCCATCACCGACGCCTGTGTGGTCTTAGGCAAGTTACTTCGCTGTCTGAGCCTTGATTTCCTCATCTGGAAAGTGGAGGTAATAATAGTGCCCAATTCATTGCATGTCTGTGAGGATTAAAGTAGATAATCCGTGAGCCTGCACCACAGAGAGCTCAGGAAACGTCGAGTATTCTTTACCTACTCAAGGACTTCTCTTGCCCTTTGGCAGGTCACAAATTTCTCTGGGATGGAGCAGGGGTGGGGGAAGAATTAGCATGGATTAGCACAGGACCAGGCGCTGTGCTGGCCTGAGTTATCTCCCCAAACCACATGACCTCCCCATGTTGTCCTGTGAAACATTAGCCCCATTTTCCAGTGGAAGGAATGCCGATTGAGAGAGCACAACCAGGAATCCAGGCTCTGAAACACCTGCCATGTGAGTCTGGCAAGGACCTCCCTGCACTTCCCTACTCCTCCCCACCCCCCAGGGTTCTCGCCTGTTATGGCAGGTCCTGTCTGACGGGCTTGCTCTGTGGAGGGTCTGAGAGAACACTATGTAAAATGCAGAGCCCAGTGATGCTTCATCAGTCTGAGTGTCTTCATTCCCTAGGTCCGTGGTCGGCAAACTGTGGCTCGTGAGCCACATGCGGCTCTTTGGCCCCTTGAGTGTGGCTCTTCCACAAAATACCACGTGCGGGTGCGCACGTACAGTGCGATTGAAACTTCATGGCCCATGCGCAGAAGTCGGTTTTCGGCTCTCAAAAGAAATTTCAATCGTTGTACTGCTGACATTTGGCTCTGTTGACCAATGAGTTTTCCGACCACTGCCCTAGGGGGCCCCTGACTGAGAGCAGGGCTTTGAAGGCAGTGACAGAGAGCATGGGGAAGTGCCAGGGAGGAGCACCCCAGGGCATCAGGATTCTCTTACTCCCAGGGAATGGGGCTGCTATAAACACCCTGAGTGGACTTCCCGTTGGGGTGGTGAGAAGACTCACAGGGCTGGCCGTCTTCACCCCTGACCTCTCTGGCCCCAGGGAATGGGAGGGGATGGGAGCACAGCAGTTCTAAAGGTCAGCACACCTGGGCTTAGCTCTGGCTCTGCCACTCACCAGCCATGGGACTTTGACAAGTCCTCCTGATCGCTCTGCGCCTCAATTCCCCACCCAAAATGCGGGCAATACCACGTGTTCTGGTTACCTCCTGTATGACAAACCACCCCAGAACGTAATGGCTTACAACAGTGGTTACCTCTCAGGGGTCTGAGCTGACTGGGTTCGGTTGGGGGCTCCTGCTTGGCATGTTACCATCAGACGGTGGCGGGGGCTGAAGTCAGCTGAAGGCCCGCCTAGGCTGGATGTCCAAAGTGGCTTTTCACTCCCATGTCTGGCACCTGGGCTGTCTGTCACTAATGCCCAAGGCCCTTCATGATGTGGCTCTCACATACCTGTGCAGTCTTGGCTGGCCACGTCCTCCTGACACCCCAGCCATGTGATTCCGTCCCACCCTTTAGTCCACACCACTCTTTCTCCCCTCTCCTTCCACTTCCTGCCCCGAATTCCCACCTGTCTGGCAACCCTTATTCATATTTCAAAGTTCCCTTCAAACATCACCTTCTCCAGGAAGCCTGTCCCAACTCTTCCCTCCCACTGCTCCCTCCACACCCCTTCTGTGTGCTCCCATAAATCCTGTGCTCACTGCAGACTGGCCTTCCTGCCACTCCCCACGCAGGCCACGCACATTCCCGACTCAGGGCCTTTGCACGTGCTGTGCCCTCTGCCGAGATGCTCATTTTCTAAATATTCACTGAATAACTAGTTTCCTTAGTTCACCCAGGTCTCTGTTCAAATCTCCTCTCCTCAGAAAAGCCTGCCATGACCAGCCTATCGAAATTGCATTCCTCTGCACTGTCCCTCCCCTCCACCTGCTTCTTTCCTCCCAAAGCACTTGTCATCTGCCACAGTGTCTGCACTGCTGTGCGAAGCCAGGCCCCAGAAACTTTCAAGAGCCAACAGTGGCATCTCTCCCAAATCGGCGTTCAGTGATGCTATGTGGCAGTAGCCGGACATTAGCCATGGGGAGAGTATTTACAGCAATAAAATAATAAATTATGGTTCCTTCTCTCTCTCTCTCTCTCTCTCTCTCTCTCTCTATCTATCTCTATCTCTCTCTTTCACAAAACCTGTTGATAAACATCTATACCTGCACACTACTGTGTACATGTATTTGTTTATTGTTCATCTACCCCTCCCCCCGCCCAGATTATAATTTCCACAAAGGCAGACTTTAATAATGCTGTATTCCCAGAGTCTAGCGCAGTGCCTGACACCAAGGGCCTGTTCAGTAATGTTTGTTGAGTGAATGAACAAATATGCAAGCAACCAATGAATAACAATAATCACACAGAAGTGTAAGTTGAGGCTCTTGAAAGCAGAAATTCAATCTTTTTGTCAACTTTCACATACGACACAAGGGCCTGGCCCGTAGAAGCTCAGGAAATGTTGATAAACCAGTTTAATGCCCTCGCAAAGGCTTGTATCCAGGTCAAATCCAGTTTCACCCTGATGAGCATAAAAAACAAAACAAAACTGGACTGGACAGCTCCTCGGGTAGTTTCCATTACGTGCCAAAGACAGAAGCCTGCGCCAGCACAGACAGGAGCCCGGCTTTCTATTCCCAGGGACTGCTGCTTGCCCTCTTCCCTCCCCCCACCTGGCCCTGGTTTTCCCATCAACACAATGAAGCCACTGGGAACAGATGATGGGGTCCCTTCTAAGTCACTAACTGTGGTTGAGTTTGTGTCTGGGACTGCCCCAGGCAAGGCTGCTCTAAAGTAGGGTAGGTGTGGGCAGAGGGTAGCTCACCTGGCGGAACCAGCCTATAGGCGCAAGAGTCAGGGTGTTCCCAATGCCCCAGGGCTGGAAGGCGGCTGGGAGCTCCGCAGCCAGAACACTGGGGCTGCGGAAAAGGCCTTCTCCTTCCCGTGGCCCCACCCTGCCCTGAAACCAAGGCCTCTGGTCCCCATCCTGGCTGCTCCCATCTGTGGCTGCCCCTGATGCCGGCACCTGACTTGAAGCTTCCTGACAATAATTCGAGCGTGGCTGCTTTGCCTGCTTGGGCTGGATGGGGATGGGAAGGCGGCTGCCACAGGGCGGAGCAGGGAGACTCGATACACCTTAGTAACCTAGGCCTATTTGTAACAAACAGGGTGGCTGACTTGGTCAGCCAGCACCTTGTTTCCTGTTGATGTTTTGCTAGATGAAGGTGTTCCTGGCAGTTGAAGGAACCCTGATCTGGCTTATTGAACGCTTACTGAGTACCAGATATCGCTCTCAGCTAAGGGTTGGCACACTACAAACGCTGTGTTTGAGCTAAGAATTTTTTTTTTAATTTTTAAATAATTCTATAAGTACCTCCATAATAGCCTTGAAGTTTGCTCCTTAACCCACAAGGCCTAAAATATTTGCTATTTAGCCTTTTACAAAAATAATTTGCCAATCCCCTGTGCAAAGATTTTAACATGGATGAACACTCCAGCTTCACAACAAACTTATGAAGTAGTTACTGTTATCCCCATTTTACAGATGAGAAAACAGAGACATGGAGAAGTTAACTGGTTTATTCAAGGTCGCAAAGCTGCTGAACGGTGAAGTCAGGATTTGAACCCAGGCAGGTGGCTTCTGAGTGTTCCTTCTGAAAACCAAACTGCCTGATGTTTTCACTCACTGGCTGTGTGACCTCGAAGAAGTCATTTACAATCTCTGAACTCTGTCAGTTATTCTGAATTGGGGGTCAGAGTGTCCTGGAAAAAATATGCTTCAGGGCATCTGTGACGTCTCCACAGGAAACCGTACAGTTAGTTGTTTGTGCACAGTTGCATTTATTTGCAGAGAGAATCCATCACTTTCCTCAGAAACGGATTCCATGATGCAAAGCATTAAAACCACTGGATCATTTTCTTGGAAAGTCATCATCTCCAGCTTTAACATCTTTGATGTTATCGATTTCAGTTGTTATTTTGTCCCTCAAATGTTCTCTTGTTAGGTGGTCTTTTCTGTCCAAATGTTACTTCAGTTGTCTTTTTAATGCAAATATTATCCATTGGGTTGTGTTGTTCACCCCCACTCTGGGCGATCCCCTCCCCAAGTTTTACAGACTCATCATTGAGAAAAAAAGAGCCAATATTAAGAGCAAGTTAGGTTTTTCTACTGATGCATTCTGGAACTCTAGGTGAATAATCCATGCTAGTGGAAAGAACAGGAACTCGCCGAAACCGGTTTGGCTCAGTGGAGAGAGCGTGGGCCTGCGGACTGAAGGGTCCCAGGTTCGATTCCGGTCAAGGGCATGTACCTTGGTTGCGGGCACATCCCCAGTAGGGGGTGTGCAAGAGGCAGCTGATCGATGTTTCTCTCTCATGGATGTTTCTAACTCTCTATCCCTCTCTCTTCCTCTCTGTAAAAAATCAATAAAATATATATATTAAAAAAAGAAAAAAAGAACAGGAACTCTTCATTGTAATTACTTACATTTTCTATGTTATTTATTCAACAAATACGTAGAGCCCCCAGTAGGTGGTCATTGCTATGTGGATGGTGAGGGGTTAGGTGCTATGAGCATCCCATGTCCTCAGCCTAGTCTAGGGCTGGCATGTGGCCGGCACTTAGAAAGGGTTTGAAGCGAACTAGTGATGCCTGGCTGGCTGAATAAATGTGAACGGATGTACGAGAAGTCAGTAGTGTGGGTGGGGAAAGGGGGTGCAGGGTGCTGAGCAGGTTCCTTCTGCGGGTCCCTAGTGGCTGTCTGCTTGGCTGGGCCCCATGGTCTTGGAGAAACTTTGAGGGCTGTCCTGATTGGCCCATCAGTCTGAGCTTCAGCTGACAGAGCCAGGACTTGCCACATGAATCCAAAGAAATGAGTCCAATTTCTAGCATCCCACTTAGGCCAGGGGAACAATGGGGGCTTTCTGGCCCTTTGTCTTGGACCCCACATCCCAGAATTAGACAACAATGAAGTCTCTTCTTTGGAGCCTGCGCACTCTCCCTAGACTCCCAAACTTCTCCTCTCCCACTCCTCCTCGCCTCCACTTCCGTCCCCAGAGTCTAGTGACTCACAGCTGCTGAGAGGAGGAGGGGCGGCCAAGCCCCAACCATGGCAAGGCCAGGCCTGGGGCATGTGCCCCGGGAAGGCAGCACCAGAGCTAGGGAAGCGTCTGCCCCAGGGAAGACTGGAAGTGTCTGTCCTGCTCTCCAGCCTTCACCAGCCATGAACCTGCACTCGGTGGACTTGCTTCCTCCGCAGCGTTGGTCGTACCTTGTCTGCCTCCCTAAAAGGTGACTTCAACCCAGACGTCCCAGAGCAAAACTGAAAGCTGTTGGAGAAAGCTGAAGCCCTGTCGTTACCTGGACTCAGTTGAGAGACTGTTTTGATGCTCTGACTCAGCAGATGAGGAAGAAAAAGAAATGGGAAATAGTTTGAACTTGGACACTAGTGACCTTGTAGGTGGGTTAAAACATTTGGGCTCAGGACATTCCTATGATCTGTGGCAGCGTGGCCAGAACCAGCCCAAGAGGAATGTGAATCCTCGCTCTCCCATGTACTGTCCATGTGTCTTGGGCAAGTGCCCTTTGGCCTGAGTTTCCTTATTTATAGAGTGAGAATAACAGAACCGACCTCACTTAGATGCTGCAAGAATAAAGATAACCCATGCTGAGCAGCTGGCCCACGAGGGGCTCGCCATAAAGTGTGGATATTATCCATATTACCCAGAAACCATCTGTTCCTAGAAAAGAGGAAATTGGTGGCAGGTAAGGGACAGTTTGGGTTACACCTACCTTCTTGGCAAAGAAGCAGAGAGGCCAGGGAGCAGGAAAGAACCCTCCTTTCACAACTTCCGGGGGATCCTCTTCAGGCACCTCCCAGGACTGCCCAGTCACATAACATCATTTGTTGAACTGGGCCACTGGTGGCAGCAACGCCCCCACCCAGGAGGTGAGCTTGTCACGGGAGGGGGGATGGGGAACTGGGATGCTTCACCTTGAGAAAGGCAAGGGAAGAGGCAGGAAGGAGAGAGGAGCAGAAATGCTGGACAAGAGAGTTGGCTTTCAAATAAATGCCGAAGAACCACTGAACAGAAGGGGAGATCCTTTACCCTGTATCACCCCAAGAATGGACATTCGGACCAGACTGTGAAAATTATAGAGGCACAGATGTTTCCTAAATATTATGATGAACTTTCTCATAAAGCTGCCTGGGAACGGCTGTCATGGGAAGGGCGGATGTTTCATCATTCCCGGGAATGCATAAGCACCTCTTCCGGATTGGAGCAGGGATTCCTCTCTTCGGGTGGGAGGCTGGAATAAAGGACCTCTAAGATCCTTTCCCATAATTCTACGGAGCAGCACGTGGGCCAGGATTGCCCAGAAGGGCAGGCTGGTTTGCAGGGGGCAGCAGCACACTTGAGACCTCTCACCACCTGCCTCACTCCAGAACAGCCGAAGTGCTTCAAAACAAACACCTCCACACCCCTCTGTGGGGCGTCACACATCCCCTGGCCAGCTCTGCGAAGGAAGCGCCATGACTCACCAACGTGGGTGCGAGAACCGTGGCTGGATGTTGTGACAAGATTTCCCAGTCTCTCCTCCTACGTTGCCAGGGCCAGTGAGATTAACTACAAAGTAACTACGAGGTTACTGGGTGTTTTACTGGCCCTTGGGAAAGAAACCACCTCCTCCTTGAGGAAGAGACCAGAGTGAGAGGGAGGCCATGGATGTGTGCAGTCGTGACAAGGAAGCCACGACAAGGAGGCTGTGAACGGGAGATTTTGAAATGAAACCATGACACACGCTTATTGGGGGAAATTGCTGTCACTTTTCAGATCTTGATGAACTACAAAAAACAAGCAGGGCCATAGCCACGGCCAATCTCTGCTGAAAAGCTGAGTGGGGCCCCACCCCAATGAGCAAGCACAAACAGAGAAACTATTGTCTTTCCAGAAAAGTGAGAAGATCAGAGGTTCCATTCCTTAGGCAGCCCGGACTCCAGCCACGTCCAGTTTACCACCCCAACGTCTTAGACCTACTCTGGCTTACTCTTCAGCAACAAGCTAAACTGTCATAGAACTGTGAATGTTTGTCATCAGACCTGGGTTCTAATCCCCCCTCTGCTGATTCCCAGCTGTGTGACCTAAGACTCAGCTGCCTCAGAGGTGAAGAAGGATTATTCTGCAGAGTTGCTGGGAGGATTATACAGAATTTATTAAGTGCCTGGCACAATGTTGGCGCTCAACAAATGGCAGTTTGTATTAATAATAGAAACTATGGCAAAGGAAAAAAAGACAAGTAGAAGCAAAAACAGAAACTTTATCCTAAATACTTCCTCCAAAACTTAATTGGAAAGATTGACTTGATTTAAAAATTTTTATCATAAATTTTTTTAAACAGATGGATCTGACTACCCTCCATCTCTCTCTCTCTTTTATTGATTTCAGAGAGGAAGGGAGAAGGAGAGAAAGATAGAAACATCAATGATGAGAGACAATCATTGATCCGTTGCCTCCTGCACTCCCCACACTGGGGATCGAGCCTGCAACCCAGACAAGTGCCCTTGACTGGAATAGAACCCAGGACCCTTCAGTCTGCAGGCTGATGCTCCATCCACTGAGCTAAACTGGCCAGGGCTATTATAAATCTATATATATAAAGGCCTAAGCGACCATCTGACCGTTAGCTATGACGCACACTGACCACCAGGGTACAGACGCTCAACACGGGAGCTGCTGAGCAACAGCAACTTTGTAAAGTGCTCTCTCACATTCTGGGACCCCTCAGGGAATGTCAGACTGCCAGTTTCGGTCTGATCCCCACAGGCCAGGCTGAAGGACCCCACCTGACCGAAGGGACCCCACTCACTCCACAGATGCCTTTTGAGCCCCCGTGCTACCCCAGGTGCGGCCAGCCAGGGAGGGACCACAGGAGGTTGGCTCCAGGACTTGTCTGGCCCATCTTGCCCAGTTCCACCCCGCCAGCCACCTTCTAATTAATTTCCTTTCAATGTGCACGAATCCATGCACTGGGCCTCTAGTATTTTAATAATGTCAAATATGAAAATATAGATAGTGTACACAATCCCTGGCTCTTTTGAATTCTAATTTTTTTTACAATACTTGAGTCACATTTTTAAAGAAATAAAACACAGAACATAGAGTTGTGTACCCCTTATTTATTTCATTCTCTGTGACTCCCTCCACTCCCCTCCTCCCCGTCCCCAGCCCTGGGCTGACTTCTCATTCTTCCCATGGTCCATTTCTTGGCATCTCTTTCCCCCATCCTGAGCTCACTAGCACCACAGCCCACTGCTCTGCATTTCCTGCATTCCAGCTGCAGGGCCACCTATTTGCTCTCGGCTCTCACCTCTCTGTGAGGAGGGAAACCCTGACTGCCCACTATCTCAATGGCACTGCCCACTGTCTCAGCAGCTGCTCTGTACAGAGGCTGAAGCTGACTATGGTCAGGCTGGACAAAAGAGTGATGGCTCTTCCTACAAGGCCCAGGCAGCTTCCCACACCTTCCTTCACGAACTCTCCCCACAATGTCTCTGAGACGTAACCATTGTCCCTGCTCTTCAAGGAAGGAAACCAAGCAGAGGACCTGCCCATGGCCTGGCAGCACAGACTGCAACCCTTTTGCAGGAAAGCAGACAGTGGGAAGTACTCCCACCTTAGTGCCGGGGGGAACGGGTGGCTAATGGCATAGATCCTACAGTTTTCAGGAGTGGCCTCACTCTTGTGCCCTACACAGTTAGCTATTGTTTGCTTTTCATGAAGCCAAAACTTTCCAAAATTATTTGTACAATGAAGGGAAAGAAAGAAAAATGAAGAAAACCGGAGGGACATGAGATGAGGCTCTAACCTCTTCACCTCTTCAATCTTCTCCCACTTTTGTTCATTTAGATGGGCATCTGCAGTCAGGAGACCTAGATTCTAGGCCTGGCCTCACCACTTACAAGCATGTGACCATGAGCAAGCCCTTCCCTTCTCCTCCCAAGGCCTCTGTTTCCACATCTGTAAAATAGAAATAATCATATCTTCCCTGCCTACTCCCCGGTGGGTGTCGCAGGGATTTCAGCAGAGAATGGCAGTAGAATGTGAAGGCACTTTCTGCATGTAGATAGTCTCCATATTCCTGCATCTTGGGGGCCGGGATGATGAGGGCTCTCAGGCAGCTCCCCTCCTAATGCCCAGATCCTTGGACCTGACCTTCAGCAATCCCCACAGTCACCTGCTTTGTGCAGAAGCCCGTAATGATCTCAAAGTGTCCTCACATTCCTGAGATGGCTGATAATAATCGCTCAGATTAATTCTACTTAGTATTTGCCAAACACCATGTCGAGTATTTTCTCTATCTTGAATCATTAAAGTAATTATGGATGGTAAGTATTATTTTTTTACTAATCGAACACATTATTTTTGTTTTTGTAAATCACACCCTTAAGTATAAAACTGATGTGTTGATATTGGTCTTATACCAAAGGAAATCAGATAATCAACACCAGTTCAGAAAACAGAGCACAAGAGTTGATGAAGTATAAAGTTCCATGGGGGAAGCATGCTCTTAATAACAAGATGGGAAGTCATCCTTTTACAGATGTTAGGGAAATGTAGGCATTATTGCCCCCATCTTATTTTATTTTATTTTTTAAACACATTTTGTATTGATTTCAGAGAGGAAGGGAGAGGGAGAGAGAGATAGAAACATTAATGGTGAGAGAAAATCATTGATTGACTGCCTCCTGCACACCCCCCCCCCCCCCCCAACTGGGGATTGAGCCTGCAACCTGGGAGTGTGCCTTTGACTGAACTGAACCCAGGACCCTTCAGTCCGCAGGCTAATACTCTATCCACTGAGCCAAACAGGTTAAGGCATTGCCCCCATTTTATAATTCCGCAAACTGAGGCTCAGAAAGGTGAGGTAACTTGCTCAAACCCACACAATGAATGAATGATGTAAAACCAGAACTCAAGGCAAAAATCTCATTAGATCCAAAGTCCATTTTTCAACCACATTATACTGCTTGCTCCAGAATCCCTGTCTGCTCTTAGCCTCACCAAACCACATCCTTCCTCCCTACAGCCACAAGGCTGATAAAAGTTTTGGGTCATGCATAAAAGCAAAAATAACACTCGGGGTATTATTACCCAGTCTCCCTTGAAATTAAGTGTTTGAAGGGGAGGTTAGGGTGGGGATAGAGGTTTGTGGGTGGGGTAAGAGATGAGAATCGGACAAGGAGAGAAGTATTGAACGGGTCAACAAGAACACTCCTAGGAAAAGTGTATTGCTTCTGCAACATTCCGGGCACAACTCCCTGTTAATTAACCCAATAAACATTACCGAGTGCCTAATATATGCTGGTGCTGGGGCTACCATGCTCAGATGTGGTTACTGCCCTTGATAGACCCTTGACAAGTTCAAGTTTATGGAATGCTTTCATCAAATACTTAAAAATGAAATAATAAAAATAAAGCTAACAGGGATATTTTGCACACTTAGGCAGGTCCCAGATAAAGGGAGAGGGAGAATCCAAGCTGGGGCTGAGCATACTTAATAAACTCATCCTGATGTTTGTGTGAGTGTTGGGAAAAGCCTGGCAGAACCACAGAATTTAAGAAAGTGGTGGGATCCACGTGCCCCTTAGTCCGGGTGAAGCTGTGCCCCTGGGTCCGGCCGAGACCAAACCAGAGGGAGTCGGACCTCCGTTACCACCATTTGGCCACCATCCAGAGCTGAGGGGTCAGGGCTGACATGTACACATAAGGAACTGGTGGACATTGAAATTGGGTCTCAAAAGAACTGTTGGTCCAGAAAGAAACTCACTACAGACTGATTCATTTGCCTGTCAGCATAACTATTATTGCTCGTCTCACATTCAGTTCTTACAAGTATATATCTAGTGACATATGATCTCGCTCATCTAGGGGAAATGATGAACAACATAGACTGAGGAACAAGAACAGAACCAGAAACAAGGAGGCATCGATCGGACTATCGGGCCTCAGAGGGAGGATAGGGGAGGGTGGGAGGAGGGGGGAGAGATCAACCAAAGGACTTGTGTGCATGCATATGAGCCTATCTAACGGTTAAGTTCAACAGGGGGGTGGGGCATCCGTGGGGAGGGGTGTGGGATGGGAATGGGGGGATGAGGACAAATATGTGACACCTTAATCAATAAAGAAATTAAAAAAAAAAAAAGAAAGTGGTGGGATAGGCTAGTTATCTTTGGTTCACTCCATCTTCCATAGAGGATATTGAGGACAGGATCCTTTATCCGCTTCCTCCCATCCCTGAACATGAATAGAAAAAGGCAGAGGTCTGGAGGACTCAGAGCACTAGCCCGAGGAAGGCCCAGCCATTTGGGGCTGTCCTCGCTAAGGAATCAGAGACAATATTGTGTCTAGTCCTCAGTCCTGAGAACCCTTCCCAGCAGCTTTCCTCTTGTGAGCCTGGGACCCAGTGGAATATCAAGCAGTAGCTTTACCAGCTATAGTGGATTGTGGCTATCTAGTCAGTAGCTGCAAAAGTGAGAAAATAGCATAGATTTAAAAAACAACAACACATTTTTATTGATTTCAGAGAGAGGAAGGGAGAGAGTTATAGAAATATTAACGATGAGAGAGAATCATTGATTGCCTACCTCCTGCATGCCCCCGCACTGGGGATGGAGCCCACAACCCAGGCACATGCCTTCGCTGGAATCAAACTGTGATCTCCTGGTTCATGAGCCACACCAGTGAGGCAGCACAGATGTTTTAAAAAATAAAAATGAAGCCTAACGTTTTTACAGTTTATAAACCTTTGGTACCTACTATCTCATGTATTCAGATTTGATTCTCAGAATGACCTATGACATAGACAGATGCTATTATTTCTATTTTAGATGGGAAGGCAGACGTGCAGATAATGAGTGTTGCCATTCTGGTGTGTGGCAGGAATTAGGAAAGCACAGAGAAGGAGCACTTCCCTGACTGCAATAGGGAGGACATACCAGGGCAGGCTTTCAGGAGGTGACCCAAGGGCTGAATAGAATAACATATTTATGTGTAAATAGATAATGAAGGAAAGACTTAGGTAGGTGGCTTTCCAAAGGCTCGAAAACATGAGGAAGACTGGAGAAAGATGAAGATGGTGATGATGGTGATGGTAGTGCCCATGACCACAGCTAACTCTTATCTATGCTTACTAACAGCAGACACTGCTAGAACAGGTACTGTTCTAAGTGGGCACCTACGTTAATGTTCACACCTCCCTTGTTAGGTAGATACTTTTATCCCCAGTAGTGGCCTGGTGCACGAAATTTGTGCACAGGGGGCAGGGGGACAGGTAATCCCTCAGCCTGGCCTGCACCCTCTCCAATCTGGGACCCCTCGGGGAATGTCCGACTGCCAGTTTAGGCCCGGTCCCTGTGGACATACCTCTTGCAATCCGGGACTGCTGGCTCCTAACCACTCACTTGCCTGTCTGCCTGATCACCCCTAACCACTCTGCCTGCCGGCCTGCTTTCCCCCAACTGCCCCCCCCCCACCGGCCTTCTAGCCCCCAACTGCCCCCCCTGCCAGCCTGCTTGCCCCCAACTGCCCTCCCCTCCTGGCCTGATGGCCCCTAACCACCTCTGCCTGGGTCCCGCCACCGAAAGAACATCTGGAAGATCTCCTGGTCTAATTAGCATATTACCCTTTTATTAGTACAGATTATTAGTATAGATTTAAAAGATGAGGTAACTAAGGCACAGAGAAGCTAAGTAGCTTGCGCAAGGTCATATGTGGTTTTGTGTGCTAACTCCAGCAGTATGAAGTTTAGGTGCCAAGAGCGCCTTCCACTCTGTGTCTTCAGGCCGCAGGGACGACGGGGACAGATTTGAGATTTAGAAAGCTTTCTCTGGGGGTAGGAAGGGGGAAAAGGAACTGGAACACCTGATCAGGCTAAGAACCCTAACAGAGACAGTGCACATAGAGAGCAGAGTATTCCCACAGCTCCTGATACTTGTTGGTAAGAAATTGCTCCCCTTCACCACGTCTCTACTTTCTCTACCGCAAAGGGAGAATATTTCTGCCTACCCCCTCAGGAATTGCTTGAAAATTAACTGGGCAGAGGCCTGGGTGGCTTTCCTGTGTTAAATAACACCCTTGTGCTACTGCTGGTGTTCTTTAAATTCTAAACATATAAACAAACTGGCTGCGACAGAGGAGCTGGAAATAATTATAACCTGTTAATTATTGTTAATCATACCAAAGCTTTGCAACCCTGAACTTTCCCAATGATTAAAAAAAAAAAGATCGCAACCCCTCCATCCCATTAAAGGAGTCACACAGGGGCAGACAAGCCATTTCCCACAGGCCCCATTCTTTCATTTTGTGCAGCGGTTCAGCCACTTACATGGGACACAGAAAAAGAAAAGCCACGATTTGCTCTTTTAGAATCAAATTGTACAAAGAACTCCTTGTAGTCTTGCTGGTTCTTCTAAAGAATTTGTTCCTTTTTGTCTCCCTATACTGAGTACATGCATAAATATTGTGTTTGTGTGTGGGGAGGGGAAGAGTGGTTAATAGAACTTCTTATACATTGGACATCAGGACACCTGGGTTTTTCCCGGGATCCTTAACCTTTCTTCAGATCAGTTCCATTCGGTTTCCATAAACATCCCAGGTCTCCTAACAGCCAGGCAAAGAAACAAGGACCCCTCCCAGGAATCTGAGGAAATTGACGGCTGGCCCACTGTGTCTCCAAGCCTTCACTACACCACCTATAAAATGGGTCTGATAGACGGTCCATACTTGTCGGGACTGAGGAGAGGATGAGATAATGTTTGGGAACCTTAACTATAAATGGCCGCTATTGTGAGAACTGGGGAATAGCGAGGCAGTGAAAAAACTTAAGTAGGGGGAGGAGCTGGGAAAGGGAGAGAGAACAGGTGGTGGTGGTGGAATAAAAGCGGGACAGTCCTGCTTTTCAATGAAATTCCCGAGAATTCCAGTCGAGGAGAGCGGCCTGTCGCCGAGGTTCTGGGCTAGAAGCCGGGCCAGGGCGGGCCCCGCGCCCCGCCCCCCGCCCTAGGTGAGGCGGATCGGGCCGGAGGCGGGTCCCGGCAGCCCGCAGGTGAGTATCGGTTTTCCTCCTCGTGGGGCTTTCGGTCCCGAGGAGGCGGGGGCAGCCACCGCTCCCCTGATCCTATCGCGGGCGGCACTGGGCGGGCTGTAGCTTCTGTAGGACCCAGACGGGGCGAGGGGGAGGGGGGGTGTAGATGTGTCACCCAAATACCAGAGGGTGAGCTGGCGGCGGAACCGGCCGGGCTGGTCCGGTGGAGTATAAGAGCGGGAGGGAGCGGCCCCGGACAGACGCCTGGAGACTGGCGCAGACCTCGGAGCCGGAGCCCCAGCGCCGTCCATCCGCCCGCGTCCCGTCCGCGCACCTCGCGCCACCATGACTCGGGGCCCAGGCCTCGCGCTGCCGCTGCCTCTGCTTCTGCTGCTGCTCCTGGCGGCGGCGACCGGCCAGGCTGCCGCACAGGACAACTGTACGTGCCCCACCAATAAGATGACCGTGTGTAGCCGGGACCCCCCGGGCGGCCGCTGCCGGTGCCGTGCGATCGGCTCGGGCTTCGAAGTGAACTGCTCCACGCTGACCTCCAAGTGCCTGCTGCTCAAGGCGCGCATGGGAGCCACCAAGAGCGGCCGCAAGCTGGTGCGCCCCAGCGAGCACGCGCTGGTGGACAACGACGGCCTGTACGACCCCGACTGCGACCACGAGGGCCGCTTCAAGGCCCGCCAGTGCAACCAGACGGCGGTGTGCTGGTGCGTGAACTCGGTGGGCGTGCGCCGCACCGACAAGGGCGACCTGAGCCTGCGCTGCGACGAGCTGGTGCGCACCCACCACATCCTCATCGACCTGCTCCACCGGCCGGCCGCCCGCGCCTTCAACCACTCGGACCTGGACGCCGAGCTGCGGCGGCTCTTCCGCGAGCGCTACCGGCTGCACCCCCGGTTCGTGGCGGCCGTGCACTACGAGCAGCCCACCATCCAGATCGAGCTGCGGCAGAACGCGTCGCAGAAGGGCCCCGGCGACGTGGACATCGCGGACGCCGCCTACTACTTCGAGAGGGACGTCAAGGGCGAGTCTCTGTTCCCCGGGCGCAGCGGCCTGGACGTGAGCGTGCGCGGCGAGCCCCTGCAGGTGGAGCGGACGCTCATCTACTACCTGGACGAGAAGCCGCCCCAGTTCTCCATGAAGCGCCTCACCGGCGGCCTCATCGCCGTCATTGTGGTGGTCGTGCTGGCCCTGGTCGCCGGCGTGGCCGTCCTGGTCGTCACCAACCGGCGGAGGTCCGGCAAGTACCGGAAGGTGGAGCTCAAGGAACTGGGGGAGTTGAGAAAGGCGCCCAGCTTGTAGGTACGGGCGGGGCAGGGGCGGGGCGGGGTACGGGATTCTAGCAGCGTTCCCAGACCGAAGTGAGTCATCCTTCTTGACTCTTGGCCCAAAAGGAGACATTTCTCTCCCCAAATTCCTGTCTCTCCGCACTCCACCAACTTGATAGATCCTGGTCTGGGAGTCGCTTCTCTTTGCGACTTCTGTCTTGAAGGAAGCATTTCTGCAAGTCCTTCCCTCTCGGTCCAACCAGACTCGAAGAGTGAAGGAAAGGCCGGCAGAGGGTTATGTGTGAGAACCCAGTGTCTGTGCGACCACCCAGCAAGTTGACAAGCGACGCCATCGACGTTGAAGGCTTTAAATGCGTTTAGATGGGAAACAGCTCGTTTACTGTCTTGGGTTTAAGTTATTTGATTACCGCACGGCCTTCCTGACAAGGGGTTCGCGGACTGGGCCGGGGTAGCATCTGCCTTTACCCCCGTTTGCTTTGCCGGCCGCACGTGCTCGTCACTGGGAAAGAAGTCTGTTTCGGAGGCCTGAACGCGCTTTTCAGTCTGTCTCAGGGCGGACTCGGCCCGAAACTCCGCGTCTAGCCTTCAGCTCGTCCTTGTTACAGATGATATTAGTAATGTTTCTTTTGTAAAATGTTTGTACATACGTTGTCTTTGATAATACTACTGTGATTTTTTTTAAAAAAACACACACGAATTTAATAAAACATGGGAAAGGCACAAAAGGTGGAGTTGGTGAAAACTTGCTCTAGATCTATGTCAGTTACTCCCCTCTAATGTCCCACGACTCAGATTTCTCATTTTAAATCATAACACTTTTTTTTTTTTTTTTCAGGAGGGGGCCCTTTATATTTCCATTCTGGTGAACAGCAGAGATACACTAGCAGGCTGGTGCAATGACTGATTTTTCTAAGTGAGATTATTTGGAAACCTCCCTCACTGCTGGAGGGTGGGGCTGAGGAGGGGGCTAGAACCAGGTGCTGTTGCTGGGAAAGGGGACCCCCCTTAGCTTGTTTCTAATCACGAATTCTTAAGTGGAGAAGGGAGCCTGTTTGTTTCAGGAGCTGTATCTCTTTTGATCCCTTGCCCTATTTGGAAGCAGGTGGTACTATTCCCATTTAGCCCTTGGCAATTTACTTAATCCCAAAGTATTGTGGCTCTGAGGGAGGGTAAGTGATCTTCCTACACCCTTGCAGTGAATCTGTAGAGAGCCCTATGCTGGGACTCTGTGTGTGTGCAGGCTGAGGTTGTTTTCCTAAGATTTTACTGGTAATGTGCTTTAAAAATGTTTCCTTCCTGTTAGCTGTAAAAACTAGCAACTTTTCTCCTTTACACTTATTTCTTGTTTTTAGTCATTCACTTTCTTTTATGTGAACTGAGTGTGCTGGAAGGTCTCTGTGGGGTAGCCCACAGGCAAACAGGTTCCTGCAATTCCTCAGAAATTACTGCAACAATATAACAAAGGAGGGAGTGGTTGGTATATCCAAAAGCCAATAGCTAGGGCCAGGACTTCAGTGTCTTGCCCTGGAATCAGTCTTATGTTTCTACCCCCCTTGCCCTCCTCCTCCCCTGTCCTTCCCTCCCCCCCCCTGCCCCCGCACCGCCCCTGTGTCTATGGTCTATGCCTACCCCTCAAGATGGAAACACCAGTTAAAAACTAGGGGGGAGGTGGCTCTCAGCCACTGCCTTCCAAGCTGGGGGCTGTGGCTTGTGTGGGCTGGAGGAGTGCATACTTGCTTGCCAGAGATCTCTGGGTCTTAGACTCCAAAGGGTCTCCCAGGCTCAAAGGGGGCTGAACGAGGAGAGAGGGTGGAGGTGGACTGGCTTCCCCACAGTGAAGGATGGCTGAATGCCCCAGGTTAGAATGGGAACCGGAACAGTGACTGTGAGGCTGCACTCTCCCTCACTTGGTGCTTTCTGTTTCTCTGAGTCACTGACGTGCCATAGCCAAAGCGACCTTGGCAATCACTTCTCACCTGACCCCTCGTTTCACAAAGGAAAGGGCGAGTGGCTTCTCGAGATGAATGTTTCTGTGGCACAGCAGGAGCCTAAAGTCTTTGGATTCCTAGTCCAGTATTCCTATCCAGTATATCCCTTCCTATATCAGGCTGCCATTGTTTCAAGAGTCTCTTCAAAGCAGTCTCTCTGGACTGCCTAGAAAATAAACAAGTTGAGGTTTGAGTGGACCCTGAAAAAAAAGAAAAAGCCCATTCCTTCATCAGAATGTTGCTTCTAGATAATTTCTACATTTCTGCATGAACTTGGGACACATCCTTATACTTTATTGCATTTAATAGTTCACAAGGCACTTTCCCGGATATCATCTTGGAGACATTGGCTTCCTGGAAATAGTGTTGACAAATGCTCCACCGGGTAAGTCACTTAACTCTCCTCAGTTTTCTCCTTCGTTGAATGAAACTACGAATCTCTCTCACTATTGCAAAGGTAAAATGAGGTCATTGATAAGACTGCTGAGGGCAATCTGGGCACTTAGCGTTCAGTAGATCTTAAACGTTCTTCTCTCCTATAAATTATGTTCATTTCATATGTGAGAACACCGACGTCCATGGAGGTTGAGTAATTCATGGTCTCTACCTCCATGGACATGCAATTTGTCCTCCATGTGCAAGGCCAGGGCTTAGAAACTGTGTTTGGTGTCCTAGCCCAGGTACCAAGCAGGTCGAGACACCTTTCTTACTCCCTTCTTCCAAGGAAGAGCCCCTCCTACTTCTGCAGGGAACTCAGCTTGCTTCTGCTGGGGGCAGGACTCTCCAGAACTAGCTACCTCCATGGGCGGAGCCTTCACCTCCAGGATTTCCCCTCAAAATTTCCACTGAGGGCTTTGTGCTCAGGGCTGGGCTGCCCTCTGAAGGAATGTGAGGAGCAGGTTTCAGCTTGTCTTTCGATCCCTGAGGCTCATCTGATTTCCTTGTTTTGGTCACGGGGAGTTTCTCCACTCCAGTTATTTCCTTAATTGGGGCAATTTTAAAAATCACGATTAAGCCACCATTTCTTTCTGCTTACATATTTTTGGCTTCACTATTTTCCAAATGGAATCACAGAATGTCAGAGCTGGGCAGAGAATCATTTTAATCCACGATTCCACCCTACAGATGAAGAAATTGAGGCCCAGAGAGGAGAATGGATTTATCCAAGTCAGGCAGCTAGAAGCAGAGTGACCCTAGAGCTCCCATAGCCCGACTTGCATCTCATCTAATGTTTGTTACACTTGTCTTTCTAGTGAGTCTCCTGTTTATCTTAAGTTTTTCCTTGATCATTTCTGTTCTTAAATTGTGGTGGTGGTTCTTCAGCTTTTTAATTAATATCACTTAAATGGGAGACATACTTTGGTTAAATGTAAATGAATGGGCTTTGAAGTTACCTGGCCTTTAGGACTCCTGTTTTCTTATTTGTAAAAGGTGTAGAGGCTTAGCTAACTTGCTTGATTTTTAAAGATTAGATATAAGATACGAAAAGATTGAGTATATATTTCTTAAATGATCACTTGTGTAGAATGATAGGAAGGAACCCAAGAACCAGGGGTGGGGGTGGGGGGAATAGCTACCAATAGCTGAACTCTCCAATGCGATGTGAATAGTGCTCCCATTCCACTTTTTTTTTTTCTTTCTATATTTTATTGATTTTTTTACAGAGAGGAAGGGAGAGGGATAGAGAGTTAGAAACATCGATCAGCTGCCTCCTGCATGCCTCTGACTGGGGATGTTCCCGCAAGCAAGGTACATGCCCCTGACCGGAATCGAACCCGGGACCCTTCAGTCTGCAGGCCAACGCTCTATCCACTGAGCCAAACTGGTCAGGGCCCATTCCACTTTCCTAAGGAGACATCTCTTTCTGGAGACTTCTATTGGGGGGAATAGAACAACCTTGGAAGCCACCATTTACAAAGGCAGAGCCATGGCCCACCTGGCCAATGCCAAGTGAGACACTCACCTTTAACTGTGATGTGAGAAAGAAAGAAATGTCTTTGTTTTCAAATTACATTATTATTGCATCTCTATAATAGTCTTATTTTAGCATACACTCTAACAGTATGGTTGGCTTATATTATCATTCCTGTAGTGAATGAAAACATACTTAGTCTTATTTTAGCATACACTCTAACCAGTATGGTTGGCTTATATTATCATTCCTGTAGTGAATGAAAACATACTTGCCTGTGGTCACACATCTAATAAGTAAGTATCACATTTGGGATTAGAACCCAAGCAAACTGGCCCTCAACTCCATGTTCTTAACCAATGTGCTATACTGCCTCTTAGAATTTATAAATTTTGCAAGCCAGAGTATATTAGTTTTAATTATTTAATATACTAATAACATGTATTATCTTACATTTCTCTAGGTCAGAAGTCTCACGATAAGTTTCCTTGGGCTGAAATCAAGGGCATTATTGTGTCTACCACACAATGTCCCCCAGTCCATGCTCTTCACCAGTTTACTATCCTGCCTCTGTAGAACTGTATGCCAGCATGTATTTTTGTATTTAGTTACAAGAGAACTCTTTCTCCCATGGCCCTCTCCTCTATCCCTTTTGAACAAAGCCTCCCAAGGAGGAAATAGGCTCTTGGGAGGATTATTCCTATATTGCACACAGGGGTGAACAGGGTGTCTGGTAGCTAATAAGCTCTCAGGAAAGTGTGTTGAACTGAACTGATACCAATGGCAGCCACTATTAAGCCAGCGATTTTCAACCAGTGTGTTGCAAGAATTTTTAAAGCATGCAATACCTGAGTGTTTAGTCAGGGATACTGACCTCTTTGCTCTTACATTGTCAAATAAAATAAAATGATAACAGCCAACACAACAATAGCTGTCTGGTGTGAATGAATCAAAGTTATACCAATTTTTTTTGGATCAGATCTGCAAAAATTATAACATTATTTGATGTGCTGCAGAATTTTAGTAATTAGTTCATGTGCTCCGTGTGATGAAAAAGGTTGAAAATCGCTGAATTAAGCACATAAGATGTGCCAAACACTGCCCTACAAGCTTTATCCTGATGACCTCAATCATTTCGCAACAATGCCATGAACATGAAGAAGCATGTTCTGTGATTCCTGTTTTACTGGTGAGGAAACCAAGGCGTAAATAAGTGACTTGCCAGAAATCACACAGCTGGTCAGGAGCACAGCTAGAATTCACACCCAGAACTATCCTCCTCAGAGCCTGAGGTTCTATAGCTCAGCTCTGGGACATGGCAGGGCAAACACCTGGGTTCCATGCCAAACAGTGATGCTGTCAGTGGGGAGGCTTATTCTCGGGGACCCAGATGGAATCCCTCAAAGGACCACTTGGGAAGTTGATGGATTTCTTTTACAACAAGAGTGAATCCTGGTAGATACCTTCTGCTTGTAATTTCCTTCCTGGAACCATTCTCTGTCATTGCTCAGTCCCATCAGAATTTCATTACTGCTTTTTATAACAAATCTAGGAAGGAATTGTTGGGAGGGTGGGGTGAATAGAAAAGTGCACTGAAAATGGGAGAGCTGGGTCTGCTAGCACCTCAGCAAGCCATATATCCTCAATTTCAGTGAAATTCTGGCTCCATGCTGTAGAAGGAGGCCAAACCAAGATGGGTGAGATGGGAAACAAAAGGATCCAGAGTGACAGACAGTCTAACACATTACCCAGTGGGTCAACAGCAGACAGCTCAGCTTACCAACGCCTCATGGCCTGTGTCTTTGGAAGAACGGGCAGGAATCACTTATTAGAAGTGTTGTGTCCATATGCCCCACAACTGGATCTGGCTTAGTCTAATTAGTAATCCTACTGCTCTCAGTTCCTTTGGGAGCTGGTCCTGTTGGAGGAAATGTTTTGCCCACCCAAATATTTTGATGGGAAGCACATTCTCATATGCTATTGAGACCCAATGTGATACAGAAGGTATCAACTCAGCAAGGTCAGCAGATGAAGCCTGCTGTCTCGGTTCTCTCTTTTTAGCTGTGTGAAAGGGTAGATCACCTCCCTGACCCTCACATTTACATCACAGAATGGGTCTAACAATGTCTGCTCACTCTGGTTTATAGCCCTTCTGTCTCCTGTCTTCTTATATCCCTTCCTCGATGGGAGTGATATAAGCTTGACCAAGTGGCCAGTTTGGCCAGTGCTGGACAAAGCTAGAGTACAGATGTCCTGAGTGACTGTGGGTGGTTACCCTGAACCTTCACAAGTTGGACAACCTGTGACCTTAAAGATACTGAGGGTTGATTATTCAGTCGATCTTTCAAATATTTTTTATTTTATTTTATGCCAGATACTGTATGAGTTTGAGGAATATGTGATGGATTAAATAGACATGGTTTCTGTAATGCTCATTTATCTTCTTGGTTTTCTTGGTTACCTGGCATGCCAACAACCTTCTCAATGAGGGAAACATCCCATTATATGAGTCTTGGTGAGAGGCCCTCCCATCCTGCTCCTGGCTGCTGGGAAATGGGCGTGTGACCTGGTTCAGCCAATTGAACTGTCCTGCTTGGGACATTGATGTAGAGCAGTGGTTGCCAACTGGTGGTCCGCGGGCCACTGGTGGTCTGTGAGGTACGAAAGGTTGAACGCGACTGCTGAGCTAGAGGATATGAAGCCATACATCAGGCCACTTGGTAAATCAGCCACAGCAGCATCAGTTTTGCCAACAGTACAACTGCTAAGCATCTAGAGGCGGCAGCGCCAGTGAGGGCATTTTCATGAGACTGTCCCATAGCTGAAGGTTGGTCACGTTCCTACTGCCCAGCCAACCTTACTTCCTGGACGTTTCCTGAATCTTGTTCTCCTGCCTTCCCATTGATTCTGTGAACTTACCCCAAACCTTCCAATAAATCCCTTTTATGC
This sequence comes from Eptesicus fuscus, assembly GCF_027574615.1. Lineage (NCBI taxonomy): Eukaryota > Metazoa > Chordata > Mammalia > Chiroptera > Vespertilionidae > Eptesicus > Eptesicus fuscus. The sequence continues at coordinate 40,362,502 of NC_072481.1, read as the reverse complement.
TTAAATTTAGCCAGAATTGGTTTCTGTTGCTTACAACCAGCAATCTGACTGGTAGAGTCCATGCTTTTGAGGAAATGAAAAGCCAGAGGCGGGGACAGTCATTAGGTACATAGTCACATAAGCAAGGGCACAATTAAAAAATGAGGTAAGTATTCTAAAGAAAAAGCATATCTGAGAGTTCTGACCTAGTCATAGGGGAAGTCACATCCTTAAGGAATTGATGCTCGATCTGTAATTCAAGGTATGAGTAGACATTATTTATGCACAAAGAGAAGCATTTTAGTGAGAGAGAAGAGTATGTGCAAGGGCCCCTTTCTCCCTGTGGACAGAGCCTTACCCCATCCCAGTCAAGAGTATGGGGAAATTATTGAAAAAGACATTTTTTTCCTTTTTTTTTTTTAAAACAGATAACATAATAAGATTGTGTTTTAAAAGGATCACTCTGGATCAAGTATGGAGAATAGGATGAAAAAGAACAAGAGAAGAGGCAAGGGAGTAGAAGAACCAGAAGAAGAAAAATCTCTGGTGAGAGAGAAAGGTAGTTTGGACTTAGATCAGGTGTAGAGGATAATGGTGATGGAGAAAAGTGGCTGCATTGGAGGGATACTTAGCATATAAAATCAATAGGACGTGAGTATGGATTCTATATGGGGTGGGGAGGAAGAGGGAGATGTCAAGAATGGTTTCCAGGAGAGCACTGTTGGGAGCAAAGCCCCCAACCAGGAGCGAGCTGAGTGTTTGCCATTTATGTTTATTGTCCACCCACTGCCGGCTGTTTGGAGTCAACCATCTGGGAAAAAGGAGGGGAATGGAGTAGACAGATCAAATCTGTGAGTGTGCTGTGGGAATGTAAGTGGCTGGGTCTGTGTAGGTGCAAATTCTGGCAAAGCTACTTCCCAGCATGAACACAGCAGCCGATGTAAAGCACTTAGATTAGTCCCTGGCCCAATGGGCACTCACAAATATTAGCTGTTCTTTATAGTTACATTAAACTTGAGAGTACAGTGTCCAGTGTAAGCCCCACAAAGGGAAGCTTCTTTTTATTCCCCTCTTCATTCCCAAAGTCTAGAGCAATTCAGGGAACATAGCAGGGGCTCACTAATGAATGCTCACTGCATGGTTGGGTAGGTGAGATGGGCAGAGATTTCCCCCAGAAGGGCTAGGTCTGGCCTGGGAGTTTAAACAAGAACAAATATGCTCCTTTCACATCTGGGATTAACTATTCAAGAAGTTAGATTTTTGTAGGTTTTTACCCATCTCTCAGCACTCAAAATAATATTCAGAAGCAAAAGGAAGAAAAAGAAAGCGACTTAAAACTCCAAGGAAGTTTCTTAAGGAAAAGCAATATGGAACACATTTAAATATTTTATGAGTGGAACTAATAAAAAAACAATAAGCAAGGAAAACACAATGCAATATGCTATGCAAACAGTTAATAGCTTTACAATTTAAACAACTGGTGCAAATTGATTAGAAAAAACAGTTTTCTACTCAAGGCCTCAGCTAGGTATCTTTGTGCAAATTAGAAACTGTGCCTCCCACCACCACCCTGCTCGCCCCCCTCCACCGGGGCAGATAAATTGGAAAAAGACACTCCATTTAGTTGGATTCAGTCTTACAGTGCATGCTTGGCAAGTACAGAGGTAGGTAGGTAGCTTTGTAAGAAGAAAAAATGTCCCTCCTCAGATGAGAGCACACAGATAAATGATTGGAGTCAGGCTTGCTTTGGACCACTGCACCCCCTCGGTGCATCATATACACCAAACAACCTGTGAGACAGCCCTGACTTCAGTAGGAACTGGACAAAGGTCACGCATAGGTAATTCCAGAAGAGGAACTAGGACTGATAATAAACATCATTTAAAAACATAGCTAACACCACCAGTGATCAAGCCAGTTCAAAGCAAAATGGGTTAACATTTTTCCTCTGTGAAATGAATAAAACATATTACCCAGGGCCATTGAGGGAGATGTTCATTGGTATAACCTTTCTGGAAAACACATCAATAATATCCTCCAAGAACCATAGAAGTGTTTATTTTCTTTGACTTCCTACTTCCATGTGAAGGAATTTATGTCAAGGACATAAACAGTGATGCAAACAAAGGTTCAAATATAAGACATGTTTTCTGAAGCAATTTTATTATAGCAAAAGCTGAAAATAACCTAAATCTCCTACAACAGGGGGGTGGTTATACAGATCCGCAACTTCTTGAGACTCGGTATGTTTCAGAATTTAGGATTTTCAGGTTGTGGAAGGATAATTTGGTACATGTTTTTTTTAAAATATATTTTATTGATTTTTTTTTTTTTTTTTTTTTTTACAGAGAGGAAGGGAGAGGTATAGAGAGTTAGAAACATCAATGAGAGAGAAACATTAATCAGCTGCCTCCTGCACACTCCCTACTTGGGATGTGCCTGCAACCAATGTACATGCCCTTGACCAGAATCGAACCTGGGACCCTTCAGTCTGAAGGCCAATGCTCTATCCACTGAGCCAAACTGGTTAGGGCGGTACATGTTTTTTAGTCCTCTCAGTAGGGTCTGTGGCAGCACCATCAACACATCCAGTTTTCTGCCCATGAAACTTATTAATTGTCCCATTGTTTCAGAACAGGAAGAGTTTGTCCACCAGGCGCCAGCAGAGCCAAACACTAGACACTGAAAATTGCAGTGGAGAAATATTTTATCAAGAATGGTGCCATCCAGGAGAACAGGAAGCTAATGCTCAAAAGCCAGAACTCCTTGATGTTATGTAGGTTACAGATTATATAGGGCAAAATCACAAAACACTGTGGTTAGGGGTTCTGGGTGGTGCTGGGAGCTGATTGGTCCAAGGTAAGGTAAAGGAAAGGTAAGGATAATGAATCATTTCTTCAAGTCTTAAAGACAGCTCTGAGGTCTGTTCCTGTGTCCCAGTGTCAGGTCTCAAAGGAAAGCCAGGGGATGGTTCCACCGTAAGGCTTAGGAATTGAAACATAACCTAGGTCAAGATGTTATCTTTAGTCTGCCAGAGGTCCTGACCATGTGACCACTAGTCAGGTGTGGGCTACTGTCTTCTGCCACCTTGGGGGGTTGCTAGGTCTCTGAGGAGTATACACACACACACACACACACACACACACACACACATATATATATATATATATACATATATATATATATATATATATATATATATATATATATTAGAGGCCCGGTGCACAAATTCGTGCACAGGTGGGGTCTGGCGGGGCGGGGGGGGGGGAATGGGAGGTTGGTTGGCTGGCCCTGCCCCCAATCAGGATTGGGGGGGCCAATTGGGGGTGGGCCAGCGGAGGGGTGGGGCTTGGAGAAGACCCACTGAGCTGGAGCTGAGTACGGGCCCCAGGATACCCAGGGAGGACATCCTCAGCAAGGAAACAGAAACCACCAGAAGGCTCTGCAAACAGGCCCTGAGCTCCCTTTGGCCAGGCAGACTCAGAGCTGGTGTCTCTGTGTACATTAGACACAGCCCGGCACTCTCCTTTGTCTGTTGGTCAAATCCATTGCATCAAAAAACTTGTTCCCCTTCTCCTCTTTGGGCCCTTACAACAAATACAGGCCAATTAGAAGACGCAGGCCCCAGTGGCAGAGCCAGGACCCACAATCACCTGGAATTTAGGCTTAAGACAACTGGGTAGCAATCTCCTTGGAACAGAACACACTGTTTTAGAGTCTTAATTCTCCCCTAAAATGTGCCCAGCTGCTCCTCTTTAGCTGGGATAGACTGAACTAAGGAACCAAAGACCGAGTTTCCTTTGAGGTGGGATCCACCAGGGGCCGGGAGGTGGCAAGGCCCCTCACAGGCGGCTGCCTTCCCCCCAAGCTGGGTGTGCTCTGAGCTGGTCTGTTTCTGACGGTGCCGGGTCCTGGGCTGCTGGTCGGGCGGTAGGTCCACAGGGTTTCTCTCCACCACCTTCCTGGCCTCCCGGGCAGTACCCACCAGCCCAGCGCGCCAGGTGACTATTGCTGGAACCGGGACTCTGAGAGCGAAGGAGCTGGCCCTCGCTGAGAGGAACCTGCAGGTGGCCAGGCCGCACCCCCCACCCTGCTTCTCAGTCTTGCTCATGTGGATCAGGCCAAAGCCTGCTGCCCGAAACTGGAGCCACATGCCAGCCTTGGTGACAATCATCTCGGTGCTCAGCTGATTGAATTCATCCTACAGAGCCTTCACCTCAAGCTGCATGCTCCCACTGGCCACCTTGGTGTTCTTCTTTACCGGCACCTTGGCAGCGGCTAAGCAACTGGCCCTGGGGCCCTCGGGCTCGGCAGCAGCGCTGGTGGTGGCCCCAGCACAGGCACGTCATAGTGACCCATCAACCTGGTGGTTCCGCCATAACTGTCACTGGGCTTTTATTATATACTAGATGCCCAGTGCATGAATTCATGCATGGGTGGGTTCCAGCTGGCCAGCCCTGATCGGGGCCCATCGGGGCTGGGCTGGCCGTGGGGAGGGAATGCCGGAAGTTGGCTGGCCTGCCCCACCCCTGATCAGGGTTGGGGGCGGGGGGCTGATCGAGGGCCGGGTTGGCCAGCAGGAGGGGCTGCAAGAGGTTGGCCGCTGGCCCTGCTCCCGATTGGGCTGGTTGGCTGGCTGCAGTGTGTGTTATAGCAACCAGTCATTCCCATTGTTCCAGTCATTCTGGTTGCTTGGCTTTTATATATATAGACTAGGGGCCCAGTGCACGAATTCGTGAACCTTGAAAGGAACTGTGGGCCGCGAGGCTGTGGTAGCCACAGGGGCAGGTCTCGGCCTATCCTCCGCGCCCCCACCTGGCCCCTCCTGCCAAGGCCCCCAGTCCCCTGTCTGCTGGCAGCTCTGCTCCCACTGCCACCGCTCCCACGCGCTGATGATGCTGGCCCCACTTGCACCCACTGACGGTGCAGAATGATTGGAGCTGGCACCAGCAGTGGGTGTGAGCAGCGGCCCCCATCTCCCCTCAGGAGCAGGGGGAGGTGGCAAAGCCCTCAGAGATGATCAGGGACGGCAGCTGCCTCTTGCACCCACTGATGGCACCAAGTGATTGGGACCAGCGCCGGGTACCAGCAGCAGGTGTGAGTGCCGGGCGGGACTATAGTGTGCGGGGGCAAAGAATTTTCAGTAACCAACAGAGGCTCACCCTGATGGCAGCAACTGGCGCCCCACCTTGGTGTGGCGCTCCTGCTCACCTGCTCCACCATCCTGCTGTGGCCAACACCTGCAATGTTCCGCACACGACCCCTGGTGGTCAGCGCATGTCATAGCAACCAGTTGTTCGTTGTTCAGTTGTTCTGGTTGTTCTGCCATCTGGTCTATTTGCATTTTAGCCTTTTATTATATAGGATATATATATGGAGAGAGAGAGAGAGAAATAGGTGATTTCTAGAGCTAAGACTTAAAACCAAATTTAATCAAAATCATAAAGACCCTGGGTTTAAACACTAATTGGTATGAATAGACCACAAATAACCCTAGGCCATATTAGGTCAGCTTTGCCATCAAATGAGTTGGCACTAAACTTTCAAAACAGCTTTTGGTTTCCAGAACATTTCGGACTTGTGCATAGGGATTGCAGATATATTAACTATGGTATAATATTTCAGGACTTTTAATATGCAATAATGCTCACAATATACTATTAAATGAGGTGAGGGGAAGTAACAAAATTACACAATGACCCACTCCATTAAAAAAAATGAGAACAAATTTGTTATTTTAAATAGAAACTTTGCTGTTTTAAATTCAAACTAACTGTAACTGGTTTGGTTTTCCTCTCTTTTTCTTCTTTTTAAAAAATCTTCAGGTGGAATGGAATAATGTTATCAGTGTAGAAGCCAATCATTGCTGCAATCAGTTCTTTTGCGGAGCCTGGTCCACCTGTTTGGTGAATAAGAGATGGAGCCTTGAATATGCAAAGTGAGGCCCCGGGGTGCGGAGCTAAGGAAACAGATTTGCTTTTTAAAAATATATTTTTATTGATTTTAGAGGGAGGGAGAGAGAGAGAGAGAGAGAGAGAGAGAGAGAGAGAGAGAGAGAGAGAGACATTAATCAGTTGCCTCCCACACACACCAACTGCGGATCAAACCTGCAACCTGGGAATGTGCCCTGGCAGGGAATGGAACTGGGGACCTTTTGATACACAGGACGACACTCCAACTGAGACACACCAGCCAGGGTGCTCTCAATGCTTTTTGAAGTTAGGTGGAAGCTGGGAGGTTGGGGAAGGAAGGACTCAGGAGTGGGTTGGACACTGTATTAGTTTCTGTCATAACTAAGCACAACACACGCAGTGGCTTAAAATAACAGAAACTAATTTCTAACAGTTCTGGAGACTAAAGCCCAAAATCCAGATGTCAGCAGGGTCATATTCCCTTTGAAATCCCTAGTGTAGAATCCTTCATTGCATCTGGCAATCCCTGGCATTCCTTGGCCTGTGGCAGCATAACTTCAATCCCTCTCTCCTCCACATGGCTCTCTTCACTTTGTGTGTGTCTATGTCCAAATTTCCTCTTCTTATCATGATGCCAGGCATTGCATTAGGACCCACTCCTAACTTTATTACATTTGCAAAGCCACTATTTCCAAATAAGGTCACATTTATAGGTTCCAAGTGGACATGACTTTTTTTTTTTTGGGGGGGGGGGGCGGGGGATGTAAAGACTCCTAGTGTGTGACTTCACGAAGAAAAGGAATATTAACGTTGAATTTATTTTAAAGGCTATGGCTGCTGAATGAATGAATAAATGATGAATATGGAACTGTGATGTCAATTTCCTCCTTGACTTTATCTCCCAGTTTTCAGGATAGATCTGCTTTGCAACTATGCTGTACAGGTCGTATTGTTTGGTGCAATCAAGAAAACGACACTTCTTTGGGTCTCTGTGGGATATAAAAGGAACACCCATGAGAAGTGAAGTCAGGAATCTCATTGGAGGGACTCTGAGAAGGTAAAGCCAGGCAATGCTGGGGTGTCCCTGACATCAGGTTACAGCTACAGAAATAAAAGACACAAATTAGATGGGGATACTGGGGCTTTCTATAGTCTCCAACCAAGCTTTTAAGTATTTCGCACATTTCCAAAAATGACTATAGTTTGCTTTAACAACAGGAGGGAAACAAGTTAGTTAAAAGAAGGACAGTTCAAGGTGATGTATTATTTATGCATTAAGATCCTCAGAAAATGCTTAAAGAGCTAGCAAATTGGGTTCTCCCTTTCTTTAGTCTAATTATACCACTAAATACTATTAAAGCAATAATCTTCATCCTCCATGAGTATAATTATCCTCTTCAACTTATTTCCTTGAATCAGCCTGGGAGTTAAAAAAATTATTATAATTTCATTAAGAAATTCCTAGGTTAAAGCAGTTATTAGCTTTTATATAAAAAATTAATCAGGACATATTACCATTGTCTAGTAGCCACACAAAAACACTTAAAGTTGGTCCTGATTTATTTTACTATACTTTTGAAAAAAAAAAAAAAGATACGAAGCCGTGAATGAATAGACATTAGCCACCTGCTATGTTCCGTCACTATGCTGGAAAAGAGAATATAGCAATAAGCAGAACTTTCATCTGCTCTCAAAGACCTCACATTTTAGCTAGTGGTGGTGGTGGGATAGGAGAATAAATTGAATTGGTAATTACAATAATATGGGATAAGTGTCACAATGAAGGAAAACAGGGCTGCGAGAACATCCAGCACAGGAGCCAATGTGATCTGGGTGGAAGTGGGGAGAAGTTTAGGGAAGATCTGCTTGAGAGAGTTATGCTTGAACTGAGCCCTGAGGATACACAGGAATTTGTCAGGTGTAAGAAGAAGAGGAAGGGGAAATGGGTTGAGGAGGAAAGCAGGTATTTGAGTGTATCCGTAAGGACTATTTCAGTGGCAAATGGTAGCAACCCAACTCAAACTAGTTTCAGTAAGAGACGTTGGTTGACTCCTGTAACTGGAAAGTGAGAGGAAGGTTTTAGCTTCAGGCATGGCTGGAGCCCAGGATTTCAAACAATGCCAGGTTTCTGTTCTCTCTTCATATCTCTATCCTGCTCTTGGCTTCGCTTCACTTTCTAGGCCAACTTTCTCCTCATCATGAGCAAGATGGTCACCAGCAGCTCTTGTCTCAGATTCTCCTCATTTAAGAGCCACAGAGAAAAATGTTATCATCTTCAAATGTCCAAATATGATATTGGTTTGATGGGTCTGTTGGGCCCACAGTTGACTAGTGTCCCCCAGGTTGATATCCACGTCAGATGGACCTGTAGAAGGTGACCTCTCTGGGAAGAGTCTTTGTAGATGTTAAGAAGCTAAGGCCCTTGAGAGGAGAGCATCCTGGAGTTAGGGTGCGCTAAGTCCAGTGACTGGTGTCTTTATGAGAAGAAGAGAGGACACAGCCACACAGAGGAGATGGTGAAACGAAGACAGTGGCAGAGATGGGAGTGGTGCATTTACAGGCCAGGGGCTCACTTGTGTGGGAGTTCATTAGTGACTTTGTCCTGGGATATGGAGCCGGGACAACCCGGGTCTCAGAGTCACCACCCACAGTCTCTTAGTAGGAATGACATAAGCAAAATGCCACAGGTGCACAGAAATGGAATAACTCACCCAGCCTGGCTCAGATGCATGCCAGACTTGCCAGAGTGGCTGATGTTTGCTCTGTGTTTTAAAGAACGAATTTGCCACGTGACAGTAGAAAAGGCATTTGTAGCAGCTGCCACTGATGCCTGTTCATCAGTCCCTGCATGTTAGTGTCCAGCCCACATTTCTGTACATGCTGGTCCAACTAGCAACTGACAGCATCTGAAACCCTTTGCTTGAGGCTGTTTTTGGGCCCACAGGAGCACATGGAGGAGGCTGGTAGTGCCAGAGAATTATCACCCCCAGGGCAGCCCTCAGGCAATGACTAGCTGGAGTTGGTAGGTATATGGCCTAGCAATGCCATCCCTTATCTGGGAAAACTCTGAGATGTGTGTTCCACAGCTGCCCCACATTTATCACAGGGACTCCACTCCATTTGCCCCTGTTTGTTACTTGTTCGTTAATGTGTCATTTATTGGCTTCCTTTCCTTCCCTGTCTCCCTTGTCTACTCTCCAACCCGGGATCACCTCCCAAAGAAATGACTTACATTTGAATCCTTATCTCTGACTATCCTTCTGAGAGAGCTCCAACTTGAACAGCATTCCTCGCAGAAGGAATAGCATATGCAAGAACATACTAGTAAGCATGAAAATTTAAGGGATTGTCCAAATTATTTGAGCATCTGTTGCCTGGTCTATTGGTCTAATGGGTGAAGAACTATCTGGGGCTAAGAAATAAATGGATAAGTGGGTACTATGTTGTAATGTCCCCCCCGCCCCCCCCGCCTTTTTTTTTGAGAATTGTTGGAGTTCAGAAGATAGTAGGGGGTTGTTAATTTTCCCTGAAGCCCTCAGACCTAATCAGTGCCTGGCACAGAGTGTACACTCTATACATATTTTTGAATTAAGGAACTTGTTTATTGTATTGAGATTAGTGTACTAAAGGGGTCCAGAGTTTACTGTATAACACACGTTCAATAAATGTTTGTTGAACAGACTGAAGGGCTGTTCCAGAGGCTTTATTTGAATAGGCATTCTGCCCCCTGGTGGTGACTTTGGGGAGGGGGACTTTGCAGGTAGTGGTTTTGTGCTCTTGAATTTGAAGGACTTTGATTTTAGTTAGGGTTTCAAGGTTGTAAGCTGAGTTATTTATAACAGCAAAACAATGGAAATAGCTAAAACAGGAGAATAATTAATAAATGATGCAATAAAACATAATTAATAAATGTTTAAAATAGCTAAACAGGAGGATAATTAATTAAATGATGCAATATCCTTTCCATAGAACACCATGCAGTGATTAAAATGGATTAAGTTGATCTATATTCATTGATACAGACATTTCTCCAAGATCTGTTGTTCAACTGATAAACTGGAAGTCACAAAAAATACATACAGTATTATGTCATCATGTTACACACATACCCCCCCCCCCCCCTCGCAAGTACACCCAGACTTTTGGTTGGTTGAGAGGCAGTCTCAGTGATGAGATTTTATATATATACGCTTTATTAACAGTGGAGCATCTTCCCCATGGGCTATGTGGTTCACCCAGACAGCCAGGACCCAGACACAAATTCAGCACGGCCTCCAGCTTCTCGCTCTGCCTCCAATAGAGTGAGCACGTGGCCCTGGCGCACAGGGCCTTTCACGTTGAGGATGATGGAGCGGCTCGTGTGGTCCATGAATTCCACGTGGACCTGCGTGCACGGTCCCTGGGAACCGGTCCTGCCTAGCACCTGGGTAACCCTGGATACTTGATAAGGCTGCATACCACTCGTGTCCATGATGGCTACAACAGTCGGGCGGAAAGGATGAGAAGATTTTTAAGTCCCTTCCAGTCCTGAGCTTTTGTAATCCTAAGAAATCAAAATTATAGTTCATTTTAAAAAAACACATGCTTTGAACCATGTAATAACACTGTAAAACTTTATGGAGAGACATAAAAGAAGACCTGGATAAATGGAGACACATGTCAGTTTCCTGGATTGATAGGTTCAATATTGCAAAGGTATAAATTTCCTCAGAATTAATCTGAATTTAAAAATAGCAGCAATAAAAAAAAAAATCAACGTACGAATGCATTTTTGGTGGGGAAGCCTTAACAAATAGTTCTAAAGTTCTTGAAGGTCAAATGTGTAAGAAGAGCCAGGAAATATTTGAACATGAAATCGAAATCGTAAAGTTAGAATACGTTGAATCACATACTAGTGCCAGAATAGAGAAGGGAACAAAAGGTACAGTCCAGCAACAGATGTGGGTATTTAAGAGAATTTAGTATATAACAAAAGTGACACTTCCAGTCAGTAGGAAAGTTTGGGTTATTCAGTAAATTGTTGGGACAGCAGTTACCTTGCTGGGCCTCCCCATGAGATGGACACATGTTGTAAAAGTCCCCTTGGCCTAACCATTCAGAAAATATTTTAGACTATATTTTTCTGTCCTACCTTCCACTGAAATAAATTCCTGGTAGATTTAAGGAAAAACAAAGTCATTGACTTACTAGGAAAAATTGGTAAGTACATAAATTTGGGATTGAGACTGAAGGTAAATATGACATCAAAAGCAGAAACCACAATACAAAATTGGACAAATTTGTCCATATAAAAATTTTAAAAATGATGCATATATGTGTACATGAAGTAACGACGTTGAAAGACAAACATCAAGCTACATAAACAACAGGCAATTATTACATAGATAAAACATTTTTACAGCTCACTCTAATGAAAGTAAATATTTAATAGAAAAATGGGTTAAGGGCATGAACAGGCAACTTGCTAAAGAAGAAATCCAACAGATAAGCATGAAAAAGTGTTTACATCATGAGGAATGAAAGGAATGCACATTAATGATGGTAAGAAACATTTCATCCTATCAAAGTATTACGTATTTTCAGTAATTTTAACCTTGCATTTCAAGAGGGTTACACATCAAAATGCTAACAGTGGTTATCTTTGGGTAGTGAGATTAAGGGTGGTTTTCTCTTTTGGTTTTGCTTTTCTGGGGTATTAATATTTTATTTGTGCAATAAAGAAAAGTGCTCACCTGGAATCTCTGGAGAGCTCATCTCTGGTGAGTGAGCAAGACCACGGCCAAGCTGTGGCCTTCCTCAGGGCCCAGCCTGGAGCTAGATGGACCATACTGAATCATCTTGGAGCACTCCTCCCCCCGCCCGCCCCTTAACCAGGAACTGGTTGGTTGCTGTTTAGACAAGAGGGATGAATTGGAGGCAGGGAAACCAGTCAGCAAGCTGGTGTTGACTGGTGCAATAACAATCCAGGTGGTGATTTATAAAAATTCGATGGTGAAACCTGGTGTGACCACTCTCTCCAAGGGAAAAATAAAATAAAATGGCATGTCTGTTCATGTTAAATGGAAAGAAGGGCTGGGATGACAGAAGAAGAAAGTAAAGGAAGATAAATACGTGGATGAAGAAAACCTTGAGCCAATTTTTGTGAGAGTAGAATATACAAATGAAGATGTTGCAATTGTCTATGTTTGGGGTGAATTCAGATTCAGAACCAGTCATTTCCAACATTTGGAACAGTCATGCCTGGCATATTTAAAAAATAATAATAATGAAAGGTCACCCACCCATTGCAGCCCATATCAAATCCTGTGGCCACCTCATCTGCTCTCAGCCTGAATCGAGATCAGCAGTCTACACCTGGTTCTAAGACAGGTCGTGCCTCATCATTCTTCAGAGTCAGTCTCTCCTTTAATTCAGTATTCAGCCTCTAGAACTTCCTCATGGAGGCGTGCATGAAAGACTTTCTGTATCAAAGCAGCTTCCACTTCTGGGGACAATGCAGTTGCTTGAAGTTGGGCTCCCTGCAAACAGCCTCTGAGCTAAATCTGTGCGGGAGGTTGTTGAGGGGGTGGGCGTGGTCCTCAGGGACAACACCTACAAGGGGGTAAAGGAAAGAGGACTGGGCGGAGGCAGAAGGGGGCTTCTCAGCCAATCCGTGGATAGCTCTGGAGCTGGGATGGCCCTGCAGTGTTGTCCTCAATTGAAGTACAGTGGCCAGGCCTTTGTACACCCCCCGCCCCCCCATTCCCCAGGTTGCCTGGTCATTGCATGCATGCTGTCCCTGGGGAAAAGGCATATTTTGGATGAGGCAGCCAAAGGAAATCTCCAGGGAGGAAGGCAGCTGAATTGCCCAGGCCGCTGCAGGAGGGAAGTAGGCTTGCTGAAGTGATTTATTGTGTGGAGCCAGGTGACCAGGAAGAGGGTTATGTTCCAGAGGAGGATCAAAGGACAGACCACATACACAGGCCATGCGAGAGGAGCACCTGCATCACAAAAGAGTTCAGGGTGCAGGTCTGGGATGATGGTAAGAGACACAGGGCTGGGCCGGATACCATCCAGGGAGTCACAGAGGTAATAGAAGCCAGGTGGTGGCTATAACTCCCACAAGTCTGGAGGCTGCAGGCTCTAGCCATTGCTATAACAGCTGGCAAGGTCAGGGGGGCACCTAGGGGGCTTGATATGCAGGAGGCTGTGAAGGAATTTAATAGTACAAGGTGTCCCTGGGGGAAAAATCAATGGGTAGCCAACAGGGTGCTGTTTAACATCTATAACCAGAAGTAGGCAAGAATGGAGGAGCAGGAGTCTGAGGGCAGTTGCCTCAACAAAAAGGCATCCTTCTTGCTCAGTTCTCAGATCCGAGTCAATTTCCAGAACCAGACCACAGAGAGCCCATGACTTAAAAGGTGGGTGGGGTCCCTAGGAAGAAGGACCCAGTCACACTGAAACAGGTATTTACTGTAATGGTTATTCTAATACCTACAATCATTTTCTCAGCGAACAGCATGTTGGGGAAAGAGAAATCCCCAGGCATTGTGCAGGGTCTGGAAGGATCTTGTTACCCAGAAACCCAAAGTATTATCCTGGGCCCTCTGTGAGAGTGGGCACTTATGGAGGCCAGATAATAAGCAGAGTGCTGCACAATAGCCAGCTTACAATGGGTCCACGGGTCTATAGCTCCATCCAGTGGTCGTTCCCCCAGCACCTGAGGAGATATATAGGGTAGCGGGAGCAAGCTCCATATCAGGTCTTAACCTTCAGTTCTCATGGTGGGGGAGACCAAGTGAAAGCCTTCTGAAATGGCTCATTCTCTACCAACTTGAGATAATAAATCAAAACCAATACTCCATCCAAGGAAATGAGGGTGGTGATGGTGAAGATCAATGTCACTCCTAGAGACTGAAAGGATGCAGGAATGGTCCATCCTATCACATCTCCATTTAATTTGCTAGTCTGGCCCCTTCAGAAATCAGGGGAATGTTTGATAGACTACTGCAGACAAGACCTAACCATGCAGTACACAGCCATTGTGCCAGCTCTGTGATCTGTCTAATACAGTCCTCAAGGACCTGGGCCACCTGGACAGCCTACGGAACATCACACCCATTGATGCCACCATGCTAATTGTGCAAGATTAGCAAGAGGCATCTAGTACACAGGAAACCTTGGTAAGACACATGCACTTCAGAGGGTGGGAGATATCAAATCATGAAGATTCAGGGACCTGTCACTTCTGTTTTCAGGGAACTAGTGGTCAGGGGACTGCCAGGATAGTTGCTTCAAAGTAAAGGGGAAATTATAAAACACATAAGCAAGATAAAAGAAAAAATTACTTATAAACCTTTTAAAAGGGACACCTAAAATTGTTCATAGTGTTTATATCCTTTAAGATTTTTTTCATTGTGCAAAGAATTAAGTCCAACTAATATGAAATCACATAATTATCTTATACTAGAGGCCCAGTGCACGAATTTGTGCATGGGTGAGATCAGGCTGGGCCAGCCTGGGGGAGGGGCAGCGGGCGGTTGGTGGGCGGGCCCTGCCCACTGTCGAACTCCCCGTCAAGAGGACAATTTGCATATTAGCCTTTTATTACATAGGATCTTCTTTATTTACTTGTTTACTTGCTTATCACCTATCTGTCCTCAAGGTGATATAAGCTCTGAAAGTCTTGTTCACTGCTGTTTCCCCAGAACCTCCAAATGCATGTGGTGATCGATAAATAGTTTTTGGTGGAATGAATGAAGTGAACCATACACATTGTTTTTTAGTCTGCTATTTTCAACAAATTTCAAGATGCTTCAGATTATACTTCATCTTTCTTTCTTTTTTAAATAAACTATGACAATATTAGGTTTTTTAAAAAAATATTTTTATTGATTTCAGAGAGGAAGGGAGGGAGAAGAGAGAGATAGAAACATCAATGATGAGAGAGAATTGTTGACCAGCTGCCTCCTGCACGCCCCAACTGGGGATCCAGCCTGTGCCCTTGACTGGAATCAAACCCAGGACCCTTCAGTCCGCAGGCCAACACTCTATCCACTGAGCCAAACCAGCCAGGGCTACTTCATCTTTCTTAAAATGTGCCTCTCCACAAGTCATGGGAAAGCAGAGAGTTCTCACATTCCAGAGGCTACTATCAGTGCAACTTCAGGGTCAAGAAATCTTTAGTCTTTTGGAAGCCGAGTCTTTTTCCTCTTGGCTGGCACTGCCTACAAACCTGCAGCAGGCGCAATCTTACCTGGATCATTCTTTATATCACGGGCTCAGCTAAGTCAGGTTCCAAGACACCCAACTGAAGCTGTTCCCAGGCAAGCAGCCCAGCCCAATGCCACGTCCCTCTTCTGGCCACGCGGTGGCGGCAGAGCACCACAGTCTGCACAGTCGGCGCAGGGCCCGCCTACCCGCAGGGACGACTTGGGGCCCGGGCGCAGACTGCCGGAGTGGGTGGAGCAAAAGGCTCGCCGGCCCAGTGGAGGGCAGGAGCGAGGGGCGGGGCTCCTGGCGGGGAGTGCGCTTGCGCCGGGTGCGGTGGGAGGAGCCGTGGTGCTTTCGCCACTGCTGGCGTCCGTCCGCGTGGGGACGCCTTTGCCCTGCCTTTCTGAGTTGGCCGGGCCCAGGGGTGGGGAGTTCCAGGAGCACTGGGGTGAGGATCGGGGGTCCCCGGGGACCCGGCGGGGTTGGGGTGGCGAAGGCTGGGGTGGAGGCGGGGAGAAACGGAGGGGTGCCCGAGCGGGAATGGGGAGAGAGGGGTGAGTAGAAAAGGAATAGGTGGGCAGAAAGCGTCCTTCTTCCCCCTCCTCTTGGTGTGAAATGCAGGACCCCGGGTGCTGCCCGGGCACCACGGGAGTTGCAATTGTCCGGTGGCCGTGCTTTCCGGGAAGACACTCCGCTCCCCCTCCTCTCCTCCCCTCCCCGCTTAAGCTTTCCTGCTGGTCTGCGGTTCCTGTTTATCTCACTACCCCGCATCCTGCGCCACGTCCCCTGGGGACTCCGCTTCCCGCCGCTGGAGGCGCCCTAGCGTCACGCCCTCTCTTACTCCTCGCTCCTAGAGAAATAAGTTTTCCTGCCTGAACCTGCTAATGAGAAATAGAAAAAATTCCTGTGCAAACGTCTACATAAGCTTGTCTACAACAATCACTTAAGGAAAAAAACTATTTAAGTAACGTCACTTGCGTGTGTAAAGTGGAGCGAGAGTTTTATTAAGCCACGCGGGCCTCAGTGAGATTTCAGTCCGCGGGGATGAAAAGACCTCATTTGGAATTCAGGGCTCGGTCAATGACAGCGGCGCTGACCAATGCCCAACGCCCCCCTAAAAGGATTTGGGTACAAATCCGCATTCTCAGCCGCGTGGAGGGGAGGGTGCAGTCTGACATTTGGAAGCTTAAGAACCAAGTCTGTTGCCTTCCAGTTTATTTTTTTAAAGCCTTCCATCATGTGTGTACTTTGCTTGAATGATTATTTTAAAGTACATGCCCTATTTTTGCCAATCTGACAGCTGTTTCCATAGAAACTAGAGGAGAAATAGTCATTTTCAGCGGCGTTGTTAAAACTGTCTTCCAGGCTTCAGCTGTGAGTGCCAGTGAGTGCTGTACTTGCTCATTCTGAGATGGTACTTAAAGAATTAAGGATCTGAAATGTTCTTAGAGGCTAACAATCCAAGTTGTTTAATTTTCTCACATCATTAATTTCGTAATCCTAGATGTCTGCCAGCTATGTTTGTTGACCCCCTTCAGTTCTTTGTAGTGGATGTGTCAGCCCTGGTGTTTTTTTTTCTTCTGCTCTGTGTAGTCTAGTGAGGGGCTCTTTGAAAATGTATAGATTTCTCTCCCATTCTTTCCCCTTTCTTAAGGATAAGCCAAGGATTATGAACTATCAGGCACTATTGCTGTTCTAGGTGACACTTGATTGTCAGTGATGTAAATTATAAAATTTTTTAAAACTTATATTGGTATAACGTTATGCGTTCTGTGTCAGTAGAGCACTTTTTAAAAATTTCGCAGAAGTCCTGAGAGTTGAGCAGGAGTTTGCTTGGCAATGGGCAGAGCTAAGTAGTGTAAATAGACGTGTGTTGTCCTAGAGAGGACAGCTTTTCTGAGAAGTGTGAGTACATCAGTGGGTCTGGAGCTCAGGAGTCGGTGGAGGAGAGGTGGGGAAGATGCCTGGAGAAATAGTGGGAGGCCTGGTCTACCATATTGGAGGAGTTTTTTGAAGCCAGTGGAAACCAATGGAAATTACGAAAATGGTTGCCTTTATTGGTTTGGAGGCTTACAAAAGTAGTAATAGATGCTGTAAAAACTTAAACAGCACTGAGGTATATATGATGGAAACATTAAATCCCTTATAGCCACCATCCTGCCACCCAAAATAACCACCATGAATAGTTTGGTGTACATTCCTTTGGATTTACTTATATTTGTATATGCTACCATAGTTTAGCATTACCATTTTTGCAAATTGGGAAGGGGAGAGATTTTTGGCTGTTATGTTTCCGGTGCTATTTCTGGCATTTAGAATGGCATATGGTATGGCAGGTAGTACACTTCTAATGAACTATTTAATGAATGAATGAAGAACATGATTCAGAGATCAAACACTGAATGGGGTCTGGCTACGTTTGTTCAGTCAAGGTGGTTACTTTTTTTTTTTAAGTTGGTTGCCAACATTTTTAAATTCATAACTTTCACATAGAGCCTGATTTCTGGCTTTCCTTGAGAAGATTGGAACATTTGGCAACACAAAGCCCAAATTCCATTGTGCTTGTTGGACCTCCTTTAGGTGGGCATGAATCTGTATTTACATCAGTATGGCTCTGCTAATATTCACCTTCATTGCCTAATGTCCGGGGTGTTCAAACCATTGTTTACTTATTCTGTCTGTATCTTTAGTTGTTTTAGGTGGGAGGATACGTCTGGTCTCACGCCATCTTTACCCCAACCAGAAGTGCCAGTGTTTTTCTGAAATAAATAAATTTGTATTTAAAAAACAACAACAACATCTTACAAGTTAGGCTTATAAGCGTTACCTGCTTCTCCCACCCCCTCCCCACCCCATTACTGCCAATACTGTTTTTATGTAATCCATTTCTTATCCCCCAAATAATTTAGCATTAAAATAAAAATAGGTGTCTGCCCAGGCCGATGTGGCTCAGTTGGTTGGAGTGTCGTCCCATACACTGAAAGGTTGTGGGTTCGATTTCCGGTCAGGGCACATACCTAGGTTGTGGGTTCCATCCCCGGTTGGGGTGCATAGGGGAAGGCAACTGATTGATGTTTCTCTCTCAATAACATGTCCTTGGGTGAGGATTAAAAAGAAAAATAGACTTCCTCCAAGTAAAAATAAAAAATGGCAAGAAGAAAAGTTTTGAAAGTACATGTTGAAGAATAAGAAAAAAGTAAGTGAAGCCTCTTCGGTTTGTATTGCTCAAACGCACTGCTGTAGGGCTGAGAAACCCCAGGTAATTTAGTGCGAGATGTGTTAAAGGAAGGACTGGCACACCTATTTCCTAAAGTGTTGTGTTTCCAGTTTGGTAAATAAATATTTTCCAGAGATATTTATAGTTTCTTTTTTGTTGTTGTTGTTCTAGATAATCAAGCAAAAGAAAGATGAGCTTTGTCTATGGATTGCAGTCTGCTACTAGAAACTGTGTTTCCTCCCGATTTAACTTACTGACCAACTGGAGAAAATGTAACACAACAGCTATAACCTCACTGGACTGTCATCAAGTCCAAGTTCACCACATAGTAAATAATATTGAATGTAAACTGGGAGTAAAGCGGTGTAATAGGTTGACTTCTCTGCCTGGAAACTCTTATTTCTACAGAACTTTTAATAACAGAAGGACAGGATACCTCTCGAGTCTTAAAAGCAAGGGCAATAAATGTACAGCACGGCGTGACTCTTTTCCAAGACAGAAACTGATAGAAGAAGTTGCAGTAGGTCCTGCTCTTTCAGTATTGCATCCTCTAAGCTGCTTTCCCATAAGAGACATCAGGAGTTTCCACACTTCTCCACGGTGTCAAGCTGCTCCCATTCCTCTCTTGTGGATAATTCTTAAACCAGTGCAGAAACTACTGGCAATCATTGTTGGCAGGTAAAATGCTTTAAAAAAAAATAAACTTTTGTATTAAAGGATATTGGTAAAACTACACTTTGAAGGAAAATTCGTTAGATTTCCCTCCCATATTTAGCTCAAAGTTAAGATTCAGTTTTGTTATATAGGATTTAGTAATCTTGAAATAATTTACTGCATATTTTAAAAATTATTCTTACATATCTCACATAGGCACTTTTTAAAAGATTGACGTTGTATACATGATTGCAAAGAGAATCAGAAATGTTGATTATAACTCATAGATAAGAACAGTGCTTTACAAACATCCCATTTTTACTGTATGGGATTTGAGGCAGTGGATCACGAAACTGAAGAATGTTGCTTATTTAAGAATGAGCTTGCCTAGCTGGATTGGCTCAGTGGTTGAGCCGAAACGTATGTAAGGAGATCACAGTTTAATTCCCTGTCAGGGCACATGCTGTGTTGCAGGCTCCATCCCCAGTAGGGGGCGTGCAGGAGGCAGCTGCTCAATGATTCTCATCATTGATGTTTCTTCTCTCCCTCTCTCTCTCTCAAATCAATAAAAATGTATTTTTAAAAAAGAATGAGCTGTTACACCTGAAACTAATACAAAATAATATTGAATGTAAACTGTAATTGAAAAATAAAATTTAAAGTTCTCTTAAGAAAATTAAAAAATAAAGTGAAGGAGTTAATATTAAAAAAAAAAAAAAAGAACAAAGAATGGGCCCACTCCTAGCCAAGTTAATTCTTAAGCTATTAATATATACTTATTTTTTTTCTATTCTATTTTCAACAAATTTTTATTGTTTTTCTCTTGGTAGTTCTTTATAATAATTAACATTTTTACAGCTAAATGGCAGTACTTTATATTTGATTTAACTTCCTCTCCCCATAAGCCTGTTTTCTCTTATTGGCTCCATGAAGATTGAAGAAAGGTAAAGTTAAGCATTATCTCTTCCTAAAGCTTTCTTATGTTTAATAACAGTGAACTTTCTTCTAGCCTTCTTACTTTCATACCAGCCCAATTTTGTTTTTATCAAAATTGAAAACTTGTACCCTGTAATTTATTGTGTTCTTTATGATTTGGCATCAGCATGCAGAAAATACACACCTAGATTAGTTCTCAGTTTAAGTAACCACTGTCGAAGAAAACCAGAACTCGGCCATAGTTAAAGCAGTAAAAACAGATTTTATTCTAGAGTCTTGTAGTAGGGGAAAGAGGCCTCAGTGTAGAACCAGAGTCCGTTCTGAATACAGCATGGGCAAGTAGAAATTCATTTCTAGCCGAGGAACAGGGCAGGGGTTGGCGGATGGAAAATGAGAGGCAACATTGGGAGTAAGGGGAGATTCTGCCTGAACAGACCTAACAGGATTTTGCTGAAGGCAGGTGAGGGTGATCGGGTATCACCTGGGGGCTGGTGAAGGATGCAGCTCCCAGTTAGGTATCCAGGGTAATCAGATATGGAGGGTGGGGGTTTCTGGCTAAAACTGGAGAGTGCAGCGTCTGAAAGTGAAGGCCTCGTGGAAGAAGAGTTCAGGAGACCCCGAGTTGAGTTTGCTGGAGGAAAGAATCTTTGCCACAGGTCCGCCTGAGTTCTTGGGCCAGTAGCTCTTTTCCATCCTTTTAAATTATTTATTTATTTTTAATGTTTTTATTGTGGTTACAACTGTAAATTTTCTTTTAGAATATGTTTTTTAAAAAAAATAAATTTAAACCAATAATGACAAGTCTTGTAAAGTTTTAAATAGGAAGTAAGTATACTTCATAGGTTGGTTTAATCTTTTCAGGTTGAAACTCTTTAGACTCTGGAGTTTAGAGGCATTTTCGGTGTGACAACAAAATTAAGATAATTTAAAGAAGTTATGTTAGAAAATAAATCTTTGTCAAGAGAATGATGTGCATGTTTTATATTTCTGTTGTGCTTTTACAGGTGAACTCGCCAGGAAAATATGTCTGTCCCAGTCTTGAAAACATTGCTTGTTGTCAGAATGTCTCTGGGCTGTGATAAGCATCAGGGAGTGTTGTTGCCGGGTAGAAATGGGAGCTCCCCAGGTGTTATCTATAAAACCTCTGATTTCCTTCTTTTCTTTGCTTCTCCTCTTATTACTTGTCCTTTGTCATGTTCTAGAGGGGATGGAGTTTCTGCTACTGAGCAATACTTATCTCTCAAATCAGTGCTCAGGTAGTTTCTCTTGCTGAAGCGCTGGCAGCTTATGCTGGGGGTCTGATGAGCAGTGTGGAGAAGAGAATGGTGGTTCAATGTAGAGATGTTCATGTGGGCACTCCACTCCCTATGACGTGGTCAAGGGCTCAGACTCTGGAATCACATTGCTTCATTGCTTGGTTTTCCTCTCATCACCTCTATGACCTAGGACAAATTGCTTAACTTCCCTACGTCTCCATTTCTCTCCTGTAACCGTTCTTAGGAAGGTTAATGAGATGACATCTGTATAATGATTAGAAGAGTACATTGTGTGTGGTCAACAGTCAGTCAGCGTTAACTAGTGGTAGTTGTAGTAATATACCCCCTCGTTTGACGTTTACCTTTAAAATAACTGAAGAAAATTAAAATGAACATTAGACTTTTTAACTATAGCTCTATCTAGTTAATTTTTTCATCAGTTAGCTAAGAATTTTATACATTTCTGAAAAAACCATTTATACCGAGAAATATCATAAATTCAAGTATTTGATGACATAAAATTCTAGCAGTAAGCCTTTCGTTTTGGTGATATGTGCTGATACTATTATCAGAACCTTGAATTTTTCTTTTCGCTCTAGGGGCATAAGGAAATGGTGGCACGCACTTCCTCCCAACAAGAAGGAACTGTTTAAAGAAAGTGTAAGGAAGAACAAATGGAAGCTATTCCTGGGGTTGAGTACTTTTGGATTGCTCTTCGTAGTGTTTTACTTCACTCACCTGGAAGTGAGTCCAATCACAGGAAGGACCAAGCTACTGCTGTTGGGGAAAGAACATTTCAGTCTTTTAGCAGAACTGGAATATGAAGCAGTAAGTAGTAAGAATTGTTTTTAATTAGATTGCTTAATATAATACTGAAAGCAGGAAAGGTTCTTAAATATTTATTGTAGACTTTGATAGGGAATTAGCACCCCCCCACCCCCGCTTGCTCCCCACCCCGAAAAGGCTCAGACCTTTCATATTTAGTATTCCTACTGACGGTCTTGCTTTCCTCCCATTCACCTAGCTAACTCCTCTTTACCACAGGTCAGCTTAAATGCCACTTTCTCAGGAGAGCTTTTCTTCATTATCCAAACTGGGTTAGGCAGGGGCTACATTGGGCTTAAGGGGGTCTCCTTCGTATCAACTGAATTATGGATCAGCGCCTTTGCAGTGTGCCCAGTGCTTGGGGTTATTTCTCCTACTTCATTGTCTCTTTGCAAACTATGCTTTTCCTTGAGAGCACTTACCGCATGGGTAACATAAATTATTTTACATCATTACTTATTTGCTGATCTGTCTTCCTTGTTAGAGTAAGCTCCATGGGGGCAGAGGCCCTATCTGTTTTGTTTATGATTTTCTCTAGTATAGTGAGTGCACAAAGCAGTGCTTAGTATATATTGAGGTCTATAGTCTTGGATGTTTGTACCTTGAAAATTAAGTAGACTAAAAGGTTTTTTGGTTCTTTTTGTAATACCAGTCTTGACAATTTATGATAGTTTTTGAATGCAAAATAAAGTTGGAATTTAGAAGCCTTGGCTACTTGGAGAGTATAACTCAGGTGGCTGAACATTTTGCACTACTAGTGAGCTCCTCGAGGGCAGATCATCTTCTGTCGTCGGTGCATAGCACCCACATAGTGTGTGCTCAATCAGTGTTCACGTCTCATAGCCTCCCTGGATAGCTTTGTCAGGGTTAGAACTTTATCTCTTTTGTTCCAACTGAGTTTGCAAGTTTGCCAATGGAAAGTTATCATTAAGAAGAGAAATAACAATGGTTTTTTTTCACTAGAACATCCTTCCTAGTAGAATTTATACAGAGATTTGAGATGTTTCTTAGAATATAGTCTAGTCAGAGGCAAGTTTGAAGAAAGTGTTTGGGAAATTCTGACATGGGCCAACTTCTACCATTCACATTACCAAGAAGCTTTAAAAAATGATATACATGTACATACATGTATTTTCTTCTTTGTTTCTTTTTTTAAAAAAATATATTTTATTGATTTTTTACAGAGAGGAGGGGAGAGGGATAGACTTAGAAACATCGATGAGAGAGAAACGTTGATCAGCTGCCTCCTGCACACTCCCTACTGGAGATGTGCCCGCAACCAAGGTACATGCCCTTGACTGGAATTGAACCTGGGACCTTTCAGTCCGCAGGCTGACGCTCTATCCACTGAACCAAACCGGTTAGGGCTCTTCTTTATTTCTTATTTTTTAACCTACAAATTTAATACCTGCTTGGTACAAAAATTCAAACACATGTTCTTATAGGGCTGTTACTAAGCACTGTCATTGCAGTAGTTCTTCCTTATTCGTGGTTCCTTTTCTTTTTAGCCTCCATTCTGATTTTATTAACAGTTTTGGGTTTACAGCACTTGGTAGGGTAAGCATTCCCCAAGCAGACAGAATATCTTTTTCCATCAAACTTTCAGGTAAAGGAGACAAGTTATTTGCATAAGCCTGTTTAAACATTCCAGCTTTCATAATCCATCAACCCTTTCATTGGGGAAAAACCTTGATGTTCTCTCAGTCAAATTGTGGCTCACACCAGGGCTTCACCAGTGGATTTTGGTACCACAGTTTGTGGGGCTCCCATGTCAAGGAGTCCAGAAACTTCTCTACCCCTTGACCCTTTTACCCACTCTGATGTAAAGACTTTGGGTTCCCAGTGAGAGGTTGAGTCAAGAGACCCATGTTTTTTTTTTTGTCAGCCTTCATCTTGATTCATCTCCCTAACTACTGCTTGAAGGAATTACAGGTCAGATTTCTCATTATAATCTTTGAAGCTTGGCTTTCAAAATGTCTCCAAATAGAATAAATAAAGTAGACTTGTTTGGGGCTCTTTAATTCTAAGAGTTCAGTAGGGGGTCCTTTTGGCCTGCTTCATCTTGGGTAGTTCTGTATTAAAACCTTTGCTTGAACCCCATCAATGTCTGTTTTATTCATACCTAACCATTCAGCATAATATAGAGAAAATAATGTGCCCAGTAGTTCTAAAATTTTAGTAATTTCTTTTCAATCTGTGTGAATGAAACACTTAAAATTAATGAAATGTGGGATTTTTTTGTAGAGGTTTAACTTTCTTCTTAAGTATAAGGTGTTTTTCTATTCAGGAGGTTATGAAAATAATTTTCTTTTGTATTTTACTTTCTTATATGAAATCTTTATGTTCTCTAGGCAATATTTTGTTTTCTAAAATATTTAGAAAAATAGAAATAATATGTAAGCATTTTATTTATTTATAGGCTAATAGAAAAGATGAATGAAGATTTTATCTGAACTAATTTATGTGAAAAAATTTACTTATTAGAGTTTATTCAATTTGTGAGAAACCACATTGCCTTTGCAAGAAAATTCAAATTTGAGAAATTTGAGTTCTTAATATATGCGGATTTTTACATAATTAAAAATTAAAATGTTCAACAATAAGTAACCATATAACTCTCATGAAGATATAAACATTTTGTCGAGCTAAAACTCTTAACAACTAATTTTCTTTTTAATCTTTCAGTACATGGAAGAATTTAAAAATGATATGCTAACTGAGAAAGATGCCCAGTACCTGAACATTAAAGAAGTGTTTTATCATTTAATTGAATGCAATAAAGATATTCCAGGGATCTCCGAGATCAAGTGGATCATTCATGTGGTTGATTCCCCCGATATAAATGCCTTTGTGCTTCCAGTAAGTAAATGTTCTCAAGCCTGATTTTTAATTGTTAAATTTAACTTCCTTGTTTTCTTATGGTGTTCTAATTGCTTATATTATTTTCTTTATGGTGCAGAATGGACATGTGTTTGTCTTCACTGGGCTTTTCAATGCTGTGGTTAATGTGCACCAACTCGCCTTCATTCTGGGCCATGAAATAGCACATGCAGTACTTGAGCATGCTGTAAGTACCTAAAGTGAGCGCTCCGTTGTTGAAATACTGTAGTTAGCAAGTGAAACCTTTTAAAGAGCTGAATCTTTTCAGGTTTCTTTTTTTCCCCCTCTTTCTTTTGGATGGAATTTTAGTTTCCAGTTATTGTCTTATTGTTACCTGAAAAAATATGATTGTCTAATTTGGGGAGTTTTTATGGTGTTTAAGTATTTGATATTGAATAATTAGTGTTTCTCTTAAGTACTATTTTTATCACCAGTCTCTTTTGCTAAGAAGTAATTATTCTCAACCTCTAATTATTTCAAATTAGGTTTAAAATTTTTTATAATTATTAACATACTGGTAATCTAGTCAGAAAATTAATTGTAGGAAAGTGATATTACTATTTAAGTGGGTAAATTGGTTTTCTTGCTTTTTTTATTCATTCTCTGAGGGTAGCTTGGAGCATCTTTGAAAATGTCTAGAAAGATATGACATATATAATTAATGCAGAGAAACAATAATGATACCTTGCCATTTTACAGTTTATTGAGCTTTTTAACACGTACCTTCTCATTCATAATTTTAATGCCGTCCTCATGAGGTATGTATTTAATATCCCTATATTGTCTATGAGGAAACCAATGTTTAAGAAGGCTCTAAGTAACATCACTGATGTGACAAAGTGGAAGAGTTGGGACTTTAAACCAGATCTTCTGTTGCAAGTCCATCGTTGCTCCCTTTTACCACAGTTATCTGGTTGTTGGCAGCACTTTCTTATAGGTTGCAGAATTCAGATTGATTCATGTTCCTGTGAAGGCGCATCTGTTCGTTTGACTTGGTGTGAGCCCATAGAAGTTTATATTTATTTACTCATATTTTATTTTTATTCATTTTTATCCATTTATTTATTGATATACAGCACAGGGAATATAGTCAAAATATTGTAATAGCTTATGGTGAATAATGTATAAGGTATATAAGTGTTGAATCACTCTTTGAAACTAATATAATATTGTATGCCAATTATACTTTAGTAAAAGTTTTTAAAAATATGCATGGCTCTTTTGTCCACATAATTAGAGAGAGGTATATTCTCTTTAATTGGAAACATGAAGGTAAATAGTGAAAGGATTGTGAAATGCTATAGGAAATGCAAGTAATATTAACTTTAAATGGAAATGATAATATTACTAATTTCTCTAAAATTCATCTCAAATTCTACCTATTCCTTAGAGTATTAATAAGATGAGGTGGGCCAAAGTTGTGCTTATCTGAAGCACAAATAGTAAAAATCTTTATTTCTTCTTAGTTGTAGGAAAAATTTAAAAATATTTTCTTTAAACATATACAAGAATAAATCTGAGCAGTTAAAATAGATTTCAAGAAATGGCTTCAGAACTATAAAATCAATTAATTTTGGCCATTTTTAGCATTTAAAACCTGTTACTATTTAGTGCATTGTTTTTCTGGCATCTCATTCAATGCTGCATTCAGCATATTGTTACCATCTCTGTCAGTACAAGAACAATAATTAGATGAGACATGAAAAGTAAATAGCAGCCTTAAAAATAGAAAACAGTTACTAATATTACTTTGGCAGAGGTCTTAGACATGATCAACACTGTGTTTTCTCTTTTAGGAGTCTCCATTTTGATTTGATGGAGCCTTTTATGTTGTATTCTTTAGTCCACAAATAACATAGATTTTTCTGTATAATAGCAATTATATTCTTCGATAATTAATAACAGAGATTGTTCTCTTCTATAACAACTTCACCATTTGGAATTTTACTCTTTCATGCTAAAATAATTCCACAATTGTTTCTTATGGCCCATCATGCTTTTCTTTTTTTAATCCTCACCCGAGGATATTTTTTCCATTGTTTTTTATTGAGAGTGGAAGGGAAGGATGGAGGGCAAAGGAGAGAGAGAGGGAGAGAGGAAGAAACATGGATGTGAGAGGGACTCATCAATTGGTTGCCTCCCACGCTGGGGATTGACACTGCAACCTCAGTATATGCCCTTTACTGGGAATTGAACCCACGACCTTTGGGTGTGTGGGCTGATGCTCTAACCACTTAGCAACACTAGCCATGGCTGACCCACAGTTCTTATCGTGAAACAAAGAATGCTTCAAGAGGGCAGGTTATATTGTAAAGAGAAATATTCTAGTGGTTATTTTTAGTTGTCAGCCATGTTTTATACATTGAAATAATGACTTCTATATTGTCGGTATTAGCAACATTGTCACCATACCTTGAGGGATAGTATATTTTGGATTGCAGTCAAACTTTATTGTGCTCACACTGGTGAAAATAGCAGTTAAGCTTTTATATTTTAAAGAAGATACAGTTTTCAGTCTAACAATGAACAATCCTGTGCACTAAACTTATAAATATTATTACTAAAAACAACTATTTTAAGTAAAGCCTTTTGTGATTATTGCTATAAGTAAATACAAAAATTCAAAGAATCCAGTTTCCTGGTGAGAAATACCAAACTTTTAAAATTGCAAACTCATGTAAAGTGAATCATACTTCATATATTATGTCATGATGGCCAAATATTTTTATTTAAAGTAAACTTCTAACTTTTTTTCTGAATTGTTCCTTGTTTTAACTGCTTCATGTGTTAGGTAGTGTGTAGTCTCTGTCCAAAAAGTTTAATAAACACATTTATGTGATTTAAAAAAAGAATTAGCAACTATATTAGAAACTAAAATTTCTTGGGTTTGATTCCTTGTCCTTTTTCTAATAGCTGTGGCTCCATCTTAGTTTCTTTAACTATAAAATAGGGATAATATACATATTTCACGAGATTGCTATGATTGTTAATATAAGAAACCGGAGATTAATGAACCTGTCATTGTATCTGAGTAAGTGGTTCAGTATATGTGAATGAATGAATCCTATCTAATAAAAGAGTGATATGCAAATTGACCATCACTCCAACACAAATGGCTGCCCCCATGTGGTCAAAGATGGCTGCACCCATGTGGACATAAGATGGCCACCACAAGATGGCCAGCAGGGGAGGAAAGTTGGGAGGGACCAGGCCTGCAAGGGAGGGCAATTGGGAGCAATCAAGCCTGCAGGGGAGGGCAGTTAGGGGTCGCCAGGCTGGTAGAGGAGGGAAGTTGGGGGGGACCCAGGGAAGGGCAGTTGGGGGGGACCCAGGGAAGGGTCCTACAGGGAAGGGCAGTTGGGGGGGACCCAGTCCTGCAGGGGAGAGCAGTTAGGGGTGACCAGGCCTGCAGGAGAGGGCAGTTAGGGGCAAACAAGCTGGCAGGGGAGCAGTTAGGCATCAATCAGGCTGGCAGGGGAGTGGTTAGGGGGTGATCAGGCTGGCAGGCAGAAGCAGTTAGGGGCAATCAGGAAGGCAGGCAGGCAAGCAGTTGGGAGCCAGCAGTTCTGAATTGTGAGAGGGATGTCCGATTGCCTGTTTAGGCCCGATCCTACCTAAACAGGCAGTCGGACATCCCTCGAGAGGTCCCAGATTGGAGAGGGTGCAGGCTGGCTGAGGGACACACTCCCCCGTGCATGAATTTCATGCATTGGGCCTCTAGTCTATATATATAAAAGCCTAAGCGATCAGTCGACTGGTTGCTATGACTGCACTGACCACCAGGGGGCAGACGCAGGAGCTGCTCACTGGTGGTCATTGCACTCCCACAGCAGGAGTGCTGCTCAGCAAGCTTACAGAGCAGCAGTGGTGGCAGGTGCAGTGGGGCCAGTATGAGTGGGAGCAGTGCGGCGCAGCCCCAAGCCCAGGCTTGGGCTCTTCCTCAGCCTCCTGCCGCTTCATGCACTACTACATCTCTTGGGGGATGTTGGACTGCCGGGGATTGGGCCGAAACCAGCAGTCCGACAACCCCCAAGGAGTCCCAGATTGTAAGAGGGCGCAGGCTAGGCTGAGGGACCCCAGTGGTGCACACTGGACCTCTAGTGAATATACAGAATAAGTATGTAAGCAAGGGATGGAACAAGCACACTGGCAAAGGATAAAGCACACAGAAGAAAAAAAAAAAACTTACAGTCTTAGTTTGTGAAGGTCATTAAACGTAAGTTATTTAATGTGATTACACATGACAAACTAGAAAATGTAAGCATGTGCTGTCTCAATTTATTAAGTGTAATTTTCATTATTGTGATTATTCTCAGGCAGAAAAGGCCAGCGTGGTTCATTTATTGGATTTCCTAGGTCTAATTTTTCTCACAATGATTTGGGCTGTTTGTCCTCGAGATAGCTTGGCAATTGTGGGCCAGTGGTTGCAGTCTAAATTGAAAGAGGTAAGTCTGAGACAATAACTTGAATTTCTAATGGTCTGTGGTGAGGATATTTTAATGTTACTGTAAAGCAACAAATGTCAGAGATGTTTTAACATATTATCATGAAATCTGGGGACTAATTTAGAGTTTTATTGTTTTCTCATTTTGGGGGGATATTCTCTCTGATGATGGAGAGAGATGGGTTGGAAGAACTTAGCCACTTTTGGCTTTACCTTCAAACTTTCCACTTTTGTGTCTCATAGTGACTGTGGTGTACCCACTGGATGATTCTCTGCCCCACCCCCCCAAATATTTGAGTTTTCATGGAGAACTCTTAAAAGCTATAAACTTCTATGGACACAGGGTTGACTGAGCTACTCTATCACCCTTACCTCCTCACTCCTAGTTAAACTAACATTGCCTAGAAAATATTGAAAGAACAGTCCTGTTAGGTGTTTGTTAACTTGTGTTTTGGTACTTATGTATAGTGATAATCATCTCATAAAATGTGTTGTCTCTCATTTTGTTCAAAACATAGCAATATTGAAAGTAGGTTCTGCAATCTTGCTTTGTTAACTATGATTAATTATTTTATTTTACATCTTTTTTCAAATTTTTCTTCTTGTCCTGGGAGGTTTGGTTATTTAGGAACAATCTGTTATTTGTTTATTTAATGATTTGTGGAGCACCCATCAGAGTGCCATCTGGGTGCTGTTTAAATCTAATGTGTAAAATTCTTTGAGACAAATTGCTTTAGAAATTGGATAACTAAGTATTTTATTCAGTGTTACCATATCATTTGGCTTCATTTATATTGAAATAAATGTTCTTAAAAGGAAAAAGAAGGAATGGTTATTGCTTAGGTTATAGGATCTCATCTTTTGAATTTTATTTCTGTTATGATGTGCTGGGAAGTCAAAGGAGTTAATTTAGTTTTTTCGCTATCTATCAATAGCTAGCCTTTTTCGTAATGGAATCAGAAGATTTGGTCATAAAGATAACTTGTAGCTATTTCTTTTTTGAAATACTTGATGAATTCTGCTACTTCAGTATAATTCTTTAATTTAAGAATTAAACAGAAAATAAAGTAGGAATTACTTCTCTTGGAACCCTTTTCCCCCTAAATCAAGTGTCCCCCAAACTTCAGTGACAAGGAAATATTTCTAGAAAGCTTGCCTGTTGTGATTAGAGAGAGAGAGAGAGAGAGAGAGAAGCATGAGTATAGTGAAGTCACTAAGGAAGGGGAATTGCTGACATTTATTTGCAGGAGAAAGGAAGAGAAGAAGGAAGAAGGAAGGGCCCTCACTTAACCAGTGGGGAGCTCTATCTTTGTAATCTTAAAGATCTGGGAATAGTGTAGCAGCCCTCATAAAGTGCAACGAGGCAGGGGTTTGAGAGTTATTAATAATAATTATAGTAGCTAACTCTTATGAAATGCTTACCATATGTTAGGCACTAGGATAAATAATACACATGAATTATGTATAGGGGTTAAGAATACAGGCTCTGATCAGATGAATTTAGACTCTTTAGATCTAAACTCTATAGAGCCTGGGCAAGTTACTTTACTTATGTAAGTCTCAATTTCTTCATTTGTGAATTGAGATAACAATACTGGCTAATTCAAAGCATTGTTGTGAAATGAATGATACATTTTAAGCAGGATTTCTCAATATAACCCCAGCCCTATTGATATTTTTGGACTGGATAATTCTTTTTTATTTAAATATTTTTATTGATTTCAGAGGAGAAGGGAGAGGGAGAGAGAGAATCATTGATTGGCTGCATCCTGCACACCCCCTACTGGGGATCGATCCTGCAACCTGGGCATGTGCTCTTGACCGAATTGAACCTGGGACCCCTTCAGTCTGCAGGCTGACGCTCTATTCACTGAGCCAAACTAGATAGGGCTGGACTGGAAAAATTTTTTTGGAGAGTTGTTCTGTGCACTGAAGGGTGTTT
This sequence comes from Eptesicus fuscus, assembly GCF_027574615.1. Lineage (NCBI taxonomy): Eukaryota > Metazoa > Chordata > Mammalia > Chiroptera > Vespertilionidae > Eptesicus > Eptesicus fuscus. Next base: position 40,331,265 of record NC_072481.1, on the reverse strand, counting down.
AGTAGCCTTTAAGCATCTAGCTGCCTCTAAACATTTGGCCTCTACCCACTAGATGCCAGTAAAATTCTTCCTTCCCACCCTCCCTGTCCTGCTCCCCCAGACAATCAAAACTGTCTCCAGATACTTCCAAGTGTCCTGAGGGGACACAGTCACAACCCTTTAGCAACCACTGATTTAAAGCATTTAGCACAGTGCCTGGCACAGAGTAAGGACACAGTAAATAGGAGCTGTTATCATTGTTTGCTCAGTTTATCCTCTCTGCAACATGTGATGCTACTGGGCTTAGATGTGTTAAATAATTAGCCCAGGGTGAACAGTTAAAAAGTGTCAGCATGTGTACTTGAGCCTGATTTTGTCTCCTTTGAGAGCCAATGTTTTTAATTAGTTATACTATCAGTGGACTTGATGGGACACCTGGAGATGAATTGTGGAGAGTGAGGTCACTGTATAACACAGTTTAGCAACCTAAAACAGACATTACTGAGGAGGAAGAAAGTAATATACAATGGTCACATACTGTGGGTCAGATTGATTATATTATTCCTAGCTCTCACTGGCATGCACTTCTGAAAAATTGCTTCCCCAATTAATAGCTCTTTTCTCAAAAGTTCTGCCTATTGATCCATCTCCTGCAAAGTTTTAGTGCTTACTGAAAATGAGAATTTAACTGGAAAGCATTCACATAAATACAAGTAATTAGGAAAATTAAAGTTACAATATCTATTTGCATTTTTTAATTGAGGTTGGAAGAAAATTTCATTTTCCTAACTAATCAATACCTAGAAAAAAAAAAGGAAATTAGGATAGTTCATCAAAGAAAGAACATTCTGCTATATGGTTAACTTTCCAACTGAAATAAATCCTCTGGTAGTGTCACTGGCTATTATATGGCTGTACTTTTTCAGTTTTCTTTTAAAACCCCAGGATCAAACTATTCCTTGGCCATAATAAAAGGCTGCATCAATAAGCTTTCTTAGAGAATCTTCCACATAGTAGGTGGGAAATATAAATGGGTAAAAAGAAGTCCTCTCTGTGATACAATAGACTCTTCAGAAGTCTGTAGGCATGATTTTGTTTTTATTCTTTCTGTTTTAAAAATATTAACCTCTGGTGGAGGAAATAAAGGCTGCACTGTGTGTTTTATGCCATGGTGTTCTTAAGATGTTAATAAATGGAGAGTATAAAACTTGATTCTAGATACACCATGCAATTAACTTTAAAAGTCTCATTTTGTTGTGAAATAACCTTAGTGGAGCTTTTCTTTTCTATTTCTTCTTAGTATTTGTTCAGTAGACCATACAGTAGAACACTGGAAGCTGAAGCTGACAAAATTGGACTACGGCTTGCTGCAAAGGTACAGTGTTCAGCAGTTGAGAATACACGGTGTCCTTCACACAGTAAAAGATAAATGTATATTGTCTTTTTTTTTTTTGGTGCCGAAACCCGGGATAAATGTGTATTGTCTTAATGAAGTTTGGCATGGACAGCGAATGAGAGATTGTATTCAGTTTTTCATTATCATCATTTTAAATCTGCACCTTCTGGAAGCTAACGCTCTCTTTATTTTACTCTTTTCCCTTATTTTGTGGACCTAAGGAGGCTTTTTGAGTAAATAAGATGATGGGTAGCTGTTTTTCCAGACTGGGAGAAAGGTTTATCATATTGTAGCTATGATCCCGGCTGAGCAAACTGAATTTTCACCATTAAAATAAACAATAGAAGAGCAGACTTATTACTCTGTATCTTTCAGATTACTTTTGTTATAGCAGATGGCTTATTTTTACTCTCCACAGAGAGCAGCTCTGGGTGTTTACCCTGATTTAAGTTAGCTTTGTTCATGTCTACTTAACAGGGCACTTGACACTGGGTTGCTGTTTTTAAACACCTGTGACAACTGAGTATTAGCAGCAATAGGATTTAATTAGGAGTAAAACTGAACTTTTCAAAATCAGTGAAAACAATGCTACTTCATATATTAAATTCAAATGTATTTGATTCTCTGTTGAGTTTTTGGTAGTTATTGAAAGTCCTAACTACTATTAAAAATCATTATTATTGGAACTTCTCATTATGAGTTTTATGGATTTAATTTCATAAATCAAGATATTACTCATTCACAAAAGCAAAAGCAATTTTTTAAATGTTATATAAGTAGAATTAAGTAAATTATCAGATGGATAGATGAAGATGGATAGATGAGTCTCCCAAATAAGTGTCTATAGATTGGCTATCTCATGATTTTCCTCAAGCTAATGTACTACTGGTACAGTTTATGAAATTTTCCTTTTAGGTAAGTGTGTCTGGTTAAGAAATCTTTGCCAGTCTCTATAAATTGTTCCTGTTGTATTTTCAAGAAGCTTTATTGTCTTGTTATTTTTTTAATGTATAGTATATAGTAGTAAAAAGAAGTCAAGATATTTTCCCTCATATGGATAGCATTGTTTATCAAAGAGTCATTTTTCTTCACTGTACTTCAGTGTCTCTGTCATAAATTTAGGAGACTATGTGGAAGTTTGTTTCTGAACTCCCTATTCTATTCCATTGGCCTTTTATTTATTTTTGAGCCAATATGACATCATCACTGTAGCTTTGTAATAAGTCTTAATATCTGAGAGCTGTCCTCCAGTGTTGTTCTACAAGATTGACTTGTTATTTTTAGTCTTTTGTTTTTCCATATAAATTTCATAATCAGCTTATCAAATTACACACCTTTACAAAAACATGCCTGGGATTTTGTTTGGAGTTGTGTACATTAAATATAGGTCAGTTTGGGTACAGTTGACTACTGTCACCAATATTGAGTCTTCCAATCCATGAATAATATATTTATTCATTTATTTAAATACTAGAGGGCCAGTACATGAAAATTCATGCACTGGAGGTGGGGGTCCCTCAGCCCGGCCTGCCCCCTCTCACAGTCCAGGAGCCCTCAGGGACGGGAGGTGACCTGGTGATCAGGGGAAGGCGACACCCCATCACACCTCTGCTGCTGCCACTGCCAGCAGTGCAAGCCTCGGCCGGTCCTGGTTACCTGAGCCTTGGGCAGCCCTGGGCGTCTGGGCAGCCACCATCCGAGGCTTGCCTGCGCCTCAGGCCAGCCATGGGCGGCTGGGGGCCTGAGGGGACTGTGCGCCTGCTGCCCTGGTGGGGCTGAGGAGACTGGGCGCCGCCATCTTGTGGCTGTGGGTGCTGCCATCTTTGAGGGCGTGGCAGTCAATTAGCGTATTCCCTCCTTATTGGCTGTGGGCGCCGCCATCTTTGTGACGGCATGAGGGTCAATTAGCATATTCCTTCTTTATTAGATACGATTCTATAACTTCGGTGATGTTTTGAGATTTTTTTGTGTATAGGACTTACGCATTTTTTGTTATATTTATAGGTAAGTGATATTTTTTGATGTTTTAAATAATACCATTTAAAAAATACAGTTTGTTTTTATAATTAACCTTCTATCCAGAAACCTTGCTAACTTCACTTAATTCTAATAGTGTGTGGATTCTTTTATATTTTACATATACATAGTTACCTTGTCTGCAAATAATGACTATTTATTTCTCACTTCCAGTCCATACACACACACACACACACACACACACACACACACACACACACACACACACACAGTGCATGAAATTCATGCATGGGGGGGCGGTGTCCCTCAGCCCGGCCTGCACCCTCTCTAATCTGGGACCCCTCAAGGAATGTCTGGTGGGATCAGGCCTAAACAGGCAGTTGGACATCCATCTCACAATCCAGGACTGCTGGCTCCCAACTGCTCGCCTGCCTGCCTTCCTGATTGCCCCCAACCGCTTCTTCCTGCCAGCCTGATCACCCCCTAACCACTCCCCTGCCAGCCTGATTGATGCCTAACTGCTCCCCTGCCAGCCTGTTTGCCCCTAACTGCCCTCCCCTGCAGGCCTGGTCACCCCTAACTGCCCTCCACTGCAGGCCTGGTCCCCCCCAACTTCCCTCCTCTGCCAGCTTGATCACCCCTAACTGCCCTCCCCTGCAGGCTTGATTGCCCCCCTTGCAGGCCTGGTCCCTCCCAACTGCCCTTCTCTGTTGGCCTGATTGCTCACAACTGCCCTCCCTTGCAGGCCTGGTCCCTCCCAACTGCCCTCCCCTGCTGGCCATCTTGTGGTGGCCATCTTGTGTCCACATGGGGGCAAGATCTTTGACCAAATGGGGGCAGCCATCTTGTGTGTTGGAGTGATGGTCAATCTGCATATTACCCTTTTATTAGCTAGGATAGAGGCCTGGTGCACGGGTGGGGGCCGGCTGGTTTGCCCTGAAGGATGTCCCGGATCAGGGTGGGAATTCCCTTGGGGCGTGGGGCAGCCTGGGCGAGGGGCCTGTGGTGGTTTGCAGGCCAGCCACGCCCCCTTGGCGACCCAAGCAGAGGCCCTGGTATCTGGGGTTTATTTATCTTCTACAATTGAAACTTTGTAGCCTGGAGCAAAGCCAAGTCTTCTGATTCCTCTCTGGCGGCAGCCATTTCTGTTGGGATTTATGTATCTTCTATAATTGAAACTTTGTAGCCTTAAACAGTGGCCTGGGCCGCCAGGGTGTGTGGAAAGCTTGGCTTCCTCCATTGCCGGGGGCAACCCTAGCCTTCTGCTCTTTCCAGCTCCGTAGCTGCCACCATTTCTTTTTGGGTTTATGTATCTTCTATCATTGAAACTTTGTAGTCTTGAGTGGAGGCCTAGGCTGGCAAGGGCAGGTGGAAAGCTTGGCTTTCTCCATTGCCAGGGAAACCCAAGCCTCCCTCCTGCTGTCTGTGGCTGTAGCCATCTTGGTTGGGTTTATTTGCATATTCGCTCCTGATTGGCTTTTGGGCATGGCTTGTGGGCATGGCTGGTGGGTGTAGTGGAGTGATGGTTAATTTGCATATTACACTTTTATTAGATAGGATTTAAAAATATTTTTATTGATTTTCAGAGAGACAGAGAGAGGGACACATTGATTGGTTGCCTCCCCTATGTGCCCCAACTGGGGCTGGGAATCGAGCATGCAACCGAGGTATGTGGCCTTGACCGGAATCAAACCCAGGACCCTTCACTCTGCAGGATGAAGCTCTATCCACTGAGCCAAACCAGCTATGGCTTACTATTGACTTTAGAATGTTATTTATATATTCTGGATACAGTCATTTGTTGGATATGGGAAAGTAGTTTTTCCTTATCTATGACTCATCTTTTCCTTTCCTTAGCAAGGTTTTTATTTTTTTGTAGAGCAAATATTTTTAATTTTAATGAAATCCATGGAGCCTCTATACCAATTTCTGGAACTCTCTTTTTTTCTGGTATAATCCTCACAAATTCCAGCCCCTTCTGCAGCCCTGAACTTCTGTTTCCTAACTCCTTAGCTCATCTGGTCTCACCATGCTCTGCTTAGAAGCCCTACCTCCTTCTGTGTGGTCAGGAAACTGTCCTAGCAGAGAGCAGGGGCAAGTCTGGGGACCACCTTAGTGCTTCTCTTTCTCTCAAGAAGTACATTGTTGTCCTACTTGTTGTTCAGAACTGAAAATGTTTGCCTCATATATCTGTCCAGTTTCATAGATATTTATGGTGGGAGGGCAAGTCCAATAATAGTCACTCTCTCATGGATGGAACTATAAACCCCAAAATTTGTGACTCATGATTGTCTGTCCTTGTTTTATAAGAAGGCGCGAAGAAACTTTTTAGAAGCTCTGTAGGCATACATTAGATAGTGAGGTAGCTTTTTTTAATTTTATTTTTTAACTTCCTCATGGAATATACATAGGCCTTTTTAAAAAAATATATATTTTATTGGTTTTTTACAGAGAGGAAGGGAGAGGGATAGAGAGTTAGAAACATCGATGAGTGAGAAACATCGATCAGCTGCCCACTGCACACTCCCTACTGGGTATGTGCCCACAACCAAGGTACATGCTTCCGACCAGAATCAAACCTGGGACCCTTGAATCTGCAGGCCAATGCTCTATCCACTGAGCCAAACCAGCTAGGGCCATAGGCCTTTTTTTTTCTGTGGCTGTTTCTTTACAGAAGAATCCTGTAAACCTCACTGTCACTGTTTGGGGGAGGGAAGGGGGTTCTCCATTCATTGTGGAGATTTGACTTAATTTGCTGTTTGAACTTACCCACTTCTTTCCTGGGTATCAAATACTGAACCTTCCTGCATTCCCATAGTGAGGGTGTCCGTCCAGGAAGCAATATGGTGTTGTGATAATGAGTGAGTCCTGGGATTAGACTGCCTTCGTGTGAGAATTTGCTTGGCCAGAGAGTGCTAGCTGTGTGATCTCAGGATAGTTGTCTATCCTTTTGGAACCTTGATTTCTCTCGTCTGTGGTATAGGAACAATAGCAGGACCTATGTTATAGCGCTGATACAATCTAAGTCCTAAGAGCACTAGTCTTCTAATCATTTATGTTCAGATGTCAGCCTGTTATTCCCTCTTCATATTTTGCAGATATCTCAAACCTAATAAATTCAACGCTAAATCCTTGATTTCCCTTCATATCTATTTCTCTTTCTAATCTTCCTTTTTCCAATAAACATACCACCTTATATTCAGTTGCTTTTGGAAAACACCCAGAGTCCTCCTTAGTTCTTCCCTCTTCTTTATCATTTACATGTAATCGCTTACCAAGGCTCACTAGTTCTATCTGTAAAATATACCCCAATGTGTTTCCATCTCTACTATTAGCATTTTTTAATTACCTGGACTTCTGTGCCAGCCTCATTATATCTTTCACCAGTTCCATTTTTACTCCCCTCCATTCTGTTATCCCTGCCACAAAGAAGAATCAGGTCTAGTAGTCTGGGATATTCACTTTCTCAATGCAAGACTTCCATTGACAGTGGCCAGCATTTGCCATCAGATTTTTTCAGATTCTGGCTGACTTACCCTCTAATTCTGATTGACACAGTTAAAAAATATATTTGTGAATATAATCAGAAGACAGATTTTTTTTTTTATGCCCAGGTCCCAAGCTCTCTAAATTGGTGTGTTTATAGCTCTTCTCTGACTTGTTATGTTGATGTTCACTTACCAATTCACCATGTATTTAATGTGTGCCTATCTTCTAGTCTGTAGGGATGCACAACACCTTGATGGAGATCACAACTTAGAGTAAGAAAGAGGCTCCCAATTGAATATATCATAGAGATGTCACTTTATCTAAGGGTCATGCAAACTTAGTCTAGGGATTAGGTTGAGGAAGAAATTATTTGAAGTGAAGATATAACAACTAAGTAGTAATTATTCTGGTGAAGGGGTTGGTGTTTTTGACGGACAGCATGTCTAAAGGAAGAGAAATGATGGCCTTGTACGGGAATTGAAAGTTCCATGTGACTACAGAATAGAGTCAAGAGCACCAGTGTCAAGAGGGAAAAGTGAAAAGTGGGCAGAGACTTCTTTGTTAGCAATTGTAAGGATTTTATACTGTATCTTGCATAGTGGTTAGGACCTTGGACTAGAGTTAGACAGACCTATGCCTGAACTCTTGTCTCTTCCACATGACTGTGGAAAAATCACTTTAATCTCTTCAAGTCTGTTTCCTACTCTGAAAAAATGTGAATAGTGATAGTATCTATCTCAAAGGGTTACTTTGAGTATCCTGGACTTGATTCTTCTTGTGGATTGTATCCTTTTATTTGGACATTAATGCATCACACTCCCTTGACTTCTTGCCATTTAATATTCAGATCATATAACGTAATTCTCGTATCCCGTGCTATCCTTATTAGACTGGCTTCCCTTGTACCATCCTGAGAAGGAGAGAGCATACTGACCTGAGGACACAAATGCCCCGTGCCCCTGGTGGTTTTAGCAGTTACAGCTGTTGCCATGCATTCATAAGTTGGCATTCTGACTTTACGTCAGTCTTGTGCACTTGGCTAATGGGAACTGTTCTTGGGAGATGAATCTATTGGTCATGTGCTGTCCCTTTAGATTTATGAGCTCTTAAGGCCCAGGGCTAAAGAGAAGATGGAAAATTCATTAAAATAAAGTTACTCTTGAGGCCTCTTTCAACACAGGCAGCTTGCTTTCCCTGGAGTGCTCTCGACTCTGCTCCATCAGTAGCTGTGAGCTTATTTTGTGTATTTACATTTTTATAGTTGCTTTAATTTTGTATTTACAAGATATTTAATTTACCATTATATAAATTCAAAATGACTGGTAGAGAGTTAGTAAAAGCTGGTAGGACTGAGGTGGGGCTGAAGCACAGAATAATAAATAGCTGTTCAGTTTTCCGCTGATAAAATGATGTTCTGTGAAATATTTGATTTTGTTGTGTTTATATACTAATTTGTCAGTATACAGAGAATTTGGCACTTTACAGTCATTTACAGAAATGACTTTTGCTTATTTGATTTCACACACAACGAGATCATTCGTTATTAGTTTTATTTGTTTCTTAACTATGGAAAAAACACACGATGTATTTTAGTGGCTCTAAACTGGGCTTCTTGGTAGGGCACTTTATATGATTGTTTTGATTGTCACAGTGATTGGGGAGATGGGGATTACTGATGTCTCATGGACCTGGAGGATAGGGGCAGACCTGTTAAATATGCTGTAGTGGCCTGGAGAGCCCTCCAGAGGGAGGAACTGTCCAGCCCTGGTGAATTGTAAGTGGCCCTTGTGGGAGACACTGCCTGCTGGTTTCTTCAAGAGCTTCAGTAACTGTGCAGATAGCACCATCTAGTGAGGGAAGTAGGTCATAAGCAAAATTTACTTTCATCATAAAAATGAGAGAAAATCCAACATTCTAAACTTTCTGTAAAATAAAAAGGTTATAGAATCGTATACTTTTGGAGCAGGAAGGAAAATTAGAGATAATCTGATCCACCTTCTCTCTTTACAGATAAGGAAATTAGGGTCCAAAGAGGAGAAGTGATTTGTCCAGTAACATATACCTAGTTAGTAGCGAGAGACGGGGCTGGAGTCCAGCTGTCATAGTTTCTAAGGTTAGTAATCTGAGCCTTTGACATAGCAAACTGACTAGCTTTGTGTTCTATTTGGGTTAATAGCTTAGGTTATTTGTTTAGTGATTCATTTAAGAAAGAAAAAAACTGTAAATGTGCACATCTCATTTACGAGGTTTGTTATAAGGTAAACTTGCATAATGCATGCATTATTCATTCCACCTTGTTTTGAACCTAACTGTATTACCTAGAAAAATGAGGCAGGCTTCTGTATATTTAATTTTTTAGTTTCTATGATTTCAGCTCTAATTGTGGAGTGTTATGATAAAAGCTTTAGGATAGAGAAAAATATATACATGAAAATGTATTATAAATTTATCATATTGACGAACTGACATGCTGGCAATCAAAAGATGAAAAAAACTTTAAACTAAAGGAAATGAATTACAAAATAATGGAAGTCTTCCCATTTCTCCTCTTTTAGGGCACATGAAGTGAATTAATACAATGAGTTAATATTTGTTATATATATAGAACAAAACCCGATACATATAAGTGATTATTAATTAAACAAAATATATAACTGATATTTTGAACTTCTAGTTTTAAAATCTGTGCTCTTCACATTGCCCCAGTATACTGCCTCAAAAAGTATTCCAGGACCAATGTAGTTCACATATTTTTGTATGTTTGTGGCCATTATCAGTTCTGTTTTAAGAAGGAAATGTTGTCTAGAAAGTGTTCCATCCTTCTTTCTTTATGTACTGCCAATGGATTAAATAAGAAATCACAAGTGAAATGAATAAATACTAGAGTTAAATGAAAACAAGACCAGAACCTACCAAAAGTTATGGGATACAGTGGAAGCATTGCTTAGGATAAATTTGTAGCTATAAATGCTTTAAAAATGTGAAAGATCTCAAACAAACAACCTAACTTTACAACTTAAAAAACTATAAAAAGAAGAACAAAGTAAACCCCAAGCTGCTAGAAGGAAGGAAATAACAAAGATTAGATCAGAGACAAATTACATTGTGAATAAAAAGAGTTTGTTTTTAAAAAGATCAGAAAAATTGACAAATGTTTAGTTGGATTAGGAAAAAATAAACAAGACTCAGATTACTAAAATCAGAAATGAAAGTGGAGATAACACTACTGATTCTGTAGAAATAAAGAGGCGTATAATACAGTATGAACAATTGTATGCCCCCCAAATTGGACAACCTTGATGAGATGGACAGATTTCAAGAAATAACCTACCAGTGCAGCCACTGTGGAAAACAGTATGGAGTCTCCTCAAAAAACTAAAAACTGGAACTGCCCTATGATCTAGCGATTCCACTTTTGGGAATATAGTGAAAGAAACCTGAAACACTGATTCAAAAGAATATATGCACCTCAATGTTTATTGCAGTGCTATTATTAATAGCCAAGATTTGGAAGCAGCCCAAGTGCCCATCAGTAGGTGAGTGGATAAAAAAGTTGTGGTACATTTACACAATGGAATACTCCTTGGCCATGAAAAAAGAAGAAACCTTACCCTTTTCGATAGCATGGATGGACTGGAAGAATATTATGCTAAGTGAAATAAGCCAGTCAGAGAAAGACAAATACCATATGATTTCACTTATATATAGAATCTAATGAATGAGACAAATAAAATAGGAACAGACTCATAGATACAGAGAACAGACTGAAAGCTGTCAGAGGGGAAGGGTTGGGGGGCTGAGTGAGATAGGTGAAGGGATTAAGCAAAAAAAACACAAAACACACACAAAAAAACCCAAACTCAGACACAAACAACAGTATGGTGATTAACAAAGGGAAAGGGTGGTGGTGGAGGTAGAAGAGAGTAAAGGGGGGATAAATGGCTATGGAAGGAGAAGACTCTGGGTGATGGATATACAATACAAATACAGATGATGTATTGTAGAAGACTACACTTGAAACCTATATAATTTTATTGACCAGTGTCACCCAGTAAAATCAATAAATCACAAAGAAATAGAAAACTGAATAGACCTGTAACTAGTATGGAGATTGAATCAGTAATCTAAAATCTTTCAACAAAGAAAACTTCTGGATCAGACAACATCATTTGTGAATTCTACTAAGAATTTGAAGAAGTAATACCAATTCTTCTCAAACTTTTCTAAAAGACTGGAGGGGAGGGGAGGATACTCCCTAACGCATTCTGTGAGGCTAGCATAACCCTAATACCAATGACAAAGACACTGTCAGAAAAGAAAACTATAGGTCAATATCTATTTAGTGGTATAGATTAAGAATAAATATTTTAGTACAGTTTATTAACAGTTAAATTTTAAAACTTAATTTTTATGAAAACTTAATTTGGAAGATTTTTATCCTTAATACATGTCCTTTTTTTTTTCTTCTTTTTTTCTGGACCACTTTAGTGATATACTTTTTTTTTTTATTTTTATTTTTAAAAATCTTTATTGTTGAGATTATTACAGATGTCCCTCTTTTTTCCTCCTATTGCCTCCCTTCACCCAGTTCCCACCCTGCCCCAGGCCTTCGCCACCCTATTGTCTGTGTCCAGAGGTAATGCATATATGCATATAAGATCTTTGTTTCATCTCTCCCCATCCCCCCACCCCCTTCCCTCTGAGAATCGTCAGTCTGTTCCATTTCCATGCCCCTGATTCTCTTTTATTCACCAGTTCATTCTGTTCATTAGATTTCTTATTCATTTATTTTGATTTTTAGACTGAATTGTTGATAGGTATGTATTTGTTGCCAGTTAGTTGTTCATATTTTTGATCAGTGTATGCTTAATTTCTGACTGGTCCTTTTCCATTTTTTTTGGAGGTTTCTAGAAGATTCTTGAGTAACCTTATAATCGTAGTTTTGAACTCTATATCCAGTAGTTTGCTTTCTTCCATTTCTTTGATTTGTGACATGTTTCTTTGTCTCTGCATTTTGACTGCTTCTCTGTGTGTTTTTCTATGTTGTGAGTAGAGCTGCTATATCTCCTTGAGTTGGAGAATGGCCTTGTATAGTAGGTGTTCTATAGGGCCTAGTAGGTGTTCTATAGGGCTCAGCTTCCCCAGTCACCTGAGCTGGAAGCTCTAAGTGCACCCCTTTGTGGGCTGTGAGCACAGTCTTGTTGTAGTTGAGACTTGATTGCTGTTGGTGTCACTTGGAGGAATTTATCTCCAGGCCAATTGGCTGTGAGGACCAGCTATGACTACAGTGGGAGAGCTGCTGTGCAGGAGACACCCCTATGGAGCAGGACTTGCTTCAGTGGGGCTTTGGTGCTCACTGAGTCTGCCCCTTGAGTGTCACTTATGGATGTGTAGAGTTACTGTCTGGTATGGTCTGATACTGACCACTGGGTACACTGGCTCTTGGGTCTTCTGGGCGGTGCAAAGTCAGCAACTACCTGAGGCCACCCAGCAGGAGCTACAGAGAGATCTGCAGATTCCTCCTCTTTGTATCGGGTTTAGAAAGGCCCAGCTATGAAGCAAGGCAAGCTGGTGCTGGTGTGGGTCTTGGGCCTTTTATTGATAGGTTTGGGGCTCCCTGACCCAGCTGCAGCTTGTTTCAGAGTTTAGCCTGCGCAAGGACAGGCCATTCATACGCAAAAGCTACTGCACACAGCTTGGGTGGGGTTGAAAATTGGATGAGGTGTGGTCTTAGGGAATCACCTTGGCAGAGCAAACAGAAATGGTTGCCAGTCAGCCTTGGGACTGGGGAGGTCTCAGAATAGGAACAATGATCCCTGCAAGCACCTTTGTCTGGGAGAAAGCTGCCCCAAGTTCCTGCCCCAATTCTAGACAATCAGTTCCTCCTCATATGTGTCTGTGTCCCCCAAAGCCTTGTCCTGGTGTTAGAGCTCAGATGAAGCAGGACCTTGTAAGTTAAGTTTGTAGTGCCGGCCTTTTAAGAGGAACAGCTGGTTCTCCCGCAGCCTCTGTGTCACTCAGCCCCAGTCCGCACTGGTTTTTACAGCCTGTAGTTCTTACTGCCCATAGGGACTTCTTTTCCCAGCTCTGGGACCCTAGGCTGGGTGTCTTGTGTGAGGCTGGGACCCCTTGTTTCTCTGGGGGGCCTCCTTAGAGATGATCTCCCTCCTGATTAAAAAAAGCAGCAAATGTGGGTGCCAGACCACCCCGTCCTGCGCCTCTGCACCTCCTATTAGTTTGTGCTTTCTTCTTTACTTCTCTCCTTGTAGGACTTCCATTCAGCCAGCTTTCTGGCAATTCTGGATGATGGTTGTTCTGTATTTTAGTTGTAATTTTGATGTGGTTGTGGGAGGCAGCAAGTTCAGGCATTTACCTACGCCACCATCTTCAAATCCCTAATATGTGTTCTTAATATCATCATAGTGAAAAGCGTGGGTTTCTTTGGGAGTGGTATTATTGTAAATATTGTATAGGGGCAAGTAGGAAGGGTGGACAGATTTTTTTTTTTGAGTTCTATAAAACCATGTTGTTTGAGTGTTCTTTTTTAAAGCAATGAGTATATTCCCCTTTTATTAAAACGATAGAAAATATTTTTAAAACATGTAAGGACATAAACGTAAACTTTTAAAGATGTCCTCATAGTTATACTCAAGTTTGCTTTTATTAATTTTGGTCCTAGGCTTGTGTGGACGTCAGATCCAGTTCAGTGTTTTGGCAGCAGCTGGAACTTGCAGATACCCTCTCTGGTCACCCCAACGTGCCAGAATGGTTATCCACACACCCTTCCCATGGAAACCGAGTTGAGCAGTTGGATAGACTCATACCCGAGGTGAGCTAACACTATTGAAGGCAGGACATTATTTTTATTGTATCCCTTATTTTTAATGCTGTTACTTCTTATGCTTAGAGAAGGAGTTCTACCTTGTCAACTATTTTGATCACTATAATTATGGATTATCAGTTTTCAAAGGATTTGACTGAAGAGTAAAATCCTGCTTGTCTGCAAGTCATGGGGGATAAATTGCTGTGTAGACTTGACTTTTCTTGAAGGTGAAGGTTTAAGCTTTTTTGTATCATTCCTTTTAATTTTATCTGATTTGGTGAAAGTCCAAAACTCATGGTATGTTTTTTCAACATATTGGTCATAATTTAATCTTTTCTCAGTGATTTAAGCTTATTGTTAAAAGACAACAATAACAAACTCCAGCTAATGACTTGTGCAAAAGTTTTGGGTCAAGTGAGTATTTATTCCAATAATGATGCTGGAATATTTCTTAGAAAAATCCCTTGATATTAGGTTTATTTTTTCCCCCTGGTTTTTTATTTCTTTAAAAAGAGAGAGTAAAGTGTGCATGACTTTTTTTCTGTAGAATTCATTAATGAATAAAGCCAAAGCAGCTTTTTCCCAATTAGTTTTTACTACCGTCTAAACATGTTTTTGTTTGTTAGCATAATTTAAAATGTTTTCTGTGGTATCCACTTCAGTACAAGATGGATGGCAGGCATCTCCAAACCAGGTTGCACACTCTTTCTGTCTCACTTGCATTGCCAGGATGACTACAAATTTAACTTGACAGATATTGAGCACCTATTATAAGAAAAAAATACTGGTAGATACAGGGGATACAAAGAGAATTAAGACATGTTTTTTTATATTTTCAGGATGCTAACATAAGTACAAAATGATTCTTAATACAATAAGGGATAGGATTTATTATAAGAAAAGTAGAAATATAGTGGTATGCAATTTGAAGGAATAACCTGCATCTAGTTTGGGATAATAAACTACCAGGAGATTCATTTATTGATTCATGTGATTTATATGGAAATCCGCTGATAGTTTGCCATTCTGTATTCTGTTGCTGGGAACAATACAGTCTCTGCTTTCTTGGAGCTAACATTCATGTCAATGCAAGTAATAAACAAACATATAAATACATGCAGTATGTCACGCAGTGATAAACACATTGGGGACAAATAAATCAGATTAAAGGTAGTAAAGAGGGCTGGGCAGCAGAGAAGGTGTGCTGGTCTACGTTCCTTTGTCAGAGAAAGCCTTACCCAACAGAATCGAAAGAAGCAGGGGACCAAGTCCTGTGGCTATCTGGAGAGAGAGTCTTTCAGGCTGAGGAGGCAGCAAGTGCACAGGACCCGGAGGGAGAGCATGGTGTGTTCAAGGAATGGCTGGGAGTTGAGTGAGTCAAGGAAGTGGGGGGGGGGGGATGGTTGAAGTA
Source organism: Eptesicus fuscus (assembly GCF_027574615.1). Classification (NCBI taxonomy): domain Eukaryota; kingdom Metazoa; phylum Chordata; class Mammalia; order Chiroptera; family Vespertilionidae; genus Eptesicus; species Eptesicus fuscus. Next base: position 40,316,190 of record NC_072481.1, on the reverse strand, counting down.
TAGCGGGACCAGATCACGAAGGGTCTTTTCTAAACCATTGTTAAGGACTTGACTTTTATTCCAAATGATCTGGGAAACTAGTAGAGGGTTTTGAGTCGAGGAATGACTTGATCACTTGATCTGATTCATGTGATGACTCATCTGTTCTGTGGTGGTCATGGGGACTGTAGTGGGGCAAGGGTGGAATCCAGGAGACTCTTTACAAGGCTCTTGCAATAATCCTGTGAAGATATTATAGAGGCAGAAGAGAGGAAAAGAAGTGCTCAGATTTTGGATATATTTTGAAAGGAATTATGAGGAATTGTTGCTAGTTTGGGCATACTTGTGCCTTTCATGGGCATTGGGGCCAGCCAGACATGGATTCTTAAGAACTATCCTAAATACATTTCATTTATACCCTTATTTTGAAGGAAAAATATTTGAGAAAAAAACAGCAGTGACATTTACTTGACACATTGTAGTTATCATTCATCTTAAAAGCACAGCATAGGACTGGAAGAATACGGGTTTCATCTGTAACTAATTTGTACTGAAGATCACTTACTCTATGCCAGTGGTTCTCAACCTTTCTAATGCCACGACCCTTTAATACAGTTCCTCATGTTGTGGTGACCCCCAACCATAAAATTATTTTCGTTGCTACTTCATAACTGTAATATTGCTACTGTTAATGAATCGTAATGTAAATATCTGTGTTTTCCAATGGTCTTAGGCTCTACAGCAGCGGTTCTCAACCTGTGGGTCATGACCCACAGGTTGAGAACCGCTAGCAGGGTCATTTCATCATCGAAGATAACTAAGTCATTGAAGATAACTAAGGATCTTTGGAGAAGTAAAATGTGCTTTAGAGAAGTTTTTAAAATAATAATTAATTGATTAGTGAGTATGAAGGAAAATGATTGGAGAAATAAATATGCTATTTGGGTGCCAATGATGATGATAAGCTTTGGGAGATATTATTTTTCTAAAAATAAACTATCCTAGTTTAGAAACTTAAGTTGAAAACCTTATATATTCCCCCTCATCTCCCCAAGTGATTAAATTCAATTTGAAAGTAATAAAATTCTACTACAATATTGGGAGTAATTTAGTGGTTGAAGTGAAACTTATAGTTAGTGTAAGAGTCTGTTGATAATTAGAATACATAGTCATAATTCAGAGATTGGAATTCCCTACTATCGTTTCTAATTTCTTTAATGAAAGAAAGCAAATCCTCAGGCAGTATGTAGAATTATGTGAGTCTGTATACTAGTAAAGACTACGTTTTTGTTTGATTTTATTTAAGATTTTTTTCTACTTAAGTTAGTACTATATATTTTACCGAATGCTCCTGTTCTTTGACAATTCTGATGTTATGCCTGAAGTGATGGACGTCTCAAAGGCAGTTGGAAATACAGCAGCAGAGCACAGACATCTAGGCCAGAGACGAGGACTTGAGAGTAACTCCTTAAAGGTGGTAGTTGAAGCAGTGAGAGTGGAGTAGGCAGAGAAAAAGATCCTGGATAGGGTTAGCAGTGTTAGGTGGTTTCCACATTTAATTGGGAGGAGGAAGACAGAGCACCTCGTAGTTCAGATTCATAGGAGGAGAAAAGATCAAGAAAATCAGGAAAAGGAGACATATGTAATACTTTAAACCATAAATAATTTAAATTAAAAAAGAGGAAGAAGATAATGTAAATAAACACCACAAGACGGGGGGAAAAAAGAAAAAGAAAGAAAGAAAGAAAAAAAAGGAAGGAAGAAAGGAAGGAAGGAAGGAAGGAAACCAGGAAAGTAAAATTCTTTGTTTCCATGAGAACACAAATCTTGGTAATTTTGATTTCTTTAAAATGTAACTTACTGAAGATTGTATATTTTTATTTCTTATTGGATTCCTTGAATATCATCACAGAAATATATTATTTTTTACTCGGCATATCAACATTTAAGATGTTTTAAAACTATATTCACTTAACAAATATTTATTAGTAATCAATTATGTGCCAGATTGTAGGTGTTGTAGGTGCTGTGAACAAAACAGACAGAAAAAAACCCCTACCCTTATGAAGCTTATTTTGCAGTAAAGAGAAACAGACAATAAATAGAATAACTTAGTAATATATAGAATAAATCACCAATATATTATTATATGTTAGTCATTAATAAGTATTAGGGAGGAAAGCAAAGGAGGAAGGACAGTGTATTAGTCAGCTTGGGTTAAGCAACAGGAATTCATTTCTTCAGAGTTCTGAAGGCTAGATATCCAATCCAGTATTAAGGTTCCAGCCATTTGAATTCTGGTGAGGTCTCTTCTCCTGGCTGCAGATGGCTGGCTTCCCACTGTGTCCTTACATGGTGGAGAGAGTGAACACGCCTGTCTCTTCCTCTTCTTATTAGGGCGGTAATCCCATCATGAGAGCCCCAACTCATGACCTCCTCTAACCCTGATCAGCCCCCAAAGGCTCCATCTCCAAATACATTGGGGGTTAGGGTTTTAACATATGAATCTGGGGCGGGGGAGGGGAGGGCGGGAAAATACTTCAGTACAAAACAAGGATGTAAGGTGTGAGCAGAGATGGCAGAAGGGTCCAAATAGCTGTTTAAAAGGGAGTTGATCAGAGAAAGTTTCACTGAGAAGATGTTACTTGAACAAAGACTTGAAATAAGTGAGAGTCTTTGCCTGGGGGTTGAGGGGTGTGGGGTCGGGTAAGAACCTTCCAGGGTAGGAAATAGTACAGTGCTCTGAGGCAGGAGTGAGCCGGGTGTGGTTGGATGGAGTGAGCAAGGAGAAGTGAGGGTACAGGCCTTGAAGCCCCTGTGAGGACTTTGCTTTTGTTCAGAGATAGGACCCCAGGGGAGGGTTTCAGCAGAGGACTAGAGGAGTACCAGGATCTGACCTACAAAGGATGCAAAAAAAGTTCCTACAAAATACTATAATCATAATTTTGGAGTACTTTAGTATAGAATAATGTTTAAAAACAGACTAGTTCCTTTTTAAAAAAAAAATTTTTTTAAATTGACTTCAGAGAGGAAGGGAGAGGGAGAAAGAGGTAGAAACATCAATGATGAGGAGAATCATTGATCAGCTGCCTCCTGCACTTCCCCTACTGGGGATCGAGCCCACAACCCAGGCATGTGCCCTGACCGGAAATCAAACACTGACCTCCTGGTTCATAGATCGACGCTCAACCACTGAGCCATGCCAGCTGGGCCAGACTAATTCCTTTTTTTGCTTTATTTTTAAATCAAGAAAATGTCCCCAAAGTAGAAAATATTCCTGCTATTTTTTTAAATGTGAATTCTGAGATAAAGCATGTGTAAAAGCCTAGTTAAATATAATCCTGTGATCCACTAGCGTTTAAAAAGGATAAATATAGGGTTGTAGTAATGATTTTATTTGTAGTTAATAAGATGATATAATTTTATTTACTTGAAAGAACAGTTAAATTTAGGAAATGCATATCCCACATATTTTGGTTACCATAACAACTTGGGTGAAATATTGAAGAACAGATGTTATATCAACCTGTTGATGTTTAGTAGTATGACAGTTTTATAATTATAGTTGCACTGTTCAGAATTTAAAATTGTGTAAACCATAAGTTGTCCTTAAAAGAGATATCTTTTTATACTCTCTATAAGGATTGTTATAAATATTTACATGTTATAAATATGAATATATTTATATGTGAAAATTTATATGTGAATAAGGGAAATTGTATGATAATCCAGGGTAAAAAGTCACTTGAAAGATTTATTTTACTACTGAATTTAGACTGAATTTTTTTATTTTCTACTTCTCTCACCAATTCTTTGTCATCTTTTCCTTTGGGTGGAGTGAGGAGATGGAGAGTGATAAAATATATAGGAGAAACATTTAATTTACTACATTCAGTTTTTCAGATGTCAGAACCACTCAGTGGCTGGCTGTCAATACATTCATTTTATTCTCACTTATTTTGAATTCTTTAAACTTTCAGGAAGCTGGGAGTTTGAACTCATATGTAAATCATTCTTATGCATTTATAATTGGACAGTGTAAATACATAAATCATTAATATTATACATCCCGTAAATAGAACATGTGAGAGTGCTTAACATTGAAGTGAAATGTCGTTCTTGGCCAATGTACACAAACATACACCGTTCACCTTACAGAATTTCATTTTCTCTGACAGGGAGAGTGTTGAGGAAGAGGGAAATATAGCAGCTACTGTAATTGAATTGGTCTCTGAATCATATAAAGCCAGGAAGCCTGACAGTAACATTGTCTAAAACCTTTAAAAAATATTATGGTACACATGATGTGTATCTACTTGAGGCTGAAAATGAATGGGCTATTAGAAAAAAAAAGCTTTTAGAGGACAAGGGGGAAAAAATGAAGGTGATTTTTCCCCCCTTGAAATGTCTTGGTTCCTATTTTCATAGGAAGCTTTTAATCTGATCATGAAACTTCTCTGGCATTAATTTTTTTCCTTTTTTAAAAAACTTAATTATTATAGTTTAGTTTTTATGAATAAGTAATTGCAGTTTCTCTTGATATGTAGTACCTGCAAGAATCCTGATGTGTATTAGCAGTTGTTTCATGAGTACTTTAGTTGTTACTGGGAATAAATACAGCCACTTCTTAATATGTTATTCTCATGTTCGGAGTGGTTGATTATACAATTTCATTTGAAAACTTTTCCCTGTTATTTTATTTCAGAGGACAATTGGCCTGTGTCAAGGTGGCCTTAATTTTAATATATTTATTTAAAATTCCTAGTCATTTACATTTAATTATTTTAGAGCACTTCAAAAATTAGTCCAACTTCAGTTTCCACTGCAGCTTATGAAAGGAAAGGAAATGAGTTAGTGGAAGAAAAATTTTTAAAGGTGAAATCATGACATATAAATATAAAATGAACCATATCTACGATTTTACTTAACTTACTAGTGAGGGAGCCTGTAATATGTCACCACTACCTCAAAGGAGACTTCAGTAACCATCGGCATGCAGGCTCTGAGGGATGCTGAAATGAGCTTACGAACAGGGGAAAAACCGATCCACTCATAAGGCAATCAGTTGCCTTCCACCAGACATGGACAAACATCATTTGCATGGTTATCAGTTTTCTACAACTTACAGAATTGTACAATAGCTCTGAGACCATGAAAGGCGGAGATAACACCCAAGGATGCACTCGACAGGACACCCAATGATCTTATTTGCCCATATCACAGTCTTCCACAGTTTTCTGTTTTTGTTTTTCCTATTGTCATTTATTTACCTTTCAAGTGAAGATACCAAGTCACATCATCTGTCAGACTAACATACAGGGTGTCCCCCAAAATGATTATAAAGTCAGTGTTTATTAACATACAGTTCATTTTCAAAATTAAGTTAGTTATTAGCTGTACATTTCTTGGGACGCCCTATATAAACAGAAGTTTTTGTTTTGTTATTTTTATTTATTTATTTTTAAACTATGTTTTATTGATTTTTAGAGAGAGATGAAGGGAAAGGGATAGAGAGATAGAAACATCTCATCTACCAGCTGTCTCCTTGAGCCCACAACCTGGGCATGTGCCCTGACTGGGAATCGAACCAGCGACCTCTTGTTTCCTGGGTTGACACTCAACCACTGAGTCACATCAGCCAGGCTGTTTTGTTATTTTTAAGCAACCACACAGGCATTATTCTTGTTGTATTTCTTTCTTTCTTTTTTTCTCTTAAAGTAATAACCAACTATTCTCATTAATTTCCATTGAATCTATTGAGTTTTAGGATTGAGGTTATTGATGCTAAAATCTTAGGCTTTTTGAAAAGTATATGCTTGCCTTCAGAAATTAAGGGAAAGAGTTGGAAATAGAGGGGGTGTAAAAGGATGTTTCATGTTTTAAGAGAAACATTTAAACCTCTCATGGGCCATTTAGAACTCAAGATACAGATGTAAAATCAAGGATGAAGTCACAGATATACAAAAATGGGATAGAAGGGAAGACAGGGGGAAAGGGTATTTTATTTCTTTTTCTTTTTTAATATAATTGAATTTATTGGGATGACATTGCTTAATACAGTTTTATAGGTTTCAGGTATACACTTCTATCATACATCATCTGTATATTGTATTGTGTGTTCACCACCCCAAGTCAAGTCTCCTTCCATCACAATTTGCTTTCCTTTGCCCTCTTCTACCTCCTCCCACCCCTCATCCCCCATTCTTCTGGTAAAAGGTTTTTTTCTTTTAGGAAAAATTATTTTAACTTAACTTTTTATTATAGTTTTTAAAAAACACATATAAAAGTAGAGAATAATTTAATGAATCCCCATTTCTCAATCACATTCATTAGAATCAACCTTTTTGTACACAGGCTTCTTCTGTTCCTTCTCTGATTTTTTTGTTTTTTTACTCTGAAGTATTTTTTTAAAAATATATTTTTATTTAGAGAGGAAGGGAGAGGGAGAGAGAGAGACAGAAACATCAATGATGAGAGAGAATCATTGACCAGTTGCTTTCTTTGCGCCCCCCACTGGGGATCGAGCCCACAACTTGGTCATGTGCCCTTGTGCAGAATCAAACCCGGGACCCTTCAGTCTGCAGGCAGATGCTCTATCTACTGAGCCAAACCAGCTAGGGCTACCCAGAAGTAGTTTATTGCAAATCCCAGACATGAGGGCTTTCCTTCCTAATTAGTTCAATATTCATTCTAGAAAGTATCCTTTTTCCCCATTACATATCTAAGAAAATTAATAGTAATTCCTTAATAAAATTCTATCCATATTCAAATTTCTGCCTCAGAAGATAGTTTTACAATTGGTTTGTTCAAATCATGATCCATCAAGACCCATACATTGCATTTGGTTGCTGTGTCCCTTAAGTCTCTCTGACTTTAGAGCAGTGCGCCCACCCTGCTGTTGTTTTTTTTAATACATCATTGACTTGTTGAATAAATCGATCCCCACATTCTAGATTTATCTGATTGCTTCTTTGTGGTGTCCTGTAGTTACTATCTAAACACGGTGCACTGCTTAATTTCTTCATCTGCTTTACAAAAATTATTTCCTTTACTTGTTTATTGTCTGTCTCTTCCCCTGGAATGTAAGGCCCCTGTTTATTGCTGTATCCTTAGTTCCTGTGACCATTTCTGAGATGCTTAGAGAATATTTGCTGAAGGATTGTGTGGTGTGTAACAGTAGGAGAGATAAGTAATGTAATATTGGGTCAAATGTAGAAAACTGGGCAATACAATTGAGTAGTGTTTCTGCTTCCCCATAGAAATTTGGCAAATGTAGAAATTGAGCATGTAGCAAATTAATAGTTGGTAATGGGAAAGGATATTCTTAGGAAGTACTGTAAAAATAGTAGTCTTAAGAGTCCTGGGTTTTAATCTGACCCAGCCACACAAGTTTAAGGAAGTTCCCTACCCTAAACTTCATTTTGCTTCACCTGTCACATTGAGATAGCAGTGTCTCCTGGGTGTTTTACGTACATTCTTGTGCGTTGGAGGTGGTGAGGTCCTGCCTCCTCCTCTCTTTCCTCTCCTCCTTCCCAAATAAGACACTTTAATGATAAGTATTCTACACCAGGATCAACATTTATGAAAGGAAAGGAAATGAGTTAGGAGGGAGCCTGTAATATGTCACCACTACCTCAAAGGAGACTTCAGTAACCATCGGCATGCAGGCTCTGAGGGATGCTGAAATGAGCTTATAAACAGGCGCAAAAACGGTCCACTCATAAGGCAATCAGTTGCCTTCCACCAGACATGGACATAGTTCATATGATAGCACCAGTTTAGATAACGTTTTAAAATACCTGGCACCATGCAAGGCACAGCAAAAGTGAACAGTAAATGTTGGTTCCTTTCCCTCTGGTTGGAATCTTTAGGCCAATTCCATATTTAATTCCAAGTCTTACTTGGGATTCTTAGAGCTGTATATTCTTGTTAATGGAGTACATTCCTGCCTTCTCTTACACTGTAAACTCTTAAGAGTGTTTTTCCTATGACATTTGTCATAATGATTTATTCATAGCTTGTGTTCTGTAAATGCTTGTTTAAAATTCAGCATCCATTTAAGTGCCTATTATGTGCAGTGCATGAAGTTAAACACAGAAAACAAAGTAAAATGGGAAGGCATATTCTAGCTGTACAGTGGGAAAATGTTGCTCACTTTTAAAGAGGTGAAGGTATATTTAATAAGATGGATTTACATTTATGAAAATAAAAGATGTTGACACCGAAATATAATAAAATAAATATGGAAAGGAATGTTTAAAAAGCAGAAAAAAATATTTCACCAGTATGTCTGATAAAATCTTTCTATGCAAAATAGATGAAGATTTGATAAATATGTATTTGATCCGTAACAGGACTCTGCTTGATAGTTGGAGGAGAGAAACAGTTCACAAACGAATAAATATTAATAGAACGCCTTTATGAAGAATATATAGTTTTCCTAGTAATTAATGTAGCTCAGACATCTCCAAACTACATTTATTCCTTAAGAGACTTACACAAGAAATGTATAATGTGATGTCAAAAAAACATTAAAACAAAATCATGTCGTGCAAATGCAGTAAAAATGAAAACAACAACAAAATCAGGTTATAATCCCTTGTTTCTAAGCCTTTTTACTTCTGTGCCAGCTTTCCAAAATTGACTTTATTTTTAAGAGCAATGTTGGTGTCACAGCAAAATTGAGCGGAAGTTACAGAGGTTTTCCATATATACCCCCTGCCTGCCTCCACGTAGACACAGTCTCCCACCGTGAAAATGCTGCCCACGAGGCTGCATCTGTTGCAGCCGGTGAACCTATACTTACACATCATCACCCAAAGTCCATCGTTTACATTAGGGCTCACTCTTGCTGGTGTAGATTCTGTGGATTTTGACAAATGTGTAATAACATGTATTCATCATTATAATATCATATAGAGTAGTTTCCTTGCCCTAAAAATACTCTATGCACTGCCTATTCATCCCTCTGTCCCCCATAACCGTGACAGTCACTGATATTATTTTACTATTGCCATAGTTTCACTTTTTCCAGAATGTCATGTACTTGGAATCATACATATGTAACCTCTAGAGATTTCTAGAGATTTGCTTTTTTTTTTCATTTAAGATTCCTCCCTGTCTTTTCATGGCTTGAGAGCTTATTTCTTAGCGCTAAGTAGTATTTCATTCTTTGGCTATAACACAAATTTTCCATTCACCTACTGAAGGACATCTTGGTTGCTTCCACGTTTTGGCAATTATGAATAAAGCTGCTATAAACATTCGCTGAGCAGGTGTTTGTTCCTTGCCAGTCACTTAACCTCTCTGGGTCTGAGTCTCCTCATTTGTAAATTTATCTGATGCGTGCTAAGGATGCTGAGGTTTGAAATTATGTGGTTCTATAGATAAAAAATCATGGAATACTGTTTTACAAATTATGAATAACTCAGGTATGCCTGTATGCTGATGACATTGTAAGTTGGTAAAGCCTTTCTGGCAGAAAGTAGTTTGGTCCTATCTAACAAATATTATTATC